>NC_142502.1:151160000-151470000 GCF_057876585.1 Rhinolophus sinicus | reverse complement strand
ATGATTAGTACTTACGATTCAAGGACAGGACAACTCCATACTGGACTGTATTCCTGGATACCATCTCCACGTGGGGATGACTGCTTGCAGCAAGATGATAAGGAAATACTAGAGAACCTTTTCACTTCACCTCTAGCGGAGCCCTCCCACTTTGTTGAACACATTAGATCTACCTTGATGGTTTTCTACAAATACCCATCTTCAACAAACAAGCTGTTTCCTGGAAATAAAGCTCTACTCTACAAGAAAAGAAAAAACAAACAAACAAGCAAACAAACAATGAAGATGGCTTATGGGAAAATATCTCTTCTCCAGGAAGCTGAAAATAGGAATGACCAAAGAAAACAACTTTTTGGCAAGACAGAGACCATTGGTGGGGGTTGGACAGAATATGAGTTTGAATTTGGAATCTATATCTATTGAGTCTTAGGCTCTCCTTCTTTACTCAGTGTCTTTCAAATGACTCAAAATAAAATCTTGGCAAAAGCGAAAAAAATATTCAAATATCTACATATATTTTCGTTTTGTAATTTTATGTTTTAAATATTTAAATATATAATTCATTTAGAATTTATCTTGAAACATGAGAAGTAGAAATCTAATTTTCTTTTTTTTCCTCAGGTAGTTAAGTTGTTGTCCCAACATCTAGGTAATTGGTCAAAAAATAAAAAGATGAACTAATAAAGGCTGAAGTTATCACCAATGAAAAGGGTTGTATCTGAATAGAAGTTATAATCATAGTTATTAGCTGCATAATATGGAAAAAAATATGAAAATGGGTGGTTTTGTGTTTTAAAAGTCTCTTAATTTTCTTTGTACTCTTGGAAAGAAGAAGGAGTTTTAATTCCTTGGTTTCATTTGCCAGCGCCTACTGTGGAAGATATCTTTTTCCTTAAAAAGTCCCAGAATACTCAAAAATAGGGCATTCAAACAGGAAACCCTGGGGAGCTAGAAATTTTGCTGACCTCATGTATATATTCTGTTTTTCTAAAATCAGAATCTTGCATATATTGAATTCCTCATTGTGACACAATTATTGGTGGTCTAGTAGAGGATTAGGAACAGAAACACATTAATTTGGAAGGCAAAAATGAAACTTTATTTCCCCAAGGATATATACTATGAAGATGGAGAGAGGGTTGCATGTATAATTTCTATGGAAGAGTATTAGGCTCTTCTTTATAGATTGAAGAAGAGCTTTCTAGTCAAACTTCCCTGTATCTGTAGAGTCATTTCCATGCAAACTAGAACTTCACTGCCTGAGAATTAAAATTAAACTTCAAATTGTAACTTGTAGCTTTATGTCCACAGACCTATGTGGGAATAATAACGCAAATAACATAAGATTTGCATTATGGACACAATCACAATCGCTCACATTTATTTGTCAACCCTTCAAAATCCCATGCTGGGTGTTGTGTAGGATAAGAAGAGACTTCTTCCTCTTATTTATTAATCCTCACTTACTTATTATGTAGGGGAATAGGTTATTTTTATTAATAGAACATGTAAATTATTAGTTACAGTTTATTAAAAAGTCAAATAATACAATACATGTGAAAGTAAAAGTATGCAGAAGAGATTTGCCTCTCTTTGGCACTTCCAGATTTTATACTGTTTTCCTCTTACCATCAGAGTATTTACTGTGGTTATAGATAAATAAGGCAGTTAGAGTTGGAATCAGAATAACCTTTTTGAGTGTTGGAAGTGGCTTTATGAGCTACATTTCTGAAAGCTTGGTCCTTGTTAGTTTTTTCCTTATGAAAAAGAAGTTACACAATTCTAAGCAACATTTGTGACATATTTCATATGCCCACAGTAAATGAAACACAGCATTAGGAACGTAGTAGGCATTCAATAAACACCTGTAAATTAAATGAAAAGAGAATATAAGAGAACATCACCCTGTTTATTTTCACTTTCTGGTTGGTTGCATTCTAGATAAATGACAGTTTATTGTAGAGAGAAACAGGACTTTTCGGAATCTAGGAAATATGTGGAAAGGGAAGGTTGTCAAGCAGGTCAGGAAATTTGAACCTGTTGTCGAGTGTTCTGAATGTTTTTCTTGTTAAATATTATGAGATGCTTACCCATAATTAATTTTAGTTTGTTTTTATGTGAGCTTGAGTTTAAACTTTGGGTAATTTCTTGATGAGTGCTTTTCTTTTCTTTTTTTTTTTTTAATTTAACATCAGATTTTTAATGATTTGCATTTTGTTTCACAACAGTTGCCCAAAATATTCTTGAAAAAGGAGAGCTGTGTTCACCTTTAATACTTAAAAATCACTTGGAGGAAGTTCAATTGAACATGAGTATGTGTTTGCAAGGAAGTAAAACATAACCAGAGTGAGTAACCTCTGTTCTCTGAGGCTTATTAAGCATATCATTTATGCTTGAAATAACAGTGAATTTATTTGTTTTAATGTCCAAAAACTTTGACCCAGGAGTTAAAAGGAGCTAGCTGACCAACACAGTAAAAATAACAGCAAACTTACTTTTTAACTGAGATGATATTTAATTTTATGTCTCTTCATCACCGAACATTCTAAAAACAGTTTGAAATAATTTTCTAGTGTTGGAAACACATTTAAAATGTCTACTCTGATAATATGCGGTGTAGGTCCACCAAATTATCTGAATAACCCAAGTCTCAAAACCTACCCAGGAGATAAAGGAGAATTATTTTTTTAGTTTAAATTATCCAAACTGCTTATCTTTAAAATCCCATGACACTCAGTAATTGCTCAGTTTTCATGAGATCCCTGCTGCCTTGTGGACAGAGTTATATTAATAAAATGAAAGGATTTAAGGAACCAGTATGCCAGGAACAAGCCCTGAAAGGCTCATTTTACTTTAAAAATGTTGTTGTTAAATTAGAGATGATACATTATAATTTAGTTAAATTTAAACAAATCCTGATTAATCTCCTCATATCTCTATATTTTGTTAACTCCTGAGAGATTTTGCTCCGTTGTTTTCCATTTTCTCTAATGGAGTGGTTTGGTCTTAGCTTAATTTGATGTTCACTCCCAGGCCTCTTTCCCAAATGACTTTTTTTTTATTTTCTCTCTAGAAAAATGCTGATGACAACATCTTTTGTTAATACCCTTTATACTAAGCCTTCTCAATTGAATATGGTAACAGTTAATTATTTAATATTTAATAAATAATTTTGGGTCAAACAAGGACTTTTGCCCTCCTACCAGTCATTTTGTAGCTGTAAGTGTACCCTAGAAAGCACAATAGAGAATATGAAACGTACACATTTAGTTGAGTTATTTTACACTCTGAGTTTGATTATAGAGAAAGTGACATTGATAAAATCCTTTTAATAATTAAACACTTGTTTTGTCTTTGGTACAGTGCCATATATACATTGTGGGGTATAAAATCTTAAGATGTGATTACTGCTACCAACTTACTTACAGTATGGATGAAGTGATCATACTTACATATGAACATTCAGTAATTAAATAGCAACATAAGACAGCGTATGACTAAATGTCCAAATAAGCAGTATAAACAGCAAGTACTATAAGGGCTCCCAATAGGAATTAAGTATTAGTAAAGGACATTTGATTTAACCAGTGGAGTCACCTCTTACTTGGATGTTAGGTGCTAATGTTAATCAATATACAATATAAAAACTATTTAAGTCCATTTCCTTGAAAGTCTCTTAAATTGCCCATAGCTTTCAGGATATATAGTCCCCAAAAAATATGTGCTACATTGGATAATGACACACACTCTCTCTCTCAGCAAGTCAGTACAGGTAATGTTTCCTTTGCTGTACAAACAGATAACTGAAGAACCTGGCTCAGATTCATCTTCAAACCCATCAATCAGCCTCAGAATCATGAGCTGCTTATACTATGAGAGGTGCATGGGAAGTGGGCCTGACTGACGGGGCTTCCCTTCCTTCTTTAAGAGAACAGTGGACAGAATTATCCACACTCTACTGTTCTTTTTCTCTCACCCTTTCATTTCTAATAAGCCTGTAGAAATGACCTTACATAAGTTAAATATATGTATGATATGTTCTACTGCATATACGTTACACATACTCTTGCCTTCTCTTTCTCTCTACCCACAATAGATGGTATATTCTAACTTGTTCTATTTGGCTGCATTTAACATTTATGTGGCATGCTTAGCTTAGCATATTATTTTCCCATGATTATTTTTATAAGATCGAAGCTCGTTTATTCAGATCTTTCGTATTCTCTATCATTTTCCTATATCTTCCTTCTTCTCATTTTAGTTTAATAGGAAAAACAATATACTCTTTCTTTCTCTAAGCTAAAACCACCACCTGTTCTGGGTGCCACCCACTGCTTCTCATTTCCTCTAAAATCCAATCCTCTTAAAGATTTACCAATCAGCAAATAATAAGGAACACCTACTCTGATGCAAAGTAATTAGACTAAACTTTGGAAAAGGAGCTTTGAAGTGCATCAGAAAGGAAAATGGAAACAATCAGTAGCTCAAAGAACCATGTTGTAAATGCCACGTTGGTGACACAGAAGGTAATTGGTGTGGCTGTTCAGAGGAGGGAGACACTCATGGCCTGAAGTGACTGGCCAAAAAGGTCTGGGGAAGGGCCAGGAACTAAGTCAAGCCTGGAACCTTGGGTAGGATTCTGATAAGCAAAGGGAAGGATGGGTGCATTCATGATACCGTTCATTCAGACTGGGATAAATGAGTATTACCTGGTCCTGGTCTTCTGTGAGCTCATGATCTAGTGAGGGAGACAGACAGCTAAAAAGATAAATTTCAGCACAGTGTGGTAACTATGTTCATATAGGGATTAGAAGAAAGTTCTGTGGGGACACAGAGACTCTTGGATTTTGATCAGAGGTAGGAAAGGAGAGGTCATTTGAACTTCACTTTAGAGGTGGATAGGGGCTTACCAGGGCACAGAAGGGAGAAAGGCACAATAGATCAAAGAAAGCACGCCTCCTAGGCATGGATCTGGAAAGGGAAAGATGCCCACCATGGCATTGACAGAGGGCTGGGGTTTAGGAAGGGTGGCACATGGGGAAGCAGGTTGTGAAATGTCTTTTATGACTATCGGAGGAGTTGCAATTCATCTTGTAGGAAAAAGGGAGTCAAAAGAGTATTGTAAGTCACAGCATGACATTATCAGATTTGATTTCTTACAAAATGCATTAACCCTGGTGGCAGGGAGACCAGCTGAGATTGAAAACTACACGAGGGCAAGGTTGTGTTTAATCCCTCTTGGTATGCCCAGCACCATCACGTGGTAGGTGCTCTATAATATTTTATTTAATTGAACCTTGTTGTTGCTTGAATTGTCTAAGGAAAGGTTGACAACCCAGACTGAGGCCTTAGCAGCAGAGGTGGAAAGAAGAAAAATAATCTGAGTGAGTTTTGTGAGATGGTATCCCACACAAGTGTATCTCAGACAACAGCGTCTGTTGTCTGATTAGATGTAGTGGAAGGTGAGTAGGAAGAACAGAAAGTTGAAGATAACACTAAGGCATTTCACTTGGGAGACAAGAAGGATTTATCATGAACTAAAACAGAGACCACAGGAGACACAACGGGCTCTCTTTTTGAAGAGGACATGTTTTGTTTTAAGGGCTTGTGGATTTCTTGCTCAACTATGTCCAGTGGGCAACAGGAAATATGAGTCTAGAGAATGGAGTTAAGATTGAGACTGGGGATACAGATTTAAGAGTCATGAGCAAAGAGTAGATGGATTGGGGGTAGATGACACCACAGTGGAATGGCCGCTGTCCGAGGAGTGAATGAGGATTTTACCAGGTTGAGTAGTGTCCACCCCCAAAATTCATGACAACCTGGAACCTCAGAATATAACCTTATTCGGAAATAAGGTCTTTGAAAATGTAATTAAAGTTAAGATGTAGTCCTACTGGATTAGGGTGGGCCCAGGGGTCCTTCTAAGAAGAGAATATAAAAAACACAGACAGCCAAGAAGGCCATGTGAAGACAGAGGCAGAGATTGGAGTTATACATACATATAACTGGGGCTGCCAAGAAAATGTATACACATTTTAAGAGGTATTATCTATGTATTACTTTCTGAAGTTGAATTGAATTATGTAGCAATGTGTAGCAGGACGTTCACTCAAAAGATGGTGTTAATAAAATGAATGGTAGCGTCATTCATTATATTACAATTTTAATACAGTTTTTTCCTTTCTTAAAATGTGTATACATTGTTTTGGCACCCTCTGTATATTGTATATATACCAAGGAATACCAAGGATTGCCATGAATAGCCAGAAGCTAGGAAGAGTTAAGGAAGGACCTCTTGTAGAGCCTTCACAGGGAGCAATAACCCGGCGACACCTTGATTTCAGACTTTGAGTCTCCAGAATTGTGAAAGAAGATATTTATGGTGTTTTAGGCTACCCAGTTTGTGGCATTGTTATTGCAGTCCCAGGAGACTCATACAGGGACCGTGGAAGGACCTTGCTCAAGGGTAGCAGAGGAGGACAGATGAAGAGGCAGACCAGTTCCAGAGGGAGGGGAGAGCCTTGTGAGCACAGGTGTGGAGCAGTCGCACAAGCACGGTTCCATTGGAAGAGATAATTTGTGTCAAGGGATGGTTTACAGATAGGGTCCCAAAGGTGCTTAGAAACAGTGTGAGGTTCACTTCTGTGCCAGAAGCAGATACGTGGCTAACCTCTGACTGTCGGGGGCAAGCAGGGCACACTATGGTTCTGAACTATTTCCACATCTTGAATCTTCTGTCTCTGTGTTGGCGTTTCCTCCTCTTGCCTCCAAACTCACACTGGTCTTCACTATTTTGTAAAGGATAAGACAAGTGACCCTGGGTCTAATCTGCTGTCACTTCTCAACTCCCTTTGTACCCACTGCCTCCATTTCCTCACCTACTCATCCTCTGGAATTTGATTTCTCTCCTTAGTTTCCCAGTTAGCCTTGAACTTGTTGCATTCAGTGCCCTTTCCTCTCTCTTCGTTTTCCTTGACCTCACTGCATCTCTGCAGCATTAACATTTCTGATCTTTTCTTCCTTGTTGAAAGTTTGTCTTCCTACGAATTCTCTGCTGCTATATTATTCCAGTTCTTAAATTACATCTCGGTCTCACCAGGGTTCATTCTTCCTGCTGCTGCATAATATGGACTAGATGATTCTCTTGGTTTGGCTATGACTGCTGTGATTCTCTTCCTGTCTCCCCCAGTCAGTTTATGTAACTATTCATTGAATGAATTAATTCAATGCATGTTAATGCCATCAAAATGCGTTCCTCACATCTGACCTCCCTCAGGCCTAATCTAATTTTGGTCAGGAATATTGAGCATTAATTGTAATCTGTGTCACCTTAGAATTCCTCTTATTTTATTTAAAATGTTTCCTTAAGGAACTCTTTGAAGAAAATTTGGAAAATGTAGAAAATGTTAAAGAAAATATTTACCTAATATTTCCTTTCATTTTTTATTTGTAGAGATTTGTTGTTCATTTATACGCATAGTTAAAAGCAAATGTTACATATAAGTGTGTATATCTATAACATATATGATATGTTTGTCTTCTGCTTTTTAATTTAGCATAATATAAACATTTTCATGTTGTTATCAAAGCTCACAAATATTTCTCATGAGTGCATAATATTCTGTTGAGAGTTTATATTCATTTTTTTTCTTAATCATTTTCCTAGGTTCAACATATGAGGTCAGACAATTAAGTTAACAAACTCATCCTAGAATAAGTGCTACATACCTCACTGCCGAATATCACTATGGTCACCTTCAAAGTACTCCCCTTGGGAAGCTATGCACAAATGCCAGCACCTAGTCCACCCTTCAAAGCAATTGGGAACTCTTTTTCTGGAATGGCCATCAGAGCTGTCGTTATATTATTCTCAATGTCCTGAATGTCATCAAAAGATCTTACTTTCAATATTTCCTTTATCTTCGGGTAAAGAAAGAAGCCAGTGGGGGCCAGATAAGGTGAGTAGGGAGGGTGTTCCAATACAGTTTGTTTACTGGCTAAAAACTCCCTCATAGACAGTGCTGTGTGAACTGGTTCATTGTCGTGATGCGAGAACCATGAATTGTTGGTGTCAGGTTTAAGTTTTCCATGCAGCCTTTTCAGCACTTCCAAATAGTAAACTTGGTTAACTGTTTGTCCAGTTGGTACAAATTCATAATGAATAATCCCTCTGATATCAAAAAAAGGTTAGCAACATCATTGCAATAAAGTTCGCAAACTTAATTATCAGCCTTATATAAATTATTTTTATGCTTTTCCATTATAAATCATTCTGCAATAGATATCTTTGAGCATAAAGCTTAATGTTACTCTAGGCTTTTCTTTCTTTCTTCTTCTTTTTTTTAAATAACTTTCCTAAGATGGACTTTTTGGGTCCAGGGTATAAACATTTAAAACTTTAATATAAATTGCCAAGTTGCTTGTAACAAAGTTCTACCAACTTGCATATCAGCAATCTATAAGAGTACCTAATCACCACAGCCCTACTAAAAATGTTTACTTAAATTTTCTGCTCTCTAAGTAGACTTTTTTTCCTTTAAGAACACTGATGGTCTCAGTGAATAGACCTACAATTCAGATATTTTTGTGATACATGTATTTAAGGACTGATGGTAGAAACTAAGTTGATGACAAGGGTTTGCCTTTCACTAACAAAATTATGTTTACTTGGAAAGCAGAATCTCAGAAAAGGAATGATCTGAGAAGAAAATTTGATATGCTTTTTAGAGGCAATCTCTTTGAATCTGTGGGACAGTATTTTGGCTTGAATTTCTCTGTAATTCCTTTGCAGAAAAGAAAATATTCTTAATTTCTTAATTTTAAGCAGAAAAACAATTCTAACAGAGAGGGAATAACTTTCTCTCTGCAGATATGAGAGTCCCATATCCTCCCAGTAAATGTCTTCCCAGAGGCATGTATAGATTAACATGTTCTGATATGCTTGTTATCTGCTCGCCAAATGAAGTTATGGTTTAGCAAAGCTTATATGAAAGAAGCGTGCATTCCCTTAATATAAGTATGTGCAGCTTGTGGTGTGTAGGGTCTGTTCAAAACATTAATTAAATTCTTCCTGCTAATTTATACTGAATGTACTGTCAGTTTATAGAAGAGATGCTTTTGTATTTGTAGAGTCCTTTTAAAGAGTCTCAGATCCGATATTTTACAGAAAACAATCTATGTCTTACCAAATCTGAATTTTGGAATCACTCTTGTATAACTTCCTTGGTTTCTGGGGTTAGTAATACTTGAATAAAAGTCAGAGAAAATATAGGTGTTTGATAACATATCACTGGTATGTTCTGTATGCCCAACTTTTGGAAAAATCAAACTGCTATTAATATGTTGAAAGCTACATTTTGTAGAATGTTAAACATTCATGAAAGGAACGATGAAAGAAAGGATAGGTTTCCTGCCAGCATTGCGGTCAGCAGCAATACTCTGGCCTGATTACTTAAGGCGATGTTTTCCCTAAATCAGTCATGAATCAGTAATTATCAAGTTTTGCAATACTAGGCGATTCTCTTGAGACTAGCAAATGATTTGTAACGTTAAGTCGATAGCTTTTTTTTTTTTTAAAGAAATAATTTGGTTCCTCTTGATGGGTTTCCCTGGGCACTGGGCAGAACCCCTATTGATTTAATGGGGCTTTGTGTATGGAAGCTTTGGAGACTGAGTTTTCCTACATGATCAAATAGCACATGTTTGCTTTCTTTTCCCACAAAAATAAGAATGCTGCTGGTGTGTGGTGTACTGGTTTCACTTCCATTCATTTGGCTTAACTATTTAAATCACAATTTAGTCCAAAAAGGAAAAAAAAAAAAAAGAAAGAAAAAAGAAGTTTCAGATAAAAATTCAGGAATCAAGGTTTTTGCTTTATTTAGTTTTTTCTAGTATGTTTTGGGATGACCTATTTGATTACTATTTTCTTCTACTGTAAGGTTTTCTCTTATGTGCATTGGATTGTGGATATTAGAGTTGGAGGGGACTTGATGAAAATTTTCTAACTCAGCCCTCTATTTTCTGAAGCTCATAGGAGTTAAACTGGCTCAGTTAGAGCCCTGAATTGGTTAGACAGAGATCCAAATGTGGGCTGTTTCTCTTACTTGATAGTGCACTAGTCAACATGGCCGTAATGTGGAGACTTTGTTTCTGAAACAGGAAACCTGGAGCTCAGTGAATTACATCCTTCTGATGTACTGTGTGACGCCAGGATTTTAAACAACTTCTTCCTTAGTTGTCAGTACCTTCATGCTGTTGCCTCTTTTTTACAGTCACCATCCTGAGACTACATATTTTATTCAGGAGTCTTATATAACTCTGCTTTGTCCACCCCCTGCTTGTTTCACTTTGGCGATGCTCTTTTCTCAGGCATATTTTTGACAATACCTTTGTTTGGAGGTTCCTAAGAATTTTAATGTTCTAATGTCCAGGAGGTCCCCTCATTATGGTGACCAAAAAAGAGTCAGCATCCAATGAGCTTTTCTCAATACTCTAAGATCCTCATGTCTCTTCTTCAAAGGGCTACATTTTCAGTCCTAAGTTAGTCTTTGTCTTGGGAGCCCTTTATCTAACACTCATCATCCCCTTGGAGTACTAATGAATTTTGACACTCTGGGGCTCTCCCAGACACACTAATCCCAGAAGTTTGGTTGGGATCTTGGTAGAAGTTATATATTCCCATTCTCTCTGTTTCCTCACCACCATTCAGACTGGGTGCTGGTACCCTGAGTGAGCCTAACTCACAGCTAATCTTCAACATTGTGACAGTTCTGCAGTATGGGTTCCCAGATTCATCTATTGCACTGTCAAGGGGGAACTGGAGAAGTTCCCACAATCACAGGCTTGGAAAGGAGCCCACTGGTCAGTGAATGCTTGAGTCACCCCTAAAAATCGCTGCCAAGTAATTATCTTGCCTGATGGGAAACTTATTACCTTCCAAGGCGGTTCCTTCTCATTTGGACAGCTCCGACTGATGGGAAAGTCTTTGTCATACCTATTCAGGGTTGATGTGTTTCCTGTATTGAGTAAAACAAAATTCTTATTAATTAGGCCCCCCCAGAATCTTTCCAGAGTTGATTTAATACCTTTGAGAGGAAAATTTAGTTGCATTTACAGAACTTGGTGGATGTTGCCCTGTAAAATTCAGAATGTAGCCTTATATTATTGACAGACCTATACTGGGCATTTCATATAAAACACATGGTGAACTAAACTGAATTATTCTCTGAAGAAAGCAGCGATGGCTAGGAGTATAGTGCTTATTGCATGTGTCATTCTTTTGAAAGCTGCTGCCTTGGGCTCTTAGTTTCTTTATATGCATGAGTCTTGTCTATACATCTAGTTGTTAAACTCCTTGGGTGTGGACCTGTCTAGTATGTGCAGTCCCTAACAAGTCTTACTCATGACCTTGTATTCTCAGGATCAGCTAGTGTTTTGTAAGAAAGTAAAAGTGCAAGAATTGCTTCTTCTGTCACTGAATTGATTTTCTTCCTTGCCCCAAATGATGAGTAGTGGTTAGTGGCGGTGCATGAGTGTTGGCATGAGCCCAGGGCCAATTCTGTTTTATTGAAGGTTTTAGAACTAATCTCCTAATAGAAACAAGTTTTCACAGGCCAGCTTACAAAAACCTCTCCTCTTTCTGTCTCTGACAGTACTGTAGCATTGGCAGAGCTACATCAGGGGTTAAATTGACGCTTGGGTGTTGGTCTGGCAGCCTGACAATCACATACCAGGAACACCCTTCTCCACTCATCTGCCTGATGCACACTTCCTCATTCTTCTGGCCTCAGCAGGAATGTCTCTTTGTGGAACCTTCCTGATCTGCCCAGGCGGCAGGATCACTTCTCCCCTCTTGTCCTCTCTGTACTACGGACCGTCCTCTGTTTCTACACACGCTGCCTTGCATGTGTATTATTTGTTTCTACCATGGCCTCCTTTGTTTTTTTGTGAACTTAATAGAGGAAAGGGACTGAATCTCGTCTTTCTTTGTTTCCCTTGTGCCAAGATCAGTGACTAGTACAAAGTACGGAGATAACTCAATTAATATTTTTGAAGGCATGACTATTAAAATAGACGAGTTGTTTGTGATGGCTTGGGAAATGCATTCCCAAGTGCTAGAGAACCTATTTACAAACTATCTTTTGGAACATAACATTTTTTGAAGTTGGGGATTGCTGGCACTGTGTTGTATGCTCTCAGGGCTCTGCCCTGGATGGGCATGAGTAAGCAGCATCTTTTTAGTTAACTACAGTGAGGGTTGTGTGATGTGGGACATGCCATGAGCTGGAATAGGAACAAAGTGAGGCAGGTCAAATTGGAATAGGAACAAAGTGAGGATACAGACCTGCTGTAGATGTTCTAAGGGAGTATAGAGTGACCAAGTAGGATGTGTTATCCATTGGGTATGGCCACCAAGAACAGATCAGGTGAGCAGTTGGCTTTGCAGAGTCTAATGGAATAAGTGAGACGTCCTAAAGGTGGTTGAATGTAGTGGTAGGAACGGAGGAAGAGGTGATCCTCAGAAGTGTCGACTGCTAACTGGTCAGCCGGCATCAGGAACTCAGGTCAGTCAGCAGGTGGGAGGTTGTATGTGATGGAAATATTGTCAAGAGCCTGGCAGAGCTCCACACCTAGGGGGACACTGGCATAAAGCCTTTTATCATTCATTTGTTCCAGCAAATATTTATTGAATATTGCTATCAATTGAATACTGGTGCCCCCCACACCCAAATTAATATGTTGAAACTTAACCCTCAATGTAGTGGTATTGAAGGTGGAGACTTTTGGAGGTGCTTGGGTCATAAAGGTGGAGCTCTCATGAATGGGATTAGTGTTCGTATGAAAAAGACCTTGTGTTTTTCATAAAAGACAGAAATCTATGAACCAGGCATCAGGCTCTTACCAGATACTAAATCTGCCAGTACTTTTTTTTTTTTTTTTTTTTGCCAGTACTTTTATCGTGGTCTTCCTAGCCTCCATAACTCTGAGAAATAAATTTCTGTTGTTTACAAGCCACCCAGTCTAAAGTCACAAAAGGATAGCAGCCTTGACTAGACTAAGAGAAATACCTACTGTGAAAATGTTTCCAAGAGAAGGTGAATTCTTGAACTGATTTTTAGTAGGAAATGAAGGAAGATGCTCAGTTACCAGCGTTGGAGCACATGATCAGGACTGGACTAACAGCTGTGACCTGATATGAATTCCTTGTTGTGGGGCTAGAGATCCCATAAATGCCTTCTGTTTCCAATCATGATTTATCCTGGAGACAGGATGGGGTAAAGCTTCCAGGGTCAAATAAACCCAGCTGTGGGGAGCAGAAGGCCGGGGGCTGGGTACTAAGAAGGGCCTGACAAACAACTTGACTGATAGAACTGCATCCAGCCTATCACTGTCCATTAAGCCATTACATATAGTTGATTGGCTATACGAAATGGTGGCACTACTCAGTAGAGAACAGGAAACACTGATTTTTAAGCACACCTTGCACTTGAAAAATACTCTGTACTTACCAAATACTTTCACATTTCACTATTTCATGGGACTCCACAATACTTTGATATAGGCAAAGGTGGTGTTATTCCGCCCCCTTTTTTTCTTTTAATGAGTACATTAGGCACTAACAATTTAAATGGATTATCTAACTGCTGGTTAGGTAATGACAGAGGCAGAACCAGAACTACGCACTTCTTATTGATAAGTCACTACTCTTTTCCTTATGCCACTGCTTTGCTCATGAGATGCTGTGACAACTCTTAGAAGACCATGTTCACTGATAATTCAGTTCAGATTTGATTGATTTCTGAGACACAGAACCTAGCTGGGTTTGAACATTCAAGAGGACACTCTCAGCAATAATCAGGAGCCCAAATATTGTTTATGATGATTGCTTTAACAAATATGCTTCAATTCTGATTGACTAGTTTATTATCCACTTTAGGGCAGTCTCCCTAAATGTACTAAAGTAAATTAGCAATATTGGGGATTTAAAAATATTAGTTTCTAGGAAAAATGATCCTTTTGTGTGTGTGTGTGTGTGTTTGTGTGTGATTTCACCACGATGAACACAGATCCTATGATGTCCTATGTAGTGTTCTAAGCATTGAGAACATGGCACTAAACAAAACAGAAAAAATTATCTTTGTGATAGAGCTTTTGTTCTGGTTGGGGAGGGGGTGTTTATGGAGGAGACTAACAGAAACCAAGTAAAATATAAAGTATGTCAGATGTAGATAAATGCTATAGAGAAAAACGCAGCAGGAATGGGAGCAGAATATGTGGGGGTGAGAAGTGGTTGCAATTTTAAATAGGATGGTTAGTGAAAATTTTGAAGCAAATAAAAAACTACAAAAAATTAGTAAACATCCAAACTTGTTATCAATTATTAGTGAGTACACACACACACACACACACACACACACACAATCTCCCAATCTAGCATTTACTTTTCAAAGTAACTTTTAACTCTATTCATCTAAAAAATGAAATAAATTTGATTGTATGTTTTTGTAGAACAATAACGATAGGGAATTTAGCTATCGCTAATCTCTCTTTCTGTTTGCAGACCTCCCACTGTTTATCTCAGTGATAAAATTCTACAATAAATTTTGACTTGAAAGATTTCAAGATATCACGAAAATGGAAATGATGAATGAAGGCTCTGAGATGAGGCAAATATTTGGCAAGTCCTGTAAAGCACTTAGAACAAACTTTATTAAGTGTGGCAGAATTAGATGATCATTACTGTATTTATTTTTATCTGGGGTCAAACATAATTAAAATAAAACATTTTCTGTGGGTTTCCAAATTAGCCGAACGATTTATTGGTCTCCAAAGATCTTTGTAGATGGCAATTTTGGCATAGAGTTCTAAATGAGAGCTCTCTAGATCCAGAAAGAAGATGGAAAATAATTTGTTTAAAAACTAAGCAAAAAACCTCCCAAGAAACACCATGAGAGAGTGTTTTGTGACATGTTAAGGATTCAGTTTAAAGGTGCTATCAGCAATTTTTACGGCAGGCTGAGTCCTCAAAAGTCCAGTCACCGTTTAGAACTGCAAAGATCAAGGAGGAAATGCAGCTGCCCTCTTGTGGCCAAATTGGTGTTTTTTCCTTTCTGTCTCAATACTTGCAGAAAACAGTGTCTCCCCTCCACCCCCAGAGCTACCGTGTTTCCCCAAAAATAACACTTAGCCAGACAATCAGCTCTAATGTGTCTTTTGGAGAAAAAATTAATATAAGACCGGGTCTTATTTTACTATAAGACAAGGTCTTTAATATAATGTAATGTAATGTAGTGTAATGTAATGTAATAATATAATATAATTTAATATAATATAATATAATATAATATAATATAATATAATACAATACAATACCGGGTCTTATATCAATTTTTGCTCCAAAAGACGCATTAGAGCTGATTGTCTGGCTAGGTCTTATTTTCAGGGAAACACAGTATTAATGCAATAATGTAAGAGTAGTAACCCATTTCAAGTTTTCAGATGAGCTCGAAGACCTACCCCCCAAAGCAAGACCCTTCAGGTCAGTCAATACATACTTTTCAGTTGAGCAAAACCCTTGGCTATTGGGAGATTATATTAAAATTGTTGCCCCTTCTACCATAGCCCAAGAGAAGTCATATGAGATTTCTGGGAGGATTTTAAGAATGAAAGCCTCAAGTCTACAAATACTTTCATGGAGGAAGCAGTGGGAATTAACTGCAGAGACAGATGTAGGAAATAACAATAGAAGGGCTTTGGCAAATTTCAGTGGGATAATCAAGGCTACATCACTGAACCTGAGAGCTTAGACTTCAGGTTCCTCATATGTGAAATGAGAGAATTCAAAAGCAACTTCCAGGACCCCTTTGAGCTCTAAAATGATAAATATGTGAGTTAATGGACAGGGCAAGCTGCTTTCCTGTCTCTGGGATTTCTTCCCTTTCTGGTTATGTGGCTATGTGATTCGTGAACTAAAGAGCCATTGGGGAAATTGTATGATGAAACCTTTGAAAATTGCAGGGCCATAGGGAGATTTGTAGAACTGCCCCATTGGTCATGTGACACTTTTTTCGCTTACTCATACAAGTACTGAATTTACTAAGTATCGGCTATGTGTTGTGCATTATTTATGGTGCATGTAACACAGTTGTGATGGGGGAAAAGAATCCTTGTCTTTAAGGTCATTATAGTTTTTTAAAAATTAAATTCAGTCACTTTTATGTGACTTTATACAGTTTGCCTTTATGTTCATGTGATTTTGAGAATAAGAGGAACTTACCTTAAACTTTAAAGGTCTCTGAAGATCTTCTAGGTGAGATTGGCTTGAAGCTTAGCAAAACTTTCAGTAAACTTGGGCAACAACTGGGTTTGGAATCAAAACTTTGAGGTCTGGGGAAATGCTCCCTTTGGTGAATCTTCTAGTGAAGACGTGCCTGGTTATGCTTTGGTCATTCTGAAAACTGTTCTTCCATGGGCTGTATTTTAACATAAGAGGAAATCCTAGTAGGTCCCATATCTTTTTGGAAAATGTCTTTTCTGTGTTGTTTTCATATTTACACCATGTTGTGGACTGGTTAATTAAAAAAGCAAGATTATATTTTAAATGACTTATACTTTTAAGATTTTTATTTTATAAAGTTAAGATTCTTTCTCTTGTTTTATTTTCTCCTTAAGTCCTTGTACATACTCCAATGTGTAAAATAGAGAAACGATCATTAATTTTGAAACATTAATTGCTCTGGATGTGAGAAACATTAAGCTATACATTACTAAAATGAAAGTTGACTTATGTTGTTAGTTATACGGATATACACATGTATGCTATGGTCAGGTTACAGGATCTTGATAGAAATGATTACTCCAGATTACAAGGAGTTCTGGGAGGACCTCATGATGACACAGATTTCTTTCCTGTTGCCTTGGTATTTTCGGAATACCTTACACATCATCTACTATATGTGCCTTTGTTTTAAGTTAGAGTTTGGTTAGATAGAACATTTGAACTCTATTCAACTTGGCAGTGTAGAGAGCCTGGAGTCCAATGATTTGTCTTTAGGGCGGTGTTTGGGGAATAACAAAATATTTCAGAATCATTAAGGGTGTTAGAAGAGGGAATTTGGGAGTGGTTGAAATGCTTTGTGTGCTTCTAAGAAGGAAGGATAGGAGAGATTAGAGAAGGAAAACAGTTTTAAAATTTTCACTTCGAGATTTATAAATATAACAAGCATTACTGCAGGTTCATAATAAAATAAAAATGATCATAAACTGGTAAAAAGATGAAGCTTGTTCTAATCTCAGTGTAATAAAATTGAGAAGGTAAAACAAAAAGCAATTCACATTTACAAAGGCAGGGTCATTGATGAGTAATGTTAGAGCTCCCTCTTGGCCAAAGATAAATCTGTTAGGAAGTCTTTTAAATACAGGGTGGATGACATCATTTTAGTACATATGGTAGTATCATAGATTACTTCTTTAAATACGATTTTCAGGTAGATAGGCTCTGAGGAAGGTAGTCTGAAGTCTTGGAAAAAACACAGACCATATTCAGAATACGCTAGGTCAGATGGCTGTGTGGTCTGGATAACTGTTTAGCCTGTTTCTTTACTTGTATATCAAGGTGATTCCTCTTCTCTTATAGGCGTGTACAGGGAAGTCTCCATGCCTTCCCCTCCCTGCATTTTCTAGGTTTCTAGGAAAGTTTTGCTATACATATGCTTCTCAACTTAACAATGGAGTTATGCTCTGATAAACCCATCGTTAAGTTGAAAATATCATAAGTTGAAAGTACATTTAAGACACCCAACCTACCAAACATCATAGCTTATCCTTGCCTACCTTACATGTGCTCAGAACACAATATCCAAAAGCCGCTGGCAACACAGTACACTGTAGTGTATTTGTTGTTTATTCTTGTGATCTCTGGGAGCCGCTGCTGAGCATAAGAGTCTCTTACCGCATATCACTAGCCTGGGAAAAGATCACAATTTGAAATCTGAAATATGATTTTTACTGAATGCATATTGCTTTCACACCATTGCAAAGTCAATTGTAAGTCAAACCATGGTAAGTCAGGGACTGTCTGTATATCTATCTGCTTTCCAAGATCATGCCATCAGCAAGTCCTAAAGAGCTAAAAGAAGAAAAAGGTTGTTTAGTTCTTGTTTGAATTAAGCAGTACATGAAAATTTAAACTACCTCTTCTAGCTCTGCCAAACAAAGAAGGATTTTTTTTTTTTTTAGCAGGGAAGGCAAATGGGCCTTCCCCCACGAACTATAGGAAAACCTGCATTTTTGGCTTTTTGTTTAGGTGTGGGGGGTGTGGAGAGCAGGGGTTTACATGTGGCTCAGAGGCTTATCTAAGCATAAATAGATGGTTCTGATTGGAACCTGGTTGTTGATTGCTTTTTACTCAGAGCTCTTTCCTGCATTCATTTGTTTGTTCTTTCATGTCATTCAAACATTTCACCATTGTGTGTACACTATTGAACATAGTTCATTGATCTTTATGGAGAAGACTACACTTAAGAGGATTGCCTAATTCTGGATCACAAGATCAAATATGTGTGTAAGTTAGAAGTGAAGCAGACCAGACCTATCTAATAGAACTGTGAGCCCTGGCAACTGCAGTGAGTTAGACAACATGGGTTCAGTCCAGAAAGTAGTCACCAGTCAGCAGCTTGTTGCCCCACCAGGATGTGGACTGCAGAGTGCCAGATATTCCTACTTTTTTTTTTGAAAGAAGTCAGAAATATAGGCTTTAATGTGAAGTCTCCTGATTTTTAAAACACCATGCAAAACAAACAGGGCTCATTATCTGAGGACTGCCAGTTTGTATACTCTGACTCCAGCTATGGTAGCTCCTCTCTTGATCTATCTCCTTATAGCATGATGGTTAAGAACTAGATAACCTGGATACAAGTCATAGCCCCAGTCCATACTAGCTGTGTGACCTTGGTAAGTTTCTTGGCATCTCTGTGCCTTAGTTTCCTCATCTATGAAATGGAGATGATAATACTAGCACTTATCTCACAGGGTTTTAAGGAAGAATCAAGTGAATTAAATATATATATAATGCTTAGAATAGTGTCTGGGACATGGTAGGTGATATTGAAGTGTTTAATATTAGAGTCTCCTTCATGTCCTCTTACTAAGAGGCTTGTGAGACCTGGGAAGAGAGGAGAGGAAAAAAAAGGGGAAACAAACCTTTACTGAGCACCTCCTGTATTCCAGGAATTATGCCAGGTGCTTTGTATGACATGTTCTCATTTAATCCTCATGCAGATTCTTGAGGTAGGTGTCTTTCCCATTTTACAGTAGAGAAAACTAAGATTGTGAGATTCAGTAATGTCTCCAAGGCAAAGATGGGGTTTCGGCTTAAGTGGATCTGATTTCAAAACCCATCGTTTTACCAGAAAGCTTACCATCCTCGACCCAGGGAGATATGCCGTGAATTTGATGCCTGAGGGGACCTCTTTCATAAAGGGATATAAGGGAAATTGCCTTCTAAATGTATCAGCGTGGGTCCAGATTAAGTGGGGAAGCTTTGTTACCCATAAACTTACTGTACCTCCCAAGCAAGCATGAGCTCCTTGAGGGCAGCGACTGGGTCTTTGCTCTATCTGAAGCTCCCAGCATATCCAGTGAGCTCAGATGCTTGCAAAGGAATGAAAGAGGGACTCAAAATCAGAGGCCCTCAATTGACATAGTTTGGAAGAGTCTGGACGCAATGTGCGATGACAAGTCTATCCAGGCCAGGGATATATAGGCCCTAATTACTGCCTAAAAGCCCTCAAAATGTTAAAAAAAACCTTGGCCTCCTTTCCCAACAGTGTTCTTATGGCGTCAGTGAACAGAATCAGAGTGGATGGGAGGAGTGGAAGTGTGTGTGAAGGGAAGGAAGAAGGAAAGGAGAAAAGAATGAAAGTGGGAAATCTGTCTGTAGAGATAGAGAGAGTGGAGGTATGGAAGACAAAAGCCATAGAGCAAACTTCCTGTCAGCTGCACAGAATGATCTTAGGCTTAGATGAACTTCCCAAATCAGGACAATCAAAAATCATACACAACAGTTTCTTTGGAAAAGCCCTTTTCACCTCGGTGTGCTCTGCTTTCAGATTTCTGTTTTCAACAGCTTTTGTTTTGGGTAGTGTAATAAAACATTATGAGAGGTTTACTTAAAAGAATATCTGCTATTATAAATCATATAAAGTCTTTCCTGATTAGGGCTTAAGTCACATCTATCTACAACTCTGAAGCAGAAAAATGTGAGAAGCATTTTGCTGGCTGGTGGCGTTTTTAAAGGATTTTAAATTCCTCTTCCATATGAGAAGCTTGAACATCCACAGATCTTACTAAGTCTTTCCTCATTGACTTAAATGTGTGAGGAGTCAGTGAAATGACCAAAACCACAAAATAAATGATTAATTGGTCTGTTTTCAAGAATCAAATGGAAAACAAACAAGCAAATAGAATTCCAGTTCCCACTCTGTCCTTTATTCACTTGAATCTTTGTCTCCCACTAGACTGAGGGCACTGTGAGGTCTGCTGCGTCATCACTTGCTGCTCTTCTTTGTTCTATCCAGATGGAGTGCTAAGCCTAGGACGGCTGCACTATCCCACCCGAGGGTCAGGCAGGCTCACAGATGCACCTTTGGAACTAATCCAGATACAGAGGGCCACTAAGCGCATCCATCCATAGCCAAACTTCCACATCGGAATGAAAGTCCAGCTAGTGTTCTTTCATAGGCTTCACCTGGAGTCCTGACTCTTTCACCTGAAGGAGCTCTGGCAAGTTTCCTAACCAAGGAGTGTCAATTTCCTCATCTGTGAAATGGGAATAATCCTAAAACCTGCTTCACATATTTGTGATGATTAAATGAGTTGTACCACATGTAAAAGGCTTAATGCAGTGACTAACACATGTTCATAATAGTTAATATTAATAAAATGTTTTAGAGGTGATATCGATCACAGAAGCAGGTGATTGTATTTGCATTGGAAAAAACCCCTTTCAAAGTGCTTTGGCTTTGTAAAAAATTTGAAAAGTTTTTTGGTGTAGGATCAAGAAACTTCATTCACCACACTCCAAAAATGAGCCATTTCTATTCTAGGAAAACTTCTCTCCCTTCTGTAAATTATCCAGACTTTCACATTGGAATGTCTTTCTGTCTTGTTCCTTCTAGGGAAAAAATGGTGTAACTATACAGCAACTATATGTAGATAAAGCAGTGATTGATCAGATTCGCTTTTTTTAAGAAGTAACTTTGTTCCATACTTACTGTTGCCATCTTCTAGGCTATTTCTCATTTTCACTAAATGGGATACAAAATTGTCAGGCCCAAATAAAAATTTCACAGAGCTTGGTTTTCTAGTTCATACCACAAGATGTTTTTGATCAATAAAAAACATCATTGTCAATTCTCAGGGACTATCCTTCAGGCATTTCCTGTATCACATTATCGTAGGGGGAAGAACTGATGAGCATTATAGTGGCGAATCAGAATTCAGAATTGTGCTCTACAATCACACTTCATTTCAAATACATCCCACCCCCAAGAGCTTCCCTTGGTAAAGTTGGGGTGGGGCAGTATAATGCAGCAAAAGGCCACAAGCTTTGGTCAAATAGACCTGCATTTGAATCTTGGATATACCATTTATTATTGGGTTTTTAATGTATTAATTATTCTAATAAATTTATGGAACAAATAGTTTTCAAACTTTAGCATGGATCAGAATCGTGTTAAAATGAGATGTGTTAAAACACAGATTGTGGCTACCACCACCAGAGTTTCTGACTCAGTAGGTCTGCTGTTTAGCCCAAGAATTTACATTTCTAACAAGTTTCTAAGTGAAAATCATGACGATGATGGTCTGAGAACCATTCTTTCAGAACCATTAGGACACATTTTGTTTTAAAAAATGAGGTTCAGATGGTTCCAGAGTTGGGCCAGAGTTTCCATATCTATAAATGCAAAGAATATTACTTGGAATATTTTTGTGAAGATTAGAGATATTGTATATATGTACCCAGACCTTAGTGGGCAGTCAATAAATAGTATATATTATTCTCTAGAGTCAGATAGACCTGAATTCAAGTTTAAGCTCTGTTGATTGCTGACTGAAAGATTCATTGTAAATTCTGCAACCTCTCAAAGCATTTATCTGTAAAGTGGAAGCTATGGTCTGAATTGTGTTTTCCCCAAATACATATGTTTAAGCCCTAACCTCCAATATGATGCAATTTGGAGATGATGCTTTGGGAAGGTAATTATGTTTTGATGAGGTCATGAGGTTGGGAGCCTCATGATGGGATTTGTCTTATAAGAAGAGACCAGATCTCTCTCTCTCTCTCTCTCTCTCTCTCTCTCTCTCTCTCTCTCTCTCTCTCTCTCTCTCTCTCTCTCTCTCCTTCTCCCTCTTCTTCTCCCTCTCCTTCCCCCCCACCTCCACCAATGAGGACACAGCAAGAAAGCACCCATCTGCAAGCCAGGAAGGGAAGTTTCACCAAGAACCTAATTGGCTGGGACCTTGATCTTGTTCTTCTCCAGAACTGTGAGAAACACATTTCTGTTGTGTCAGCCCCCAGTATATGTGTTTTGTTATGGCAGCCTGAGTAATATAGTGGAGATAATCCCTACCCTGTAAATGAGGGCATAATGAGATGCTATGTGTACAGCAGTTGGAGAACACTGCTAGCTACCTGTAGCAGGAAGCAACTAACGAGTTTTAGCATCACTATTTAATAATTATAGATATCACTGTGCCCTTTCTTTCAATTCCTGTGCAGAGTTTGTACTCTTGTCACCTTTGCTAAGAATTCCCCAAATCTGACGGTAAACTGAATGCAGGGCACATGGCTGAGAGGGTAAGTATAGTGAGAGCTAATTCACATCATTGCCTTTCTACTTTGTTGCTACAGATTAATTTCTGACCAAGCATCTCATCTTTGGACCAGCACATATTTACATAAGAACAAAACTGCTATCAACCTTCTGTCTGGGTCCAGCCTGTTCAAGAGAGTGAGCCATCTCGAGTGGCTCATTTTCTGGTGACGTTCCTTTTTGCAGAGCATACTGGTCAGCTGTCTCCTGGGTGGTTTCTTGTGCATGTGTTTCCCATTAAAGTAGCAGCTAAAGAGTGGCAACTGTGAATCTTTTTTGGCTCCTGCTCATGTTCTGATTTCTTCTTCTGTAATTAGCCTGGGGTGGAAGTTTTTGGAGGAAGGGAGCAGGAGGCTTATTTATGAATTGAAGATTGGACTTGAAGCATATTACACTGGGTTAAATCACTCATACTTAGTTGTGATGAAAACTTTCCCCTGGTTCTCCCTCTCTCATTAAAACATCCTTATTTACAAGTAGATTTCTCAGGCTTTACATTTCTACAATTGTCAAGCATCTAATTTTCTTTTAAAAATCATGTTAGAGTATTAAAGACTTGATTGAAGCTTTAAAAGTGAAAAGGAAAAAAAATAAAGTCAAATGCTTCTGGTTATCTTAGGGACAATATTTTATCATGGAGAATAACATTTTGGAATCATCTAAACAAGGGTGAACAAGATATCAGGGGGTCACTTTTAATAGTTTTTATTATTTTACTTATGTAAAATATATTATGTACAGCCACTCTGGAAAAAGTTTGGCAATTTTTTTGGTAAAGTTATATATACATGTACCATGTGACCAATAATCCCACTCCTAGGTATTTACCCAAGAGAAATGAAAATTTATATTCACAACAAACTTGTACACAAATATTTACAGCAGCCCTATTCATAATTATCCCAAACTTGAAACAACTCAGGTGTCCTTCATTGGGTGAGTGTATAAACAAACTGTGATACGTTCGTACAATGGAATACTACTCAGCAGGGGAAAGGAACAAGCTGTTAAGACAAGGAACAATTTGGATTAATCTGAAAGGCATTTTGCTGAGTGAAAATTACATGAAAAAGGTTTACCATGCTTCCCCAAAAATAAAACCTAGCCGGACAATCAGCTCTAATGCATCTTTTGGAGCAAAAATTAAAATATTTTTGTTATTATATTAAAATAAAACTGGGTCTTACATAATATAATATAAGACCGGGTATAATAATATAATATAATATAACAATATAATATAATATAATATAATATAATATAATATAATATAATATAATATAATACTTGCTCTTATATTAATTTTTGCTCCAAAAGACATATTAGAGCTGATTGTCCAAGTAGGTCTTATTTTTGAGGAAACAGGGTATATGACATTATTGAAAATATAAAACCATAGTGAAAAGAACAGACAGTGGTTTGCCAGTGGTTAAAGGTAGATAGGGGATTATAAAGTAGTAGTAGCACCAGAGAACTTTTGGGGGGATAGCATTGTTCTGTACCGATTGTCGTGTTGGTTCTATGACTTTATATAGGTACTAAAATTCATAGCACTATACACCAAAATAAGTCAATTTTACTGTTAATTAAAAAAAAAAGATTGGTGGAGGGAAATAAGACATTATATCCCTTTCAGCTATATAAATGATTGTCCCACTGTGGTATGCCATGAGGGTTTTAAACGTGTGTTAAGTTGAATCTATTATGGAATTTCTGTACAGGTAGGAAGTATGAGGAAGAGATTTGTTTTTGACTGTTGTACATAACGATGGGAAGGAGGAAGAATGGGTTCAATTTTATTCATGTTTTTACATACAACAACAATCAAAACTCATAAGACAATATAATGAGTTAACAATATTCATAAATCGCTTTTTGAAATCTCTAATCCTCACCACTTATTAACTTTCTGATCTCCATTGCATTTTCAAAAATAAATTGCATCTGGATTCTGAGTCTGAGATGCTTGAGATGGGAAGAAGTTGGGTCAAAAGTAGGAGTTCATTTTCCTTTATACTGCACATCGGCTATTCATATCCTACCATCTGAAACTAATTTGTTGTGTGTAATTTCTTCCATAAAGTTGCTGGAATAAACAATGCATGCATAGCTCCTTAGATGTGTATTCAGCAGGGACTTGCTTGCCTGTGTGTGATTTTCAGCTCTCTCAGAGCTTTCAGAAGTACCATCCAGCACTGGAGCTGTCATGTGGGTTCTCAGAGGGCCTATTATTTATAAACTAGGGGACTTGTGTGTATGGTTTTTTATCTATGACTGATGTGATATGGGCCATGCTCCCCACTCCCAAAGTGTTCCTAAGTCCAGTTCAGTGAATTCATAATGGGGAACAGACAGGCCCACTCTATGCCTCTGGTCCAAATAAGTACAACAGTTTAGTCCAATGGGTGAGAAGTTACAGCATTGTGGTCTGTCACTTGCTCCTAGGAAACGAAAGGCACCTCAGGTGGTGCATTTTCCATGGTGGCAATTAGTTGCTGGGTTTGGCCTGACTTCACTTCTGTGATGTGGATCCTAAAGCATTTCACAAAGTTCCATGAACCCTGCCACCTCCCATCCTTATTGCCGGGAGCTTTGCTGGGTGGTGGCATGACATAGAGGAATAAGATACAGTCCTTCTCACAAACCGTGCAAATTTCTTTCCAGTCCTTACAATGTATGCAAGTCCTTTTCAAATTGCACAATCTAAACTGCATTTTGCCTCTTTTAAAGAGGGAGTATACTAGGACCAATACGGGTCACTTCTTTTGTTCTTTCTCTCAAAAAATCCATGTTTTCGTTTTGCACCCATAATTAAATTAAAATATTAGGCTTGAAGATTTCCCTTCTGAATTTGTATACTATCATTACTTTAAGGAAGAGAGTAAAAATCATTATAGAATATTTTAGAATGCTCTTGTCAGCTCTAGAAACATAGTTTTGAGTACCCTCCTTGTAGCAAAAAGAATCCTTCTCCCGGAATCTTCTGGCTCACACTTAAACTTTGGCACGTGGTTCCCTCTTGCCTTATTTCCTTGGATGCCATCAATTCTTATGTTATTCAAAAGTATTTGTAGAGTATCTTCTATAAACCAGCCACTGTTTTCAGTACTAAAGAAATAAGATAATGTCACAGGCTTCATGGAGAGGGGGAAGACATAGATTAAACAAGGAAATAAAAAATAATTCTAGAGAATGTGAAATGTTAGGAAGGAAATAAAACATGGATAGGATGGAGAGTGACTGTAGGGGTAGAAAGAATGCATCACTTTAGATGACAGGTGGTCATGGAAGACCTCTTTGTAGCAGTTGCGTTTGAGCTGAGTCCATAAATAAGAAGTCAGCCATGTAAAGACTGAGGGAAGAATATTCTTGAGTAGGTTTTTTCCCAGCAGTTTCTATACTCTTCATATTTAAGTGATCTGGTTTTTCTTTCATAGTCAGGATGAATCACTCTAGCCAGCCCAGTAACTCTCTTCTTGGCCTGTTAATTCACAGGCCAGAGGAATCCAAAGTGGCTGGGCAACAGTCTTAAGTTCTAGTTCAATTTAATCATTGTTGTGTTTCTTGGAGAAAGCATTCCTCCCTTTGGAACTAAAACCTCTAGGCCCTCAGAACAGAAGGTCATGGGAACAGGAAGCAAAAGTTTTGCTAGTGGGTTATTAAGGGTAATAGTGAGTGGTGCTACTCTCATTTCTACTCTTGAATCAAGAGTAGACCCATGAATCCTAGCTATTGGAGAAATAACACCACATAATGGATGCTGATTCAGAGCATATATAGCCTTCTGGAGAACCTTGCCTCAGCCCTACAAGGTGCCCCACCTAGCTGGTGCTATAACTGAGTCTTCAAAAGGTCATTCCAAAATTCTGTCAGGCCAGCTGCTTCAGGGTGATGGGGAACACGGTAAGAATTCTACAAGCCTGGGCTCACAGCTGCACTTCCATTGTTGTGAAGTGATTTCATTGATCAGAAGAAATGCTGTGTGAATACCGTGAGGAGGGATAAAGCATTCTGTAAGTCCATAGATGGTAGTTTTGGCAGAAGCACTACATGCAGGAAAGGAAAATCGATATTTGGAGTACGTGTCTATTCCAGTAAGAACAAAACACTGCTTCCATGGTGGAAGCAGGCCAATGTAATCAGCCTGTCACTAGTTAATTGGCTGATCACCCTGGGGAATGGTGCCCTTTGGGGGACTCAGTGTTGGTCTCTGCTGCCGGCAGATTGGCCATTCAGTATTGACTGTAGCCCGGTCAGCCTTGGTGAGTGGAAATCCATGTTGCTGAGCCCATGCAAACCCTTCATCCTTGCTACTGTGGCTACTTTGTTCATGAGCCCATTGGCCACTAACAAGAGTGGCTGGGGAAAGAGGCTGACTAGTAGCCGCAGAACGAATCAGCTTATTCACTTGGTTATCAAAATCTCCTGTTGAGATCACCTTTTGGTGAACATTCACATGGGACACAAATATCTTCATGTTTGTTTCCCACCCACCCCCATTCAGAGTGGTCTATTCATATACCTACCTCTTTACCAAATTTCCTTGTCACTAGTTTTTCCAATAATGCTCCTGTCAAATCTCTGACCATCCAGCCAAAATCATTGGCCACAGCCCATGAATCAGTAGATGATTATATTTCTGGTCATCTCTCTTTCCAACCAAAGTGAACAGCCCGGTGCACTGCTTGAAGTTCTGTCCACTGGGAGGAGTTCCCTTCACTGCTGTCCTTTGAGATGCCACTGCTTGCTTACAAGGTTCAATCAGCATAATGTCATCAATGTAATGGACATGTGTGACATCTTGCCAAAGGGAAAGGTGATCAAAAGCTCCAAAGTTATGACATAGGGCTAGAGAGTTAATATACCCCTCAGGTAGGACAGTGAAGGTGTATTGCTGGCCTTACCATCTGAAAGCAAACTGCTCCTGGTGGTCCCTGTTGACAGATATGGAGAAAACAGCATTTGCCAGATCAATAGCTGCATACCAAGTACCAGGAGATGTTTTAATTTGCTCAAGCATTGAAACCACATCTGATACACCTGCTGCAATTGGAGTCACTACCTGGTTAAGCTTACGACAATCTACTGTCATTCTTCAAGACCATCTATGTTCTGCAATAAATGTGTTGAATGAGGATGTGGTGGGAATCACCATTCCTGCTTTTTGCCAAGTCCTTCACAAAGGCACTAATCTCTGAAATCCGTCCAGGAATAAGGCCTTGCTTTGCTTTACTATTTTCCTAGGAAGAGGCAGTTCTAGTCGCTTCCACTTAGCCTTTCCTAACATAAGAATCAATTATGGTCTGGGAAACAGTGTGGGAATTCTTTCAGTGGCTGAGTACCTCCAATTATGCATTCTAGAACTGATATAGCCACAGGACAGGTCCAAGTACCCACTGTGCCCACTGTGACACAGACCTGAGCTAAAATTCCATTGGTCACTTGACCTCCATAAGCCCCTACTCTGATTGGTGAACCACAGTGATATTTTGGTTCTCGTGGAATAAGTGTTAGTTCAGAGCCAGTGTCCAGTAGTCCCCCAATGGTCTGATTATTTCCTTTCCTCGACAAAAGGTTACCCATTACCCTGGTAAAAAGGCTAATGATCCCTTTGGAGATGGCTGGGAGAAAGATTAATAGTATAGGTTTTTGGCAGTGTACTGGGGTCCTTCCTCAAGGGGACTCAGACTTCTCCCTTCATTCAAAGGGGTCTGGGTCTGTAAACTGGCTCAAGTCTGGATATTAATTGAGGGTCATGATTCAGGTTAGACTTTTGCTCACTTGACTTAGAACTTTTATGCTTATACAGGTAAGTAAGAATTTAGTAAGCTTCCTATCTATGTCACTTCTAGGAACACCATGATTAACTAGCCAATGCCACAAGTCTGCAGGAGTCAGAATATTCTGGATGCTGCTCTTCTTTTTGAATTTTTTATTAGTTTCAGGTGTACAAAACAACATAATGATTAGATATTTACACCTCTCACAAAGTGATAACCCCTCCAGTCTACTACCCCTCTGACATCATACATAGCTAGTACAATACCATTGACTACATATGTTCCCTATGCTGTACTTTACATCCCGTGACTATATATAAATAAATACATATATACATAACATATATATATATATGTTTTCATATATATAACTATATATGTGTGTGTGTGTAATTATAGTTGACATTCAGTATTATTTTATATTAGTTTCAGGTGTGCAGTGCAATGGTTAGACATTTATATAATCTATGAAGTGATCCCCCCAAAAGTCCAGTATCCATCTGACACCCTACATAGTCTTTACAACATTATTGATTATATTCCCCATACTGTATTTCACATCCCCATGACTATTTTATGACTACCAATTTGTACTTTCTAATCCCTTCACCTTCTCCTCCACCTCCTAACTCCCCTCCCATCTAGCAACCATCAGGTTTTTCTCTGTATCTTTGAGTCTTTTTCTGTTTTGTTTCTGAGTGCTGCTTTGAATCTGCTGTCCATTATAGTAACCACACTACCTTGCCTTGGGTGGTTGAGTGCTGCCACTTGGCCTCTGCCACCTGGGGAATGCAATTTCCCCCACTGCATTTAGGTTTCCTAATTCAGTGACTGCAGTTCCCACTGTTAGGTCCGGCCTACAGAGAAGAGTGATCACAGAGCTCTTCAAGTATGCAGGGTTCCCTCAGGAATTTGTTTCTCACAATCATGGTGAAAGGTATGTCTCTGGACTCTCCCACGGTGGGTGAGTAGGTCTTAAATGACGTATCCATTCTAACATTCCAGTCTCCCTAAGTCTTTGAATCCCTTCCTCTACATTAAACCAAGGTGAGCATTTCTGACACAGTAACTGTGGACCACCTTTTGTCCATGTTTCAGCCAACTAACTAAACAGACTGTTAGAACCCTTTCTAACTCCTTGAGCTGCAACAATAAATGCAGAGTGTCTACTCAGTGAATCCATACCAATAAATTTGGCCTGATTCAACTTTATGTTCCTTCTACCTTTGTCCCTCACTCATATTATTCATTCTCAAATACATTTCCTGGATTTCTGTCTGTATGAGTCAGAAAACGCAAATAGTTCCTTTGGAGTATAGGGCACCTCCTCGTGGGTCACACTCTGTACCTCAACTTTAGGGGCCTGCTTGGACTAGTGTGTAGTTACAGATCTAGAAGCAAAGAGGGGTGGTAGGGCTAGGTTCTGAGGAGACTCAGCATTGTCTTGCATGGCCATTGCCTTAGTGGAAGCCATTACAGTTTTCTCAGGCAGTGCAGGGTTAATCCCCTCACACAGGGGCTGGGAGGAGGTGGAGAGGCCACTCCCACTGGCAAAGAAGACTCCTCAGAATTTAGGGGTTCAATGTCCTCAAATTCATCAGTGTCTTCCCACACATCCCCATTCCAACTTTCAGGAACCTATTACAGTCAATCCAATCCAAGAGTTGGATATATTGGTCTAGATTTCAGGGAATAGTCAGGGATAGATATATGCATTTGTGACTCATTAGCATATAGACAGTATTTAAATATATGAGAATCACTATACTGAAACCCTCCACCCTCTCATGAGAGACTGTCTATAGAAACAAGACCCAAGGACCTAGTTAGGAAGGTTTCTAAACTTTCATATTTAGGTATGCACTATTGCTCTGGAAAGAAGAATTAAAATGATGATTTCCAGTACAAATAACTCATTTATTCATACAATTGCTAAGAGCCTACTGTGTGCCAGGAAATCTTCTACGTACTACGGATACCACAGTGAACACACAGTCCCAGCTCTCAAGATAGCTACATACTGGTGAGGAAGACAGGCAATAAAAAAACAACCAAACAAGCATACAACCAAATGTCAAGTAATGATAGCTACTATGAAAAAAAATAAAGCTGGGTGTAGGGATAGAGAGTGATGCATTGAAGGGGCTATTTTAAATAACGTAGTTGAGAAAGGTATTTTTGAAAAGGAGTAGAGATTGAAGTGGGAGAGCTAGCTATGTGAATGTGGAGAGAATGGAGCAGAGTTGGGTATGAAAAACAAGGAAGAGTGGCAGGGAATGATTGAAAGGGAAGCTAGAGTTCTGGTTCCATAGGGAAACGGGGAGAAGAGCTTAGTCTTTTCTCTGTTTGAGGAACATAGTCAGTTGAGCCTATGAAAGAATGTATATATTATATGTATAGTATACAGTATAAGGCAAGTAACTTATTGTTTATTAAATTTGTTTATTGTTATTGTTCATTAAATTTATTTTATAAGGATCCACAACATTTGTATCACTGCTTTTATATAATAATATTCCATCCATGTTAAAGCATATATATTTCAGGAATGTTACTCCTCTGAAAACTCTTGATTTCACACAAAATATTATAAATTGGTTTTTCGTCTGATCCCTTCACTATAGAAGTTCCATTAGGGCAGTAACTTTGCTCACTGCTATATCACAAGGGCCTAGAATAGTAGCTGGAACATAATAGGTGTTCAATAAATGTTTGAGAAATGAATTAGTAAATAAAATACAATGAGCTTGCTGGTCAAAGCACCTTGACCCTTCAACTAGAAAATGTCGGAAATACAAATGAATTTAGCCTAGTTGAAAGTAGAACTTAACCAACATGTTATCTTTTATGGTAATTTCTTTGTAGAATTTTTTTATTATAACATCTGTTTTAGTGGTAATCATAGGAAATAATCCCTATTCAAATAATCATACCTATTTATACTCCATAAACTCTTAAGTTAAAACAAAAGATAAGCAAAGATGGCAAACAAAAAATGTCTACTCATTTTTCTCCCAAGTTATAAAAATAACCAGCAGCTTTTAGGTCGTTTTATTTAGTAATATATTTAGCAAGGAAGGTACACGTGTGTTATAGGCATAAACGTGAACTATTAACTTTTCTGGTTTCAGTGATAAATCTTTAAGAGTGGTAGGCTAATGATCGGTAATTTGCAGTTTAGGACTACCTCTTAGAAACATTTCTCTTCAGGGTTAAATTAAGAGTGCTTATTTTATTGTTTAACCATAAACACATCACAGCAAATCTAACCTGAGGTGTTTACTGATGATGCTTGTTTAGATGCTGAAGGCAATGCATTAGGAACTGATGGTGACCGATTCTTATCCAATCAGTTCCTGATGCAGTATCTACGACATCAAAAACTCTGACATCATATTAAGTATCATTTATTTCCAAATGCAGCAACTTTGTTCCCTCTTGTTCCTACATATTAAATTTGCAATTAAGTAACTCTTTTTAATATGTCATGTGACAAATCAATTCCAAGTCACGCTAGTGAATAATTTCCCCAATTACCAAAGGAGACATTGTAAGTATAACGTCTGGAAGACTCACTTAGCATAGTCATTTATTTCATGGCAAACTAACATGGATAAGTATTTTTTTAGAGAGAATATTTTAAAAACAGCTTTCCTTAAGCTACTCATTACTGTTTTTTAATGATAATTTAAAAACTATTAAAATCCTAAAGTAGATTTGAATGAGATAATCTGACAATTATTTAATTTCAGATTCATTAAGATAAACTGCGTGTATACTTCAAGGTAAGTTTATCAGGACTTTTTAACTATACTGGAATTCTAGCTTGCTGAAATGATGAGGTTAGAATTAGAATTAGTAGATATAGGAGGTACATGGCACCACAAAAAATGTAGTGGCCAAACATACCACTCAGAGAATAGTATTGGTTTCCTACCTTATTGATCATTTTGCAGGTCAGCTTTTGATAATCTCATTGGAAAATTCTAATTAATCCTCTAGAATTCCTCAAATATAGAATGAATAAAGGGCCCTAGCATTACTTTGCAAATCCATCCTTCTGTCGAATGGAACCTCTGTTTTATATGGGCTATTTTGGACATAAAGGATAGGAAATAATTGAGTAGGGGATTTGGAAGTAGAATAGAGGTGGAGCTGAGAAGTACAAATCACAAAATGGAGACTGAGAGTCCACTGATTGCTATCTGTCTGTCTTCATTTATCTGGATGCCAAGTAAGACTGAGCCTTAAGCTTTCATCGTATTTTTATTCTAGAGATGGTGAAATTTTGGAATATATTAAAGTACTCCAGGGACATAATTTTCAGCTTATTTTCTCTCTTTCTAGAATTCTTATCTATGATCAAGTGTGTTATGAAGTGTTTATTAACAGATATTTCCTTAAGGCTTATATGCTTTTCATATAGAATATTTCAGTAAAGCCAAAGGACTTGTATGCAGGATGGTATTAAGAACCCTAAAGACTGTTGGAGCAGGAACACCAGGAGAAAGACCCGAAAAAGTCAGCCCATCATGATATTCCCCTGTAGCGCTTGTGGTCTTGTGTAGATATAATTTTGGTTTTTGCAGCTAGATTTGACAGATTAGGGAACTAAGTTAACAACTCTGGCAGTGGCTGGGAAATTGCTTGTTATTGTGTTATTTTATAAGCAAAAGGAATGTGATAAAGAAATAAAAGTAAGTGAAGAACAGGTTCCCTCAATATTTGATTGTTGTAAATATCCTCTGTGTGATCTTCTCTTAGTGTCATTTATCAAAAGTAGCAGGACAGGAGTCCAATGGCACACATGTGATGATTCTAGGCTTCTGTTGACAATTTGGAGTGCCTAGTATAAGACTGCAACAAGTTTTGAAAGTACTGAGGACTGGGACATAGTGGCTGGGAATGTTAGATATGGGAATATCATATTTCATTACAAACTGCTGTAGGGAAGAGTCATTCATAGAGATGGGTGAAAAACCCTATGGAATCCAGTGGTTATCAAACTTGTGCATGCAGCAGAATTATCCAGGGGGCTTGATAAAATATAGATTGCTGGGACACACACTCTGAGTTTCTGATTTAGTAGATCTGAGATGGTGCCTAAGAATTTGCATTTTTGACAAGTTCCCTGGTGATGTAGTCCAGGGACTATAATTTGAGAGCTAGTATTCTAGCATGTTCTGAGACGATGTGGGCTATTGGAAACTAGTGATCTTAAATGGGACTGTAATAAGTGAGTATCATAATCTAGAAGGAAAAAGGCCAGAATTAAGCATCTACAGAAGTTCAAGTCCTAGTAATTGTTGGAATTCAGGAATGTTGCTTGTTAGACATCGCTATGTTACTACAAATCTTTTAGGAGTACATTTGCAACTTCCTCTTTTCATTTTTTTTTCACCCTAGAAAAATCGTAAAATAGAAACTCTGCAGTTCTCTGGGCTACTTGAGTTTGGAAATATAGCTAGTATGCCTGTAGACAGTGCAAAATGGTAATAAGGGAAAAAAGCTCAGAGATAGGCTATCATAAAACAGAGAATCCTGCAATCCAGGTCACAGTTTTGAGCAATCTTTGCATTGTGTAAGCTAAGGGCATCTTCCAGTAATTGAGGTGTCCGTAATAGAACTAAAAAGTGGAGGGTCACACTTTCCAGAGTATCTCCCAGAGGTTTTCCCAGAGAGATCCTCCTGTTACGTCCCTTCCAGGTGACAAGACTGTCATACAGCTGGGGACAGCCTTACGTGTTCCGAAACTTGATTCAACTCGTCTCTTCTTCCAAGATTTTCACCATACTGGTCCCACAATGCCTACTCATTCTTCAAAACTCCATCTCATCTTCAGTCTAGATGAGGTCTCCCCATTCTTTACTCATAGTAGTTAACTCTCTTAATTACAATGGAGATATTTACATGATTGGTTTAATAACCAACTTCTCCACTAGACTGAGCGGGGGCAGAGATGGTTTTTTCACAGCTATATTCCCAATACAGAGCCTTGTACCTCATTGTCATTAAGCTCTTATTGAGTGGAAAATGAAAAGCAGTTATATTTGATGGGGAGCAAAACTTGAAGCTAGTTTCTTCTTGGTCAAGCAGGTTGGCTAAGTGTAGCACCTTCCCCATCTTTACCCCATTCACACCACCTTGTTCACTGCTAGTAGAGCGTGGGGTGCAAGTGCAGCAAGTTTTGAGAATCTGAATTAAATAATACCACATATTTAGGAGAAGTTCAGCCTTCAAGGATTACTCAGAAAAAGTGGTCTGGATAGACCCAAATTGGATACCTGGTAAGTTACCAATCTTGACAGGCTCTAACTGATACAGGATTAAGTCTGCAAGGAGGAAAGCTTCTTTAATCCTGCTCTGTCTCAACAGAAGACAGTTCTGGCTTGGTTAGGATGGCCAACTTTAGTGATCATGAAGATTTTGTAATGATCACTGAAAGCATAACCATTTTTGTTTTGTTCGTGTTTTGATTTTTTTTTTTGGAAGGGGGTGTGCCAAAGGAAGACAAAAGACATACTTTCTGGACATTCAACAACTGTTTATCCTCCGATAGTACAGCACGGGGAGGACCATACAAAGTTTTAATTTGGATGTGCACAAGAGACAGATATTATGAGCTTTGCAGCTTTGATGGGGGTGCTGCTAAGATGTCTCCAGCTGGTGACTTCATAGGTCTTTCTGGTAGCACATGAAACTTTGGCTTGATTTGAACCTGCCCACCTTCCTTACCACATCTATTCAGATGCAGAAGATAATAAAGTCCTTTGATGGCACAAGAGTGACCATGTAGGTAGCTTGTTCTCAATAATGGAATAATACTTGCTCTCAAGTTGGGACTTCCTCACAACACAAGGCTTCTCGCACCAACTGAGGGGCTAGGTCAGCCTCCTGAGCCAGCTGAGCTCCCAGTGCCAGCTCTCTAATAGAGCTAGAAATCTTACTTGACTTTTTCAGCTAGGACAGAAATGTTGATTTCTAGCACTATGGAGGCTCAGTCAAGAGTTGTCAGGGGAAATGATCTCAGGAGGAGACCTTTGCTCAGTTGGGGAACTGACAGGTAGTGTGGAAAGCCAGGAAATCAGTGGAGAAATCATTTGACCTCTGGAGGCTCTGGTAGGCATCGTGGCTGAATGGTGGTGGAATACTTTGGGGCAGGAAGTCATATCTGGGGAGGGAGCCAAGGATGCTTAGAAAACAGTCAGTACAAACTTTGGGGACCACAGGTTGATGTGCAGTACATGCTAGGACACCAGGTGAGGGCAGAATCAGGTAGCATAAAGAAGCAGTTTGGGATGCCCTTTGCATGAGGCCTTAACTAACTACGGGCTGGAAGACGCACATGGCTCCTAAGAGCAAAGCCAAGTCCAAGCCTAGGTGATGTCTGACACGAACAATTAATTCTCAGAGCCTCAGCGAGTTGGGATCTGGGGTCACACAGAAGTATACAGGCTGGAAGAATGAAGAGCACATGACTACTGGTACTGAGCAGAAATAGAATTCAGGTTTGCAGCAATAGCTCCGGTCACAGATTCAGCGCACGTCTAAGGTGCAGGCCTGCAGACTGATAATAGGCTCTGGGAGAGACTCTGGCTGCTTCCACTTTGACTCACAGAGTCTTCATGGTGTATGTGGAGAAGGAATAACAAGTGCCACACTGTTGGCGCTGGTGACTGAGAGCAGGACTTAGTTCCCAGGAGCCCTAAAGTTTTCAGGTAGTGAACAAGACAGACTCTCTACTGAAAAGCTGGGAACCGTGTTGTCCTCTACCTTCAGTTAGGATTGGCATAAACTAACCCCTTCTAACAACAATATTTTGAATGTCTCATTGGCGTGATGGCAAATCCTCCCCTTATTTTGATGCTAATTATTACCAGGATGCAATTTAGAATTTCAGATTCTATGTGGCTGAAAAGACAGGTGATTTTTTTTTTCTTAAAGCAGCAACACAGCTAATTAGTTGCCAATAATGGGGGCTGTTGACTCCTGAGCCAGTTTTCTTTTTGTTCTTTCCGTTCTTTCATACTAGTTTTCTGTTGGTAGGAATCTGCCTAACCTGTGGTCTACACTCCTAAAGTTTAATTGCAAGGAAGTTATTTGGAATCCATAATCAATATTTTTCTTTAGATAGAGTTTATAAATGATTAGATTCCAAGAAAATGTTATTCGATCTATGTTATGTATAAACAAGTCGTGCCACTTTTCTAATTAAAACTCTTGCTTCTCTAATCATTTACTTGCTTCTCTAATCATTCACAAAACCCTAAACCCTTATAGCCCACGCAGCTAGCCCTCCAACTCCATTTCCTACCAGTTTTCTTCTCACTGCCTTCTTGGCTGGGCTCAAATACAGTGATTCTCACTTCTGGCTACCCATTAGAATCCCCTGGGTAGCTCTTAAATAGTGATGCCAGGCCCCACCCCCAAGCATCCTGATTTCATTCATCTGTGGTGGAGCCATTGACATTGGCATTTCTAAAAGGTCCCCTGGTGCCTATATGTGTGGAGAGTACTACAAACATCTACAGACAGCAATAACATACTTACTGCATGTATGAAAGCATGGCAACAAACACAATTCCGAACACATAGTATGCACTCAACTATTTTAAAAACAGTTCTTACTGCCTTGAATTATATTCATTTCCCTTTCCTTTTGAAAATATAGTTTTCTTTTTAGAAAAATTGTCACCAAGTATTGGAATTGGGAATTTTTTAAATGTTTGAAAACAAGGGTTATTTCCATTAGCAGGAAGGTGCAGATGTTTGGAGAGTTCTCAGCGCCCTCATGAACCCTGAGAATTAATATGAAGCCCTCTTCTTAATAGAGGTAACTTACTTATAGTTTAGTATTTATCCTGTTAATCTGGCAATAACTAATCCTCAAACTGATCTCCTACTTACTACCCAACTAAATTCTGGCAAGACAACTCATTAGGTCATAATATACTAATCTGCCTCAACAGTGGAAATGAAATTTAATCAGATAGACACACAAGCTTCTTTTCTTCCTGAAGATACTTAAGAAGCAATGTGCCATTCGAGACCTTTGAAATAGCATCTTGAATAATTTTGGTTGTTAAAGTTAATCCTGCATTTAATTATAAAGTCGCACCATCTAATTTGTTTTATGTTGCTGGGTGAATGAGGAAGAGAACTGGCCTTGATTTTTCACCCTGAGGAATTACATTTGTTCTCATTGTTTGTTTGTTTGTTTGTTTTGCAGAATATAGTTTTCTGCCCCTGTTGTCAGGAGTCACCAAGAATTAGAGTTAGGTACAGCTCAAAAATCTTGTGGCAAGTTTAGCTTGAGCCATAGTTGATTCTAAATTTCAATACCAATGAGGACACTTGAATGTGGAAACACTCACAGAGGGAATGAGGAAAGGCCATTCAGTGTGATGATCTGAGCAGCTGAAGTTTGAGGAGAGGCTGGCAGGAAATCATCCTCTTTTGGACTGCTTGGAATTTGACAGAGTAGCACCCACAAAAAGAGTGAGAGGAGCTTTGAGAAGGAAAAAGTTTTAGGTTCAGCTTCTAATACCCAAACTCACTTGGTTGTAATTTTTTTAAAAAAAAATCAAGTAGCATTGAAGGAGCACATTCACTAGCATACAAATCCAATGAAGGAACATTAATTCCCCCAACTGGTTGCCTTTCCAGTACAACACGACTTCAGAAAAAGACTTTAGTAAAAGAGGTTAAGCATAAAACAGTCACTTTTTTTTTCTTGGTTGTGAAACAGAAACTTGGTACTCCAATTTTGGTTGCCATGCAAATCTTTTGATTCGTTAGGGCAAGGAAATTGCTCTGTTTAGCATAATCCCAGAGACCACTGTGGGGGATTGTATGAACATCTCACAGTTGCCAGCTGAGATTAAGCCAACTCACAGCCATCCAGGTTAGACCTGCAAGAAGAAAATCTTGTGAGCAGAGGTGCACAGGAGTCGTGGTCAGAAGTATGCTTTGTTCACTGAGCCCATCAGCTGATGACCTAGCGTTAAAGTCTCCTGTCTCCCTGCTTTTTCCTTGATGAGACATTATCAAGCTCCGCCTCTTGATGAATTGAAACCCTATTTTCACACATTTCTGGCATATTCATCATTGCATCTAATGTTGTAAAAGTCTAATCTTTGCATTTAGAAAGGATTTGTTCTATTTAATCCTTACATAATAAGAAAAACAAGTAGTAGTATACCGTGTTTCCCCGAAAATAAGACCTAGCCAGACAATCAGCTTTAATGCATCTTTCGGAGCAAAAATTAATATAAGACCCGGTATTATATTATATATTATTATATTATATTAACCCAATTTTATATTATAGTGAAATAAGACTGGATCTTATATTAATTTTTGCTCCAAAAGATGCATTAGAGCTGATTGTCCGGCTAGGTCTTATTTTCGAGGAAACACGGTAGTACAGGTAAATGTAAAACCAATCACTTGAAAACAATTTTAAAACAAACTATAAAGAATTTGGGAACACCAAAGTCAAACACCCTCAAATACTTCCGTATTACAAGAAAACCAGCAATTACATAAGTAAAAAGACACATGACCATATATTCACCAAAGGGGCAGGTATGACCATGGGGGTCCAGGTCTCCACATTTTTTTGATATTAGTTTCCACAGCCTTCCCTTTGCCCATGCTGCTTAATTATACCTAAGTGGGGTTGGGCCATGAGCTTCAGCCCCTTCTGTCTACTGGGTGGTGCTATTAATGATAGGAATAAAGATAAAGAAAAGAGGGAGGAGGAGATGCTTGTAGCAGTTCTCCATCATCTGCTGTGGGAATTCTCAACTTCAGTGAGCGTGAGAAACTTCTTACAAATGTAGGTCCCTGGGACCCACATTCAGATTTTGATTCAGTAGGTCTGGTGTAGGGGCTGGGTTTGCACTTTCTCTCTAGCTTCATACCATACTAGACCATTTCTTCCCCTACATCGTAGACTCCAGCTCTAACAAACCACTTGACGTTACAAGAATCCAATGAGCTGTATTATGCCTTTGCCCGTGCTTGGAATAGTTTCTGTTTCCTCTCTCCTTCTAACACACACCCATGTGCACTGGCATGCATATACACCTCGTGTGACTCACACACGCTGAATGTAAGATCAACATCAGACACTGCTTTCTCTCTTCAGTCTCTCTTCTCTGTGATCACATTCAACTTGTACTATCTCTGTTTTGGTACCTCTTATAAACTCTGTTTTTTCTGCTACCCGTTGTTTACCTCATTAGACTGTGAACTTCTAAATGTAGGACCCATGCTTATTCATCTTTACGGTCTCAGCCATAAAATTCTCAGCATAGTACCTGGCACTTAATAAGTACGCAATAAAAATTCGTTGAACTAAATCAAATGTTCATTGGAGCAAGGAATTATGGTTCCATCTCATAACTTGTCTTTAAATAACTAAGACTTGACAGCATTAGGATAGTGATAATTTGCTGAGTTAGAAAAATGGCTTCTCATGGTAAAACAATCATGCAGGTATAAAGTTACAGAAAAATTGAGAAAGAACAAGTGAGTATAAAAACAAGATTATGAACTCCTAAGTAAAATTCTACTTTTTGAAAAATAAATATGTCTGCTCATTGGAATTTAGCATTTAAACTATAGTTCTAAGCTTATTTTCTGGAGTCAAATTGCTCAGGATCAAAAATAAATGGATTTTATCCTAATAAAAACACAAGGGTCTGTCATTTTTTATGTCTTTTCTCTTAAGGGGTTAGGATGAATCAAACCCAACTTCAAAGCAACATGTATGATGGTTCATTTTCCCTTTTCTCTTAACCTTAGACTTGATTTTCCTTTCTCCCTAGAAGGTTTAGTACTGAAAAGTTACTTTAAACAGATAGGGAGAATGAGGATGTAGTTCTTCTCTCCTATACTGGAAAACATTAAAAAAAGATCATAAATGGAAATACTGAACACTGATGAAACAGATGAGTTAGCTGGTGGTGAATCCAAGACATAGGGTATGTCATGCCCACAACTACAGTGGGGAGGGCTCTGAGGAAAAGCACAGACACATACTTTGCCACCTTGCCCACCTTACTGGGTTGCTGTGATGGGCATTTAAAAAGAAAAAGGGGGAAACTGATATAAAGCAGTTTTGGTAACAAATTTACACGAATGTGTGAGACAGTCTATATGACAGATAACCTGAAAAAATAATAGCAGAGTGAAGCATCAAGAAGTAAACTACTCCTAACACTTTCTAAACATCCTGTTTAAATATTTTCAGAATTTTACCAAAGGAAAGAAGCCTCTAAATCCATAGGGGGATGTTTTTGCCAGCATCTTTGGAGGCACTGCAATGTATGCATTTGTCATCTTAGTTCCATTAGGACTTCCTAAAGATTTGTATTTGGATGTAACAAAGAAATTCCTTCCAGGTCATTGGATCTGTTCAGATGGTGGCAATGTTAATATTTCTCTGAAAATCAGTGTTATTGATTCAAAGCAGGTATTATTTATGTATGTTCTGAGAACTTGGAAGGATTAGCCTTCCTGCTGCAAGTTTGACTGTAGAATGTAGCATAGAGTGTGGGGAAGCACCGAGCTTTGGAGTGAAGTAGAGCTGGTGTGATTCCTGGTTCCATCACTAGTGGTGCAGCTGTGGGCTTTATTATTATTATTATTATTATTATTATTACTAAGGCAAATTATTTAGTTTTTTGGCGCTTCAGTTTCTGCGTTGTTAATACTTGTGCGTGAGATTAAGAACTAAATGTGGTAATATTTGTGAACTTATCTACCTAGCACAGAATCAGATAGATAGATACTCAATAAACTCCAGTTTCATTTTGTTTTAATTTTACTACCATGTGCTTTGGTTAACTCAATTACTTTTTCTATTTTTTTTTTTTTTCCAAATTCCCAACCTCTCTATTATAGAAAAAGTACGCAAATTCTACTCTTATTATTTTGTGCTTGTGTCTTTGTTATTTTCCTCCTTCCTGGAGGTTTTTTTTCATGTCAACTTCTGAACCTTGTTCGAGTTACTGATTTATTGGTGATGTACCAGGGTATACTGAGGTGTCTCTATTTCTACATTGAGGGGCTTCTGAGTTTACATGATATTTATGGTTTCTCAGAACCCCCTGGTATCTAGAGTTGACATAAACTATATTTGTAATTCCGTTTTCTCTTCTTTATGGATAGGAGCACTATCATTTGAGACATGTTATTGACAAATCTGGTCCTCTCTCAGCTTTCAAGTCTAAATTCTGAAACATCTCTGGTCTTTGGTCTCAGGCTCACACTGATGCTGAGTAGTACTAATTTTGTCACACTTGGATGTCTTTTGCAGTCTCCCTGTTGGAAATAAACTCAAAACAAAGGCATAAAATCTATAAAAACCAACTGAAAAGGTCTTGGTGGGTGAGAAGACTTATAAGAACCTATTTAATGTGACTGTCTTCTGCATCCCAATTTCTTAGCGGTTCTGGTGACCACCTGAAAGTTCTCCAAACAAACTTCCTGTCCTTGACTTCAGAGTGGGAGTCACTCTCCAAGCAGTAACTTTTTTAGGTCTGCTTCCTTTTACCTTGTCTTCTTGTTCTTTTGGGATTGGGACTCTGAATCCCCCCCAAGGTTTGAAAGATAGCCAAATATTATTTATTATTTTTGTTGCCTTGTAGGCATTCAGAAATTGTTTGGCTTTGAATTGGTTTCAATAAAATAGTTGGCTGGAGTTACAAATGAGCATTTTGGCTGGAATTTTGTTAAATACTAATTTGAAGCTGAATTTTGGTAAAGCTGCCCTGAATACATCTATCTTTGTCAATGGATTTGTTTGTTTATTAAGTGCATACTTTCTGAATTTTTGTGGGAAGAGAAGGTCAGACAGAGGAGCATGAGGATTACAAGTGATTACGAATAGAGAAAGGGATTCATGGAGAATGGTGTCTAGAGATAAGGCGTTACGAGAAGGGAGTCTGAGTCATACTGTGCATAAGTGGGTGTCCAGCCCAAGGCCTAAGCCAGAACTGCCATTGAGCTGAGCTTCCCATTGGCATGTTTTCTACATTCTGAATGGTGGAGACATGCCTGAATAGGTAGTCACAATTCATGACAGAGCACAAGTGTAATTGATATAAAAAATGGTTCCCATAAAAAAGGCTTTATCCTTTTCTAGTTCAAGTTTTTACAAAACCTGAAAAAGAAGCCGGCTCTACTTCAAGGGACATGGTACATCGTAACTAGAGCCAAGCAGGTGAATAAATAACCTCTTCAAGGAAAGCCATCAGTGGGCTGGATAATGATACTGGCACGAGTAACTGAAGAGAAATAAATGAACTAGTTGCTGTTAGAACAGTCATTAGAGGTTGCCTGTGTATAATTGGGTTGCAACCCTTAAGACTTGGCTTATGCCATATTCCCTTTCTTAAAAAAAGAGAATATTTTGAAGGTCATCTTTCTGGACACCGAAGACATAGCAGTAACTAACTCCAGTGACATGAATCATTGTTCATGGCCAACAGGGTTGGAGGTACAGTGGCTGGATCCAATTCAACCTACCTTCTTTTGTAGAGCACACCAGCAGTAAAAGAAGGAGGGAAGTTTATCCTGGAAGTTTTTAGGAGAGTGTGTGTAGAATCCCAGACCTCTGAAGATTCTTGCAACAGAGGAAAAACTTCAGTCTGTAAATTTGTCACAGTTTTCTAAGGATACTTGGTTTGGGATGATGGAGAAGATGCTAAAGGCAACAAACACGAAAGAGTGGAAGATGATTAGGTACTTGTAGCCTGCAAACTGTTAAGTCTCTATGACAAATTGTTGGGCAAGTTTGCAATAGGTTGACTTACCCGCTGTCAGCTCTTTGGAGGCAGGGCCCAATTTGAGACTTCTGTAATTCTCACAGTGCCCAATTGGGGCCAAAGGCTTCTTATTGAGGGGTTGAGTGCCATGCCACAATCTGGCAGGATGCACATCCTACAAGAAGGTGGTTATTTCAGAAGCAAATGCATCCCTATGGTCAATTTAATTGGCTAGTGACTCAGCAAAAAGCCTTAATCCTTACAAAAGCTCAGTTTTCTCATTTTAAAATGGGATCCCAATTTCTATTTCATAGGATTGTTAGGGGCTTAAATAAGACTATTTATGTAAAGTGCCTAACAGTGCCTGATATAGAACACTTAATAAGTTATAGCTGCTATTTAAGTATTCCCTCAGCATTTACAATAATTTGCAAAGGTTAAAAATTTGAGTTGACCCCATTGTCAAACAAACAGAAAACAACATTAGCTAATCATACCACTCATAATAACAATAACAAAAGCTGCTGTTTAATACATGATTACCATATGCCTAGCCCTGTACTAAGTATTTTATGCAGATTATTTCATTTGATCCTAACAACAACCCTATCAAGAGGGTTCTTATAGAAATCAAACTGAAAATGGGAGAAGGTCCAGCGGTAGTAGTTTTCCATGGAGATGCAAAGCGACTTGGGAATCATTTGCCAGAAACACAAGTTCCAGAGAAACAGTGAGAAAAGGAGGGAGGGAGAAGGGGCAGGGAGGAAAGAGAAAGGGTGAGAGAGACCAGGAGGCATAGTCATTTTGTAATCACAGGAGCCCTTTTTTTGAAGAGGAGCCTGAGAAAGCCACCCAGACAGCACTTGTAGAAGGACTGTTGCTCTGTGGACAGCAGCAAGTGTAATTAGAGATAGTACTGTGAGGGGAAAAAATGAAGTAAAGATTTATTTTTTTGGGGGGGCATTGTTTTTGAGATATTAAGAAAAGATTGGGACCTATTAGAGAAGACAGGGCCCAGTCTACAGAAGAAAGCCCATGGGGGGGGGGGGGCGGGAAATAGCCAAAGGGAAAATATCTGATGAGAGGGAGGCCCTAAAAACAATCTCTTAGGCTTGAAGTTGAATAGCTAAAGTCTCTAAGGCAAGAAATGAGGACACTAGGAGGAGAATAAATAACTGCCTTGTGAAATCAGTTATTCTGGTTGTGGGTTTGCATGTGTTTGGGGAGGGGATGTCAAGACTATTCATACATATAAAATTTTAAGTTATTTTATTGAGGTAAGTACACTTACATAAAATGCACAAATCATAAGTGTACAGCTTGATGAATTATCACAAAATGAACACACCCATGTAACCACCACCCAGGTCAAGAAAGAGAACATTACCATCTTCATAAATATTTACTACTCATAACTTTCACACGATTAGTTTCTTAAATGAATTTGTGCCCTTCTAACATAGATGTCTAATGTCAAATGTGGCCAGTTAGGATGTTGTATATAGAGACTGGGAAAAGAGGGCTTGTTCTAAACAATGATTTTGAGAAAACACTTAAAATCCATAAACTTCCATAAAAGTGAGGTATTAAAATCTGAATAAAGTATAATCACATCCTGAAATAGTAGATAATTTTATGCACCTCCCAAAACCACTAGGGAATTGAAAATTCAGGTTCAGAGGGGAATCCCTACTAATAAAGGAACACTCTTACCTTCATTGTTTAAAGCTTTAAAGAACATACAGCATTTGGCACTCTTCCAAGCACATGGTGTGCTCAGCAAATATTTGTCCATAATACTAATATGATAAGTTACCTTTCTCATTGAATACACAGTGACCCCTGGTTTCCCTAAAGCAATAGCCTGTGCAAAGAATTATGACTTTTAGTTTTTCTGAAGTTTCTGGTTGGAGCCTCAGGGGGAAAGAATAATCTATGTGAATGAGTGGTGATGTGTTTTATACACCTGTTGAAATGATTTCATCTTTCACATCCACTTCTTCCCACAACCAAACACAGCTTTGAGTTTTGCAGAGATGAGGGAGAGGATAAAAGGAAGGAAAATACGAGGCAAGATGATGAAGAACAGAAGTATGGGAGGGGAAAACAAATGTGAGTTACGGCCACTCAGGAAAGGTGCCTTTGTAGTTTCTTTGCTTCAAGTTATTAATATTACAACTTACCATAATAAGTAACCACATCTTTTATTAGATCAGATTCCATTATGTGCTACTTTTGTTTTAGTAGGTAATCATTTGTAAGCTGAAGCAAGTTCTCCATGGCAGCCACCATGGTGGGTAACCTCTAAGACAGAAAATTAAAAGCTGTTTGTCAAATGGAAAGATTATCTATTTTTTACAAAATGTAATATCCTTAATGAGCCCTTCAGTTGAAGCTACAGAAGACAGAGTTGATAAGTGATGAGTAAATCTGACCATAAGGAATGAGTCTGGTAACATTTACATAAGTTCTAATTCAAACCTGGTTTTACAAACCCCCCAAATGATCCCCGCTGTGCTACAAATACATTAATGATTTGTTTTGCCTTAATTTTTAGGTGGCCAGCAGAAATTAAGAAAGGATGAGGCACCTAATTTATAAGAATGTGTGAATATGATGGTTTGTCATGTTCTCAGCTATAGAAAGGCACAATTTTAGCATTTACTTGTTGGGGTTAAAGTATAAATAAGTAAAGAATTCATATTTTTCCTTGGTGTTCACTCTAGCCAGTGGATTATACATTAGCAGCTTTGCTTCTGAGTCAGCCAATTGGGTAATATGACAAATTGAATAATCCTTTAAGGTACTTTTACAAGACTATAGACAGTGCAAATACATTTTTTTAGGAATAAGTGTCATATGGTGTAAATAAAACTGATGTCTACTTTCAGGTTTATCAATAACCAGTTGTATGACCTGTGGCTACTTAACCTCTGGACCCTAAAATTGGGTGGTTTGTAAGAAGGTGGGCTTTGGAATCAAGCAGACCTTTTTCAAGGCCCTTATTAGACCACTAGGGGCTTCAATTTTCTCTTATGCAAAATGGGGCTATTAATAGTCCAGCTTCATATAATGTTGTGAAAAGGTTTAAATAGCCCAGTGCATATAAAATGCCCAGCATACAGTCAATGCTCAATAAATAATTGAGTCCGTGTAAGTAGTCACTCTTTTCTTATCCATATCTGAAATGTTAAGGTTCTGTGAATGATGGAGTTTCTGGTATGTCTGTCAGGATTGCATCCAGTTGGGAATTTCAGTTTCCTGAGGGGTGGCATATTATAGCCAAAGTTTACTTATGCATAGTTCCTCTGGCATTGGTATATTTCAGTTACACATTTATTGAAAACCCTGATATCCCTCGAACGAAAGAAGAGGAAATCTGCTACTCTGTGAAAAGAGCATGTGGCCTCATCTGGCACAGTGCTTCAGGAGGAGGTATTTGTTTGTTTGCCTTAAGAATGAGTGGCCTTGGGATCACCAAGGCTGGAACAAAGGAGCATGGCTGGGCCTAGGAAGGTGGATGAGCAAAGACAGAAGGCCAGTATCCTTGAGAGGGGCTAATGATGGGGCAAATGAGTACTTCCATCAGCATCCTCTCTCTTGCAGTTTCCACAGCTATGGATGTAGTTTTGAGGGTGGGTGGACTAGGCCATCCCAAAGCTTGCTCAGTCCACCCCAAGCACAATAACAAAATTCTGTATCTTTTCAGTTCTTTATCACTGGCAAGTGTTTTTCCAGCCACAGACAGTAAACAGGAAAAAGGATACTTTGCTTGTTTTAAAGATGAGGGAATTGAGACCCAGAGAGCCCTAGGTTTGGAAGTCAGATATTCAAAACCCAGTTTTCCTGAAACATAGCTGTGCACATTTATATCATTTCTTTCCTTCCCATTTATATCTTTCTGAGTTTCAGTCTCTTCGTTAATAATACCTTCCTCACCAGGTCTGTGCGAGAACTAAATTAAATAAATGTGTATAGAGTGTTACATGCAGTAGTAGCTATTATTTGTTGCTATCAGATAGCTATAGCTCCCTTACTGCCTGGGAGAATGCTAAATTACATAGTTTCTTCAATGAACCCCATGTTTTGAAAGATTTGTATATCAAATTACACCTATTGGTTAATATTTTTTTCTGTTATTATCAAAGGCATTTAAGACTGCCAGTTGGAGCTTCTGATCAGCAATTACATCAATACTGAATTGAATTAATTGCAATAAATCAAAGAAACTTGATATATAGAGAGCCCTTCATCCTCATCTTAGTAAATGTACGTCCTTAATTGCAATAAATCAAAGAAACCTGATACATAGAGAGCCCTTCATCCTCATCTTAGTAAATGTACGTCCTTCAGGTTCTTTGAGATGTCTAAAACATCTTGCTGATCTCTAGCACTGTCTTTGCAGATTCTGGACATAGTTGAGCTCTCTCTCTCTTCTCAATGAGTGAGCCAAACCTTATTATTATAATCTGAGTGAGTTGACATTTTGTGTGTGATCTAATTACATTTTTTGAATGTTACAATTTTTTCCATCACATCATGGGAAAATTTGTGTGGTCCAGAAATAATAAAAATGAAATCATTAAGATTAAAATTAAAGATAAATTTTTAACATACAAGTACTACCAGAAGTTATTAATTAACAGGCTACCAACATTTCAGATAATATGTTCTGATATACAAGAACTAATTGTGTATATTTTATTCATTGCCATTAAAGGCCAAGTTAAATTATAGTTGTTTTTGTTTGTTTGTTTGTTTTTTAACTCTTCATCCATGCAATGTTTATAATACAAGGAAGGAAAGGAAAATCTTTTTTTGGGGGGGTATACAGAAATTAGGTCTTTCACAGACAAATTTAACTGTTAAGAGTGAAACTTATAAAGGATATAGAAAATGATCCATTTATATAAACTCATCTCTTATTTTGAAAAGATATGTCACATAGAGAACAAGTCCTGAGTCCTTCAAATATTATTGGGTCAGGCTAAAATAATTTCATTGTGAGAGCATTTTCCTTCTCGGTGTGCAGTCTAAGTGCATATTTTGTGCTCTTAGGAATAACTTTCCAAAGCTGAGTGAAGAATGTAGCAATAAAATCTAATAAGAATTATGGCTCATGACTTGAATGATGTCAGTACCCTTTTAATCCTCCCAAACATGAAAACGTTTTCTCCTCCTAAATTAGACTTAACTCTTTGTCTCTAAGGAAATAAACAGAACTCTGCAATTCCTTTGGCAAAATAAGAGTTAAAGGAAGATGTTTTATTCCATTATTAATGCTTATGCTTATTATTAAGATAATCACTTTAGAAAAAATGTATACTAGACAATATTTTTATGAATACATATTATTTTGTCTGATATTTTTCCCCTATTAGCTAACATCAGAAGATCCCTGAGTTCATTGTTCCAGCAATAATTTCTTTTGTTTTCTTTAAATCAGTGGTTCTCAAATTGGAGTGTGAATTAGAATCACCCGGAAGGCTTGTTAAAACACAGATTGCAGGGACTCATTCTCAGAGTTTCTGATTCAGAGTTTTCTGATTCTGGGGTGGGTGTGAGAATGTGCATTTCTAATAGGTTCTGTGGTGTTGCCGATGCTGCTAACAACTGGTTTAAACCATTTAAACCTTCCTATCTTACAATTTAATCATGGGATTCAACCATCATGAGGCATGTATGTCCCCTTGGTTTAGAAGAAGCTCAAGTTTAGTAAGTTAGCTATAGTGTGGTTATTTGGCCACTCCAGATTTATTCAAGTCAAAGAACTGCCTACAGAGAAGCATGCCTGATGAAATGGTTTGATGCTTGAAGATGTCAGACTGTAGAATCTCTACGGGTAAGTGTGTGATTTTTTTAGTGACATCACATTTGCCTGCAGAGATTTTCCAGTCTGCCACTTTTGAAATTGTATTAAGATGGGGGAAAAGTTGTCTTCTTTCTACAGAGATCTTTCCAGAGGTTGCTAAATTTAAAAACTATATTTATGTGAAGTTAAAATTGAATGGGACAAAGGAGGTACAGTTGGATTTCAGATAGGAGACTAAATGAGAATGGATACGCTCTTCCATACATCACTATGGAGAATAAAGGAAAAATAAAGGAAAATGGGAAAAGCGAAGCTTCCCCAAACCACAACCAATCTCATTTGTAGCAAACAATGTTTTAGCTATAATTAAAGCCTTATAGTCAATCCAAGTAAATATCCTTGAGTTTCAAGCTATTTTATTTAAAGATCAGACTTTGTAATTGGGCTTCTCAGTTTTTTTCTTAATTTAGTTATGCTTAACTAATCAAAAGAAAGATGAGTGGAATGAGGAGTTGTACTTCTCACTTTTATTCCCTCCCTCTCTTCTACCTAGTATCTGTTTTATGATACGTAATACCACCTGCTATTACTTTTTAAAGTGCTGGAATAATGCAAAATTAGCAATATTTACTTCAGAAGCTCAAGAATAATCTAATTTGTGAGTATTGTGAGATCATTAACTCTGCACTATTTTTTTTTGTTCATTTTCCAGGACAGATATATTTTTTCTTCTAATGTTAACTGTAAATTTATTTCAACATTTGACTATAGCAAGGACTTTGGGTATTCTCTTCTTTGTTGTATCCCAAGATAGAGAACCGTTCCTGACACATAATAAGTACTAAATAAACATTTATTTGCTGAATGGACATTAACTTACTTGGGATTTATTTTTTGCAAATGCTTGTGTAGCATTAGAATGGCAATATATAGACATCAAGTCACATATTTTATTTATATCAGAGTGAATATATTTGATATCAGACAAGATAAAAACACAGCACTTAAATATGAAAAATCTATTTTGGTAAAAAAAAGAATATCCCTGTAATAAAATACATTATAATGGAACTTTAAAAAACAATATCCTTTTAGTCTTGTAGTGTTATATTATGCTTTTCTTGCATGTAGTTTTATTTCCGATGGTGAGTTTTTTAGTCTTGGATTATATCCAAATTTATGTAATAATGAATCACAAAATTAGTTTGATTATTGTTTACACTACACAATACAGTGTCTTGATTATCTGTTAATCTGCTATATACACATCTTTTGACCTCAAGATGACTTTAAAAGTATCCTTTCGATTGCATCCTGACTTTTCTACCATAAATACAAACTGACATTAAATCTCTCATAAGTGTGTGGAGGATATAACAGGTGGCCCTGATCTGATGTGACTGGAGCTAAATAATGTGTTGAAATAATTGGAGCTTAAAAAGATAGGAAACATCTGGCCTTTAAGGGAGAACATTTTCATCCTTTTACTGCTTTTTAAATAGAGAGCTACATCATTCCGGGTTATGCAGGATAAAAAGGGGCTAGTGTTAGGAACTCCACGATCCTCGTTCTGCTCATCTGAGCTCCAAAGGGTGGGACTAGTATACTTTGGTTATTGGGAGGAAGAGAAGGTTTCTTATGCCATTTTTCATTTTCCTTTTTCCGGTCATGCTTTCTGTTTTATATGTGCTTGCAGGGCCTGGTTAATGGTATTAATTGCTCTTTTGAAGGAAAATTGAACTTGTGAATGACGGGATCATAGTTGCCATGTCCCTGATTGTTGATATCTTGTTTCTTTGCTCTATGGGAAGGCATGGATGGAACAGAGCTTTGGAATAGCATCTTCTTTTTTGCTGTATGACTAGGCTCTTTAGAGACACCAGCCTGTAACACAGGGCTCCTGTTTGTTTAAGCACTTATATCTATAGAGAGAGACCTCTTTATATTTGATGTATAAGCATTATTTGATATTAGCATATTCGTACAGATACATTTATAAGACTACACATGGAAGATATGAAAGAGCTGAAAAAACTGAACAGTACAATTACGTTTTGAAAGATCAGGAGGTTAAGATGTACCCATTGGTTCTCAACCCTGACTTCACATCAGAATCATCTTGGAATTTATGAAACAGATGGGTTCCCATACCCAACCAAGTCCTCCTGAATCTGCACTTCCAACATGTGAATTTGAGATGTCTCTATTAAAGAAAAAAAAAAGATGAATACATTTTATTTTTTAGAGAAGTTTTAGGTTCACAGCAAAATTGAGTGAAAGTACAGAGAGTTCCCATATATGCGTATAAGTCCTCACTCAATGTCAATAGCTTCTGGGACTTTAAGCAAAATGTGTAATGAATCCAGTTTTACCATAGGCTAATTGATATAATAAACTAGAGTTAAGTTCCTACAGTATCCCAGGTATTTCATCAATGTTATAACAAAACAATGTTATTTGAGGACCCACTGTACCCCCTTTTCCTACACTCTCACAAGTCCCCTACAATGGACAGTCTGCGTCATAGTGATACATTCCTTACAATCTATGAACTACACTGACAGACACATCATTATCACTCAAAGTCCATAGTTTAAATTAGGGTCAGTCTTAGTGTTCTATGGGTTTTGACAAATATGTGGTGACACGTAGCCACCATTGTCGTATTTATTATACAGAATAGTTTCAGTGCCCTAAAAATTCTCTGTGCTCCGCCTATTCACCCATGCCTTCCCCCAACTCCTGATCTTTTTACTGTCTTCATAATTTTGTCTTTTCCCAAAAGTCATAAGGTTGGAATCATACAGTCTGTAGCCTTTTCAGATCGGCTTCTTTCACTTATGCATTTACATTTCCTCCATGTCTCTTCATAGCTTCATAACATTTCTTTTTGGCACTGAATAATGTCCCACTGTCTGGATGTACCACACTTTATCCATTTATCTACTGAAGGACTTTGTGGTCGCCTCCAAGTTTGGGCAATTTTGAATACAGCTTCTATAAACATCCATGTGCAGGTTTCTGTGGGAATAAAAGTTTTCCATTTATTTGGGTAAATACCAAGGAACATGATTGTTGGATGCTATAGTAGGATCCATTTAGTTTTCTAAGAAACTGTCAAACTGTCTTCCAAGGTGGATGTACCATTTTGCATTCCCTCAGCAATGAACAAGAGCTCCTGTTGTCATACATCCTCGTCAGCATTTAGGGTTGTCAGTGTTTTGGATTGTGGCCATTCTAATAGATGTGTAGTGGTCTCATTGCTGTTTTAATTTGCAATTCCCTAATGACATATGAGGTTGAAGATTTTTTCATATGCTTACTTGCCATCTGTAGATCTTCTTTGGTGAGATTAAAAAAGCAACCCAAATCTAATCGTTTTCTTATTGTGGAGCTTTAAGAGTTCTTTGCATATTGACATTGGTGTTTTATCAGAAGTGTCTCTTGCAAATATTTTCTCCCCGTCTGTGGCTTATCTTGTTATTCCCTTGACACTGTCTTTTGCAGAACAGAAGTTTTTAATTTTAATGAAGCCCAATTTAATTATTTCATGGATTGTTTCTTTGCTGTTATATTTTAAAAGTCATTGAAATACCCAAGCTCACCAAGGTTTTCTCCTTTGTCACATATTAGGAGTTTTTATAGTTACGTGTTTTACATGAAGGTCTTTGATCTATTTTGAATTAATTTTTATGAAGTCTATAAGGTCTGTTTACAGACCCATTGTTTTTGTGTGTGAATGTCTGGTTGTTCCAGTACCAGTTGTGGAAAAGACCATCTTTGCTCTATTATATTGCCTTTGCTCCTTTGATCAAAATCAGTTAACTATATTCATGTGGGTCTATTTCTGGTCTCTTTGCTCTGTTCCATTCTACGATTTTTCACCAACACCACATTGTCTTGATTACTGTAGATTATAGTAAGTCTTAAAGTTGGGCAGTGTTAGTCCTCTGACTTTGTCATTCTTCTTCAATATTGACTTGGCTATTCAGGGTCTTTTGCCTCTTCATATAATCTTTAGAATCTGCTTGTTGATATCCATGAAATAACTCTCTGGGTTTTTGATTGGGATTGCACTAAATCTATAGATCAAGTTGGGAAGAATTAACATCTTGACAATATTGAATCTTTCTAGTCATGAAAACGGAATATTTCTTCATTTACTTAGTTCTTCCTAAAAATCTTTCATTAGAGTTTTGTTGTTTTCTCCATATAGATCTTGTATGTCTTTTGTTGGTTTATACTTAAATATTTATCTTTTTGGGGTGGGGGTATTATAAATGGGGATGTGTTTTTAATTTTTAAATTCCACTTGTTCATTGCTGGTATATAGGAAAGTGATTGATTTTTGCATATTAACATTGTGTCCCTCAACCTTGCTATAATTGTTTATCAGTTCCAGGAGTTATTTTGTTTATTCTTTCAGGCTTTCTCAAGAGAAATTTAAAAATATTTTTAACTAAAGGAAAATGAAAACACAGCAATCATGTCATGTGAGAACAAAGACAGTTTTATTTCTTCCTTCTCACTTGGTACACTTTATTTATTTTTCTTGTCTTACTGCATTAGCTAATTCCAGTACAATGTTGAAAAGTGATGAGAGGGAACAGCCTTGCCTTGTTTCTGATCTTAGCAGGAAAGCTTCAAGTTTCTCACCATTAAGTATGATATTTCAATTTTAATTTTTATTATTATTTTTTTCTTCTGCTTACTTTGAATTTAATTTAGTTTTCTTTATCTAGTTTCCTATGGTGAAACCTTAGATGATTGATTGTAGAGCTTCCTTTTATTCTGATACAGTTGACTGTTGAACAACATGGGTTTGAACTGCATGGGACCTGCACAGTTCAAACTTATGTTGTTTAAGGGTCAACTGTATTTTCGATCCCTGGTTGGGAATCTGCATATGCAGAGGACTGACTTAAGTTAACTCAGATTTTCAACTGCGTTGGGGGGTTTGAAACCCCCATGTTGTTCAAGGATCAACTGAACCTGTATTTAATGCTATAAATTTCCCTCTAAGCACTGCTTTCATTACATCTCAAAATTTTTTAAAAGTTGTGTTTTCATTTTCCTTTAGTTAAAAATATTTTAAAATTTCTCTTGAGATTTCTTCTTTGACCCACACATTATTAAGAAGTATATTGTTTAATCTCCATGGATTTTGTGATTTGCCAGTTATCTTTCTGTTGTTGGTTTCTAGTTTAATTCCATTGTGGTCTGAAAACAACTTTCTATGATTTTAAGTTTGTTAAGGTGTGTTTTATGACCCACAATGGAGTCTATCTTGGTGAATATTCCATGTGAGCTTGAGAAGAATGTAATTTGCTGTTTTTGGATGAAGTAGTCTATACATGTCAATTATTTCCACTTGATTGATGTTGTTGTGTTCAGTTCCATCCTTACTGATTTTCTGGCTGCTGGAGTTGTCATTTCTGATAGAGGGGTGTTAATCTTGCCAAGTGAAATAATGTATTTTTCTATTTTTCCTTGCAGTTCTATTCATTTTTGCCTCATGTATTTTTAATGCTCTATTGTCAGATGCATATACATTAAGGATTATTATGTCTTCTGGGAGAATTAACTCCTTTACCCTTATGTAATATATCTCTTCATTCCTGATAACTTTTCTTGGTCTGAAGTCTGCTCTGTCAGAAATTATAGCTATTCTCACTGTCTTTTGATAAGTGTTAGCATGGTATATCTTTCTCCATTATTTTACTTTTAATCTACATGTGCCTATATTTAAAGTATGTTTCTTGTAGACAATATATTGTAGGGTCTTATTTTTTGATAAACTCTGAAGTCTCTGTCTTTTAATTGGTGTATTTATATTTGAAGTGATTATCGATGTAGTGGATTAATATCTACAGTATTTGCTATTATATTTTATTTGTTGGCCTGTTCTTTGTTTCTATTTTTGTCTCTCACTTTTCCTGTTGTTTTTAGTTTTAATTGAACATTATGTATGACTCAATTTTCTCTCCTTTTCTAACATATCAATTATACTCCCTTTTTTTAAAACTCTTTTTCATGGTTTCACTAGAGTTCGCAATATACATTTAAACAAACCTAAATTGACTTTCAAATAACATCATGCCATTTCACATATAGTGTAAATACTTTATAATAACAAAATATTCCTAATTTCTTCATACTATGCCTTGTATCATTGTTGTAATTCATTTCACTTATACATAAACATAAATAATCATATATCTGTATATGTATATATAGATCTATTTATATAGATATTAATACATCACACATAAGCATACATAATTTAATACATTGTTGCTTTTATTATTTTGAACTCTTACCTGTTGATCAATTAAGAATAAAAGTAAAAATGTTTATTTTATTTTTACTTATCCATTTTCTGATTCTCTTCTTTATTTAGATCCAAGTTTTGGCTTTTATTAATTTCCTTCTCGCTAAAGAACTTCTAACATCTCTTGCACAGTCAGACTTTTGGCAGCAAATTTCCTCAATTTTTGTTTGTCTGAGAAAGTCTTATTTCTCCTTAACTTTTGAAGGATAATTTCACAGGACACAGAAGTCTAGGTTGGTGTTTTATTTTCTCTCAACACTTTAAATGTTTCACTCAGCTCTATTCTTGCTTGTACGGTTTCTGAGAATTAGCCTGACAGAATTATTATCTTGATTCTTTATCAGTAAGGTGATTTTTTTCTTCTTTTTTGGAGATTTTCTTATCAATTTTCTGAATTTTGAATATGATATTCAAAATAGGTGTTTTCGTTTGTTTGTTTTTGTTTTTTGTTTTTTGCATTTATCCTGCTGGTGTTCTCTGAGCTTCCTGGATCTGAGGTTTGATGTCTGATATTCATTTAGGGAAATTCTACATCATTATTGATTCAAATATTGCTTCTTTTCATTCTTCTACATCTGGTATTCCCATTACACATATGTTTTACCTTTTGTGGTTATGTCACAGTTCTTGGATATTCTGTTCTGTGGTTTTGTTTGTTTTGTTTTGTTTTTCAGTCATTTTTCTTCTTTGCTTTTCATTTTTGGAAGCTTCTATTGTCATGTCCTCAAGCTCAGAGATCCTTTCCTCTGCTGTGTTCAGTCACTAATTAACATATCAAAGGCATTCTTAATTTCTATTATAGTGTTTTTTGAACTCTAGCATTTTTTCTTGATTTTTTTTCTTAAAATTGCCATCACCCTGCTTACATTAACCATTTGTTTTTGTATGTGGTCTAGTTTTTTCAGTAAATCCCTTATTATTGTTCATTTTTTAATTATTGATCTGACAATTTCAACATTATTGCTACATTTGACTTTGGTTCTTAGGTTTGTTTAGTCTCCTCACACTGTGTATTTTGACTTTTAGTATGCCTTGTCATTTTTTTGTTAGAAGGTAGACATAACGTACTGTATAAAGGAACTGTGGTAAATAGGCCTCTAGTAGTATGATGGTAAGGTGTGAGAATAGGGGAAATGTTTTATAGTCATAGGATTAGGTCTTGGTGTTTTGGTGAGCCTGTTCTCCTGGACTGTGAACTTCACCAGTGCTTTTCAGCTGCCCCCAACACACAACCCCTCTACCTTAGATGGGAATGGATGGCTAGAGAGTGCTTGAGTTGAGTATTTCCCTTCTCCCAGTTCCATTTGTCTCTAATAAAGCCCCAGTTGCTTAGGCCTCTTGTAAAATAGTTTTACCTGAGAGTAGGCCTTGTTAAGAACACAACGCTCTGGAGTATTTCAAAATGGTTCCCTTTCTCGTTCCCCTACTAGAAGCATGAGGAGATTTTTCTCTGATACATACTGTGAAGATCTAGTTGAGCTCCTGGAGGTAAAACTCACAAGCATGGGGGCCTCTATGTCTGGAGTTTTTAACTCTCAGACTTTTCTACACTGAACCTTTGGCAATTCATCAATTGCAGTTCAAATTTTGTTATCCTGGCACCGGTTCCTATGGCGGTTCCTGCTCATGGCTTTCTACTGCAGTGTAAGTTGTGATTCTCTGTATTCACCTCTCTAATGAATCTAAGATGAGTTGTTGATTTTTCAGTTCATATAGCATACTACTTATTGTTAGCTTGGAGTGGTGACTTCTAAGCTCCTTACCTGATGCAACTCTAGAAGTCTCTTTCTCAAAATAAATCTGATAATTGGACAGATTTGGAGCTCATTGTTTTTAAACTTTAAAAAAGTAACACTATCTTGTTTCAAAGAAAATCTATGAATTTATGAATTATAAAATAATTTAAAATATAAAATTGGTAAAAGTGGTGGGGGCTGTTCTGGTTCAAGTGTGTGTGTTGGTGAGGCAGAGACCCAAAGTTTTATGCTTTCAGACCCTCCCCTGATGGCAGCTCCAAATTGCCTCTGTTGAGTCCTTTATTAGCAAGTGGAAAGCCAATGATCTCTGAAAGCTCTTGGGAGAGGGTTGCATCTGAGTGGCCAATTAAGGCAGGAAGACAGAACTCAAATGGGTACTGACTTCAGATATTTACTCTGTAATCCCAGTAGAAAGTGAAGGGCGCAGGAGAGTGATGCAATTGAAATCAAAGTTAGATTCCTGTTTGCTGTACAAAAAGACCGGTTTGCAGCTTGCCTCCTTTAAAGGATCCTGCTGGTACAGGGTGTTATTTAGTTAACCCAGCCTAAGGGGATGTTTTAAAGATAGGGGATTGCCCTGGTGATGAACAAATATGAGAAATAAACTTCCAGTGGGGCTGGGTTGCCTGCTGACTGTGATTTCCTGATGATCTATAACAATGGTTATTCACTAACAGCTGGCCCATGTCTCCCTCATGTCTCCCTCGGACAAAGCCACTGGAATCACAGGCGCTCAGATTGGTGAACCAGAACCGTTTCCCTGGTAACAGTTAGCTAGCACGTGTTTTATTGTTTCCAACTGCTTTTCCTGGGGTATTTGCAGGTGGTGGGAGATGCTTTCTTAAAGAGGGGTCATAACCTCATGAACTTTCAGATGTTGCAACAAATTGGGGAACAAAACATTTTTTTTCCTTTCAAATATATTAAGTAAATCTTATTACATAGCATTTTCAAGACAGATGCAGCCTAACAGTTTTTCTATTTTGCCATTATTTCCAGATGTTATCAATTTTAAAGTGAGAGTTCCATTCATGATCAGAATCTGCAGCAAGGAAATATTAGTGTTTTGTATGGCAGCAGAATAGTATTTTGGCTTTTGGGGGTGGGTGTGTTCTGGTTCTATATATTGCTATAAAATATGCGATCAACTCATAAAATGTGAGTGTATTTTTAATTGGCCTTTTAATCGTTTGTATATTTTGCTTCTCCATTAATTTAGCTCAATGTTTTTGCCTTTTCTGGTAATTTTTTTTTCTTTCTTTCTTTTTTATGTACTTTTTAAATTTATAGGGTTGCTATAAAATACAAGACCAAACAAGATAAGACTTGATCACATTAGAATTTCCTTCTGTTTGACATTTTTAAAGGATCAGTTAATTTCTAGATGGATAGCTCCCTCTTCTGTCTGGTTTGGAGAACTTGCACCTTTTGAAACTACAGATGGAAGATGCAGTATGTATGCATCACAGAATTCTCCGTCTTGGCTGAAAGTTGAATATAGTTACTATCTGTAGAATAGCAATTCATGAATTGGAATATGGAGGATGCCTCCGCTGTAATAATTTGGCTTAAAATAGAATCACCAACCCTGCTGTAACAGCTGGCTGAAAGTAAATGAAAACATTCTTTTAAAGTTAGTATTAAACTTTATCAGCAGATATCACTAAAACATAAACACAGGCCAGATCAATCACTGTCAGAACTGTATTTAAAATACCTGGACTTGTTCAATAAGCGTTTGTCACTTGATTTGTACAGAATTCAAACAATACTGCAAGCCAAGGTTTCTCTTGAGCCTGATTTGCAAGGCCTTTTCTGGTAAGTGTTCTCCCTTGGTTTCCAAACATGCACTTACTTATAAACTAGATCTGTAGCATTCAAATCCTTTTTTTCAGGACTTTAGGTTTCTTAACATTTTTCTTTGAAAAATATCTTGCCTTTGTTTCCTTGGGTCCAATTTAATCACTACAACAAGAGTTAGGGTTATGCTCTGAAAATGAACACAGCAAGATCTATAACCTAAATGCATAACCGTAAACCAAAAGAGTTACTAAAACTATTTATGATGGTGAGGGTACTTATATACAGTCTTTGTTTCCAAAGACATGAAGAAGTGAGAAATGTTGACTGTGAAGAGGAAAACATGGGTTTATTCCGATTCACCCCTCTCATTCCCCTCAGTGGCAGGGTGTTGGCGATTATAGGCCTCTAATTATGTGACTATGTATTAAATGAGCACTATTCACAATTCTCCACTTTGCTTTTGTTGGGGTAGCCACACCTAGGAACCATCTGAAAGAGAAACCTCATTTTACCTCACATATTCCTGTTGATACCAGGTCATTATAGTCTTACTTTTCAGTTTTGTCAGAGGGGTACAAGGAACAACTTGGATATAGTGGCATGAGCATCAGAAAACTATTCATTATCGAAACTTGGAGACTTGAGCATACACTGACAAGTTTTCAATTACATCCTTATCTCCAAGTACGTGAAATAATACTCCAAGTAATAAAGTATTAGACTGTAAATCTCATGTGGAATGAGGGATTGTTGGAAACCACCAATCATTGGACACCCAATTCAACTTCCCTTTTCAGAGCACTGAGCCCAGAGAGGGTAATTGTCTTGTTGAGGCTCCTGCAGCTTGGTGGTAACAGAAATGGTTTTTCTGACTCCTATTCGAGTGCTCTTTTGGCCAGGCCACACCCTTTGTAGGAGTCAAGGAGTTCTTTACTACTTGGCTGTGGTTGTGATTCCTTCCTTCTCCAAGTGCGCAGACTCTCACCCCACTATTTCCCAGATTTGCATCCTAGTGACTTACTACCTGAGTGACTTTGGACTAGTTAACCAATCTCTTTGTGCTTCAGTTTTCACTTCTATGAAATGGGATAATAATAGTACATCTCTCATAGAGTTAATACCAGTGATGCTCATGGCTCACTACCTGGTACATAGTGAGCAGTTCATAAACACTGGCTAGTGTTTTTATATGTAATTTTCTGCTATTCTTTATCCAGTGTATGTTGTGGTCATCATTTACTCTGTAGCACACAGTAATCACATTCTGGAACATCTGAAGGTTGTACTCTCATATTCATAACAGCATTATTTACAATTGCCAAAATGTGGAAGCAACCCAAGTGTTCATCAGGGGATGCATAGATAAATAAAACGTAATATATACATACACTGGAATACTATTCAGCCTTAAAAAAGAAAGGAAATTGTGACACATTCTATAACATTGATGAACCTTGAGGACATTATGTTAAGTGAAATGAGCTAGTCACAAAAAAGCAAATACTGCATGATTCCACTAATATAAGGTAGCTAGAGTAGTCAAATTGAAAACGACAGAAAGTAGAATGGTGGTTGATGAGCTGGGGATAGGGAACAATGGGGAATTATTATTTCATGGGTATAGAGTGTCAGTTTGAAAGATGAACAGAGTGCTGGAGATAGGCTGCACAACAATGTGAATGTACTTAACACTACTGACTTGTATATTTAAAGATGGTAAATTTTACGTCATGTGTATTTTATCACAATTAAAAACATTTTAAAATTAAATAAAAACAACTGAAAGGTCTAATGCAATTAGAGCATATTAGTTATGTGAATTAAGCCTGGACATTTTGACTCCTTGGCCCCAGAGTTCTGGGCCAGTGCTATGGGTTAGAATCAAAAAGATTTAAATAGGTGGGTAGGTGTATGATAATAGTTCTCGAATATCATATCTGTTTTAGTTCTGTTTCCTTTCTCTAAGATTGCTGACTTCCTGCCAAGGATGGACTTAATTTCTAGGGTCTCATAGTTTATGGACTTGAATGAAATTACATATGCATACTTTTCCCAGAGATACATGAAGAAACTCCACAGAGACTCTTCAAAAAATGCAAACACATGAAAAGCAAATATGATTTAGCAAGTTTAGCATGAACAAAAACTCCTTTGGGGAGTTGGTAGAGGCTGTTAGAAGAAGCTTAGAAACAGCCTTATTGGAAAAGAGCCCGCAAAGAGGTAGAGAGAGAAAAAGGGAGAAGAAAATTCCATCTTGGTTTAGGATTATTTTTTTAATTTCTGTTTAATTATCATGATTGTCTACAGAGATGATTAAAAGCATCACACATTTCCAAGATAAAAAGCCCAATTGGAAAAGGGTTTATGCTAAATTGGCATTTGATCGTTTCTTTTGGCATTTGATCATTCCCTTTTATTTCAAGTCAAGAATTCTTTTTTTTCAATAAATATCCTTTTTATTTCAATTCAGTCATATTCACTGAATATCTGCTATGTAGTGTCTCAGAGAAGAGACTGCTGGATTGGTTGGATTTTTTAAAAAAAAGTTTTAAAAGAAGGTAAATACTTCAAAAAATTTTTGTAATGTTCAAAGTAACTAAATATACTGGAAATAATAACAAATAGTCTTCCTTCCAAATAATGTTTCCATTATGACCATGAAACTTATGTAACCTAAGTTTTGCAGAGCAAAATTCTTCAATATATTGTAACAAGAACGTCTTCTCTCTGACATGCTATAGGGAACAATCACCACACGGGTAGATGTGTCTGCTCAAGCCAGCATAAAAAAACATGAAAAGATAGGTACTTATATCAGCTTGTCAAAAATAGCAACGGATATGCTCAGTAAATAGGACAGGATTAAAGTGTATCCAAGTCTGTCACTTTCAAAATGTCACATTTTAATTTTACTATGTCCTTTTGAAATAACAATCAGAAGTGTTGCTTTAAATGTTATATTGTAAATTAAACATTGAAATACAATTATTAGCTTATTCAGGAGCACTGCATAATTCCAATTTTAGCATTATCTTAATAAAAATCTGGGTTTATGAATCCATCAATAGGCCTTTTATTAGAATTCCAGGAGGTTAATAACAATCTTGAAATCACAAAATATGCATAAAGGAAAATATCAAACTTACCAAGAAAAATAGGTGTAACAGCACAAGACAAAGGGCAAATTTCAATGACATTATTCAGTTTTCTATTCTTCAGCATCGGGTACTTTCTCTGATCACCTGAAGACTTTAGACATCAGTGAAAAAAAAGAAAGGAGGTGGTGGTGTTAATATTAAGAGCTATGAAAGGTGAAAAATGGGCTCTGACCAACACATCTAAACACATTGATGTATTTCATAATAGAAACATTTTCCTTTTCATTGTCAATATTTCTAGTTGAATAAGTACCTGCCACCCCAACAATTCTTAATAAAAACATTTTACCCTTTTGAGAAAGAGTCATCATTTTGAAGGAGTCATCACATTTAGCTTTTAGCCAAAAGTGAACTGTTGGTGGCTTTTGAATCCTTTTCAAGTCATGAAAGCTTAGAGAGAAACTAAAGAGAAAGAGATGAGATCTGAGCCTACCTCTTTCAGTCCTTGAGAATTAATTCCCCTTCCAAGTAATTTCTTAAATAGTGAGGCTGCATCAGAACCCTCAGTTCTTCTCCTTGGAAGTTATTAAATCAGCAGAAAGACCGACAATAATGGCACATGAAATCTAAGTTTTGTATAGGAAACAGACAGGGAGTCTACACTTTGTTATTCACTTGATAGACAGAGCCATTTTGACAGCCCTAACCTTGGAAACCACAGGTCCTGCTGAGCTCAGCAGGAGTCAAACGCTGAGTACCATCTGTCAAAGCTGTATTTCCCCCTCCTTCTTATCCATCCTTTTATTATAACATGCTAAAAACAGCGCTGACTGAAAGTCGCTAACTACAGTTAAACTTGTGTGCATTGTAACACTAATGTTGGGGTAAGAAATTCACTCTGCAATCTACCACATTTGATTAAACTGAATGAGGTCTTCTAGGTCCTTTCTTAATAGTTATTAGCAGAAGAAAGTGTGGGTTGAACTCTGTAATTATACTGCAAACAACTAATGCTACAAAATAAGGAAATTGCATCATTTCGTATGGTTTTGCCAACACTGTAACTAAAATGATGAATGGTTTGGAAAGTTCTCAAGTCTTCAAGATTTTCTTTTCTTAATGTAGTTTAATTAAACATGTAAAAAACAACAACAAATTTACTTCTTTCCAAAAAATAGAGATTTTAGTGAGTTAAACTCTTGCTGTATAAAAAGAAATCTCATTCAGAATACTCTTTCTCCTCCTCTCTCTAAAATAATCAATTCTAAAAAATTAACAAGCCTAATCATAATAAAATCAATTAAATTAAGTGTGATATAGCTCATACTGCACTTGTACAGAAGACAGTATTATCAATTGATAATATAAAGGAGCTAGAACTAGCATTGCTTTTGATTAAGTGCTACCAAAATGTTACATAATTGTTGAAGCACAAATTTATTTTGCATTACATTTAAAATTCTTGTACATCTAATAAATAATATTAGGTATCTATTTAAAATCTTTAAATTTATAATACCTTTTCTAGCACATGCAGAAAGTTCCATAAATACAGAATCATGCAATAATAGAAGTTAGGAATTTAAAAATCGAAGAAAACGAGGTTTTGTTTTTTAGCAGAATTACAAATTTTAATTTTCAATTAGATTTTGTGCTTTATTCTGATTTAGTCTTTGTTTTATCAAATCTTTCTTCCAATTTTTTCAAATGCTGAAAAAGTTATTTAAGACACTATTCCATGATAATAATACTATATATTACTGCTACTAAATATACCATACTATAGCAAGTAATTATTCATTGTTTAATGGAGAATTACATTGTCAAGATATTATTAAGAAGTATTTTAATTAATTGATGATTCTATTTATACAAGTGTGTACTTTTTACATTTACATTTTACTCAATGTGCCAAATGTACTTTTTGCAGAGATATGACAGCTCTACATATAAATACTTGAAATATTTTATGTGAAATATTTTTAATAAGTTGCACACCCAGAAGGTGATTTTGTTACTTAAAGTGATCAAGAAATGATTTATTTTGCAATGTCAAAACAAGTTAACTCATAACAAATAGCTTCTAATATTACAAGATTGGATTTTTGTGCCTCAGTTTTGCAAGAGACTTTGGCTGTATATATTCTCATGAACACATATGTATGCATGAAAGCATTTAAACTAAGTCTGACTAGGTAATATTTGAGTTGGGGATTTGCCCCTTTTTTGAGCTTCCCCCTCCTGCTCTTCATCCTAGGAGGGGCTGATCTCATTCAGAGGCTGCGGAAGGAAGCTGCCTTTGCTGGCAGGCAGTCCCTGTTCTGTTTCTTCCACCAGAGTGTTGAGGTCTGAAATCTATTCTCCTAGGGTCAGGAAACAACTTTCACCACATTGAAAAAGAAGATCCCAAGGCAAATGCCTGAGGGAAAAGGAGCACGTGGACTTAAATTAATCTTGCTGACAGTTATTCTGAGAGCAAAGAGAAGCAGAGGTGAGTAGGAGGGGAGGCACTTCCAGAGATAGAAAGGGTATAGACAGTGGAAGTAAACTTGGGTTTCCTCAGGTTTCACCTTAGGCCTGGTCAGTGTCCATAGAGTAGCTTTGTTTTGCACCATGCATGTGTATACTTTCTTGATTCTCACTGTTATTGCTGTTAATTATCATAATCTCAGAATCTCAGAGTATCGTTTTGTTCAACACTTCATTTAAGGATGAAGAAACTGAGACCCAGACAAGTCTACTCTGTGGTTATCCAAACCTTGGTAAAAAAACCCCATGTTTCAATGGGACGTGACTGTGTTTAAATCCTTCCAGAGAATTTAACTTAATAATTTGCTCTATAGTCTTTCATAACAATTATACCCTGAATTTTATATTTTATGTATATATTTATACTGTAGCTGTTTTAAAAAAGAGTGGAGACAAGTCCTTATGTTTATACTATAATTTAGAGTTTACAAAATACTTTTTTTGCTTTGACTTTCTTACATTCTTAGTTGATCTGGCATATACCTTTTTTTTATTTGGTGAGGGAGGGAGAGAAATCTAAAGGTTATGTTTATTGTTATGTCCGTAGTCAATTCAAGTCTACTGGGTTTGTTGAGTATCTGCTCGTCACACAGCTCTGTGGTAATCTGGGCATCGGGGATAAGAGTCATTCAGTCATTCAACAAAAATTTCTCAAGGCCCTGCCATGTGCTAAGAATTGGGGAGACTGAAAAAAAGTCCTTGCATTCATGGAGGCTACATTTTAGCAGGTGTAGGGGGAGGAGCATGATGACAATCATGGAAATATTATAAAATTTCTACAACTCTAAGTAGATGCGGAAGAAAGACATGAAACTATGAATGGGAACCACAGGGTGAGCTTTTCCTGTCAGACAGGTCTACAAGGTGCCCTGAGTAAGTGTACTGGGGAAGGGCAGAGAGAAGAGAGATACCCAGGCAGAGGGAACACCGTGCATAAGGACAGAGGGCACACAAGCCAGTGCGAGGACCTGAAAGCTGGTGTGAGGGCAATGTGGAATGTGAAGTGGAGAGTGAGGGGGAAGGTCAGACATTGCAGTGCAGTGAGGGCTGTCCTAAGGATGATTGAGCGTTATCAACTAACAGCGACTGGAAGCAAATGGATTGTTGGAAGCAGCACAGCAGTATGGTGACATGATTAAATTAGATTTTGAGATGACCACTTTGGCAGCAATGTAGGAAAAGCGTTGGCTGGGCAAGAGTGGAGCCTTGGCTGGGAGGACCTGACTTGCTCGTTGGATGAGCAATTCCAACATATGTCTCCATTGTACAGATGGGGCAGCTGAGGCCCGAGAAATGACATAATCAGGTTCAGGTTTCACATCTCCTGATTCCTAGGCCAGATATTGCTGGCAGAACTATTCCACCTGAAAGTTCCCATCTTGACAGAAAAGTGGAGAGTATTCCCCCCACTCCTATTTAGTTTCTCTCTCACTTTGCGATCTTTACATAGAATCACACGGATTAGCAAAACAATATTTTGTTTAATCCTCATGAGAAAATTGCAAGGTAGACATTATTATGTCTATTTCACAAAAGAAGAAGCTGAGATTCAGAGACTGAGTGCTGTGTGTTCTGGTTTCCTTATCTGTAAAATGGGGCTCATAATATTACTGACCTCAGAAGATTTAATGGGCAGTGTTCTTTTTGTTATTATTATCCACGGAATTCAGAGCCAGATTTAATGATAATTTTTAGTAACAATATTAGGTTTCATGGTTACTGCATTCATTTCCATTTCCTTTTCCTGGTGCTTGCTTTCTTTTAAAGAAATAATAAGAGCAATTTAATAACTACTGAAAATTTGGAAAACGATCCCCTATATTCTATTTTTCTTGATAAGATATGATTAGATTTCACATATGTTTTCCCTTTTTTTTTTAGAAGTGTACCTAGTTGGAATCATAATATACCATAATTTTATAACGTGCTTTTTCTCTTAACATTATACCAGAATTTTTCATGGTTGCTGCCAAGTCTTGGTGAATATCATTTTAAATAACTAAATATTTCACAATTAGCCATATTCTAAGCATAGAGTATTTTGGTTGCTTTCAGTTTTTCTCTATTATAGTTAATACTCTAATGACCATTTTCGTACATACAACATTTTCTTCCTTGGGAGTATCTTCTTAGGATACATTTTCAGAAATTAGATTAAAAATCAGATTAGAACTTGAATGTTTTTTATAATATTTGCTACTTATTTGTAAACCATGGCCCTACTTTTTTATTTTTAGTTTATTAACCTTATTTTATAAATATCCTTTGTTTTATTTGGCTTCCAACCTATGTTTTTTAAAAGTTGATGTGTTCAAGGTCATGGGAGTGAGAAACGCAGAATCAAGACTTGAAGTGTTCTTTCTACTATACTAATGTTGCCAATGGGAAAAAAAATATTGTCACAGCCCAGACGAGTGAGCCATCCGTTCCGTAAGGACTAGCTGAGGCAGCAGAAAGGGCAGATGTCTAAGATTTGGGAGTTCTGTGTTCGAGATCACTACCACCAATCTTCTATTGTTTGACTTTGGTCTTCTCAACCATAACAATGATTTATAGATTCTTGCCCATATTTCATGGGGCGTTTGAGGCTTAGATAATGTACCCGAGTGCTCTTGCAACAGTGTAAATCACTGCATCTGTGGAGGGCAGCATCTTTCTCACCAAATCCTGAGCACTGAGCTGCTCTAAGAAACTGCACTACAGTGTTTCTCAGACTTGAATCTGCATATCAATCAGCTGCGCACTCTGTTACATTTGTTTCAGTAGGTCTGGGGTAGGCCCGAGATTGACATTTCTAACAAGCTCCCAGGTGATGCCTGAGGCTGGCCCAGGAACCACACTTTGAGAAGCAGGCCATAGTAGCCGTCTGAGTGGTTGTTGACTTGCACAGGTGACTGTCTCCTTGGTGCAGAGTACCCTGACCATGGAGCAATTTAATAAATGGAAAGATTAAGGATGAATAGTAGTTGGCCAGGTGGTCCTGGAATGATGTGTAATATGCTGGAGTGTGTGAACACTGACCCGCTTATGGAGGAAGTGTTATCTGATCTTGATTTCCTCTTGAATGCTGGAAATCCCCTGAACCTAGGAATGTCCCATGGCTAAGATGTGATGGGAAGTAGAAAGCAGTTATCTGCAATAATAGAGAAATAGCGAATGGTCCTAGATTTTCATTACTATCATTTCCCTTAACTGAATACAAACCCAAGTACGACCTCTTTCATCCTTGTTTTATATTGTTGGAGATTCCATAAAAGTCCCCCTAAAAGCTGACCAAGAAAATTTACCAGCAGTAACTTAGTAGCTATATGCATTGTCACAAATTTTTCCAAATGTCTGCTGCATGAAAAGAAGCAAGATTTTGCAATGGCTGAGGGCAAGAGGGCATCTCCGAAGCGGGATATCCCAGTGCTTTTCGGAAGAGGGTGTCCTTTCTCGGGATGCAGGCTGCCAGGAGGCTCCAGCACCTGTTCTTATGGGGTCCTGCTGGCTTCTGTTGTTTGCAATTGCTGTCAAAAGCTCCCCAGGAGGGAGGGCTGGGACAAGTCTTGTCAGGGAACAAGAAAAGCCCGGAGTGTGGCAGTTGGCCTCACAAATGCGAGGATGTTCACAGTCCCAGTAGGGACTCCCATTTCCCTTTCACATTCCCAAGAACCTCATGTCAAAAGAATATCCTTTGCATTTAGGTACTGTGGCAGAGATGGTACTTTGAAACTCAGGTGACACCGATAGCCTAGTTTCATTTTTCTAAAACTGAAATGTCATGATCAGTCCTTGGAGGTACTCAGCCATCAGGTCCTGTGGAGTTATTGACCAAAGAGTTGTTGCATAACAATGTTTTTCAAGAAGAAAGATTCCTAGATTGAGAGGAGAGGTAAAGTAGTCTGTGCATTAGACCTGAGCTTCGGAAAATTAGCATAGCTTTTGAGGACACATTAGAAGGGAGAATATGATACATGTACTTTTATTTTTTATTTTTGCTCTGAAGACCTCCTTGCTAGGATTCTGCAGTTACTTAACACTTGACAGTGCTGTCCTTAAGTGCCATAAGACGTCTGCATTTTCAGATGTGTGAACAATTTTTGAATTTATCTTATAAGCAGTTGGGGAAGTTGAATTTTTTTTTTTGTCTCAAATTAAAAGTTTTTCTTCTCATTGATCATCAAAGTCTTGGCTTAAAATTTAAAGTGCAGAAAGTAGTTTTTGAAATCCAGAGAACTGCTTTTTCCAGGATGCTTAGACAGCAGATCTTTGTGATTAAAAGTTCACTCAGTAAAAGACACATCTTTGATATGCTAAAAGATAGTGTTTACAGTTAAAGGCTTCCGCCTTTCTTTAGCATGAACAAGCCTCAGGCTAATGGCTTCAGAACAAAATGAAGTTGTGGCCTGAATTTCAAAATATAACTTATTTATTAAAAATGAAAATCCCCAATTTTTTTCACTCAAAGTATTAATATAATTGACTTCATTGAGCTTTGATTGTGATAAAAGATGTTAGAGCTACTCAGCCTTCTAGAGGCTTTTACCGTGTAAATGGGAAAACAATAATGCAAGCTTATTTACTGTTTTAATAGAATACAATGTACATTTAGGAACTATATTCATAGTGAATCTGCTTTAAGCAGGAAGCAAAAGGTCTGTCTTTGAAATATTCTTCCTTTTTTGACTAAGTGTAATAATTGGATTTTGGTTAAACTGGTATTTATTAATTCCTTTAGTTCATTTAAGGTCTTATGTATATTTTCAAATAGAATATCTCTTCTATGGGTAATTATTTTATTGGGTAACTATAAAATGTTGTCTTTAACATTAAAATCAGGTCATTTGGCTACCAAGTAAATCACCGTTATTTTCCACTGGGGTTTTTAATTCTTCTGTATTATTAGAATGAAAATTTAATTCTGCTGTATTATTAGAATTTAATGTAAATTACAAATATATGATTTTACAATGGTTATCAATTACTAATGAATGTAATATGAGTTTAAAAGGTGTTTTTAAAACTGGTGTGATTCATGAGTAAGAAAATCTGATTTTCAAAATGGCTGGTTTTAGCTGTTGTAGAATCTGGGATGAATGGGTATAAAAGAGTCATATAATGTGAAATTCAGAAAGAGGAAATCTGGTCACCCTACTCAAAGGAAACAGTTGAATATACTTAGGAATTAAAACTGTCAGTCTAAAGGCAGCTATGTTTTCACTCTTCTTCATAGAGGAATGTCTTCGGCCAGAGGGAATGCTAATCAAATTTTTTGCAAGGCCTCTTATATATGGCATTGTCCTGCTCTTGTTCCTTCTCACTTCCCTCTTTGGTGGGAGACATTTCTGGAAGCTTGGTTCTTACCCTGACAATGTTCCTTAGTAGTGAGTGGGGGAACTCTCCAAGCTTAGGATAATTGGAGATGTTGTCAAAGGAGAGGTGGGATGCTTCCAACTCCTGCTTGTTCTCATAAAGGGGCATAAATTGCAAGTCTTTCTTTCAATACTTCAAGCTCCCTCTTGCCCTTTTTAAAAGTCAGCAAGGGGATATTCACTCCACAGAGGGACCTATCACTTCAGAGAAAGAACTGGGGTTCTGGGATTGTGAACTATCTCCTACTCTCCAGTTTGTCCAGATGTAGAAGCACCAGAGAGATGCTGGTTAGGAGCCCGACTCTGGAGGAGAAGTGCCTTCAGGTGTGAAAGCGCCAGTAAAGGGACAGCTCCTCTACACAGTATCCACACAGCTTTACATTTTAAAATTTTGTTTTAGAGGAACTTTGAAAGGAATAAATCTTTCAATGTAGAAAAAATTGCCTAAGCTCGAGTCTGAACTGGTCTAATCAAATTTTAGTTTTTATGTAAAAGTAAAAATACTTATAACATTGTACTTCCTAAACTTGTACATTTTTGAAACATCCTGAAAGCATACATTTTCATTTGTAAGCTCATGTAGGAATTGACTTACAGAAGCCTTTGACTATGTTGTCACAGTAAAATGCTGTTTCATGATATTTATTCAGTCTAGAGAATAGATTTCTCCCGCACAATATCCTTCCTGGCAATGTGTATATTGTTGTTTATTTGTATATGCTTGATGGGGTTAAGCACTTCCAGTATATATTTTCATGACAGACAACCTAAGGGAGCTAACAGAGGTATGGCACGATTAAGTTTATAGGTCACGAGCTAAATTTACATGAAGAGCCAAGTTTCCAGCTTCAAGCAAATGACTTATCTGTAATTTGATGCAAGCAAAATGACTGACCTTTCAAATGTTTGTTGGGCTTCAAGTGTCCGGAATAATCAATATGTACATTATTGTTTATATTTTATGCTCCTGATCTCATTAATGTATTCCTACAGAGTGCCGGGACACCATTAGTTTCTGATACTTCTGAAGCTATTGGGTGGCATTTATCAAACAGAAAGGCAGCACATATTGACTTGTGACAGTTTTTGCATTTCTTGAGCTCAATGTTTCATGAGCTGCTTATCTAGTTTTGATAAGCAAGGCTTTTATTGCTCCAAAGCCTCCTCAATTAAATAATAATGAACCAATTTGTTTAAAACGAATCTTTAACTTGCAGACTCATTAATTTCTTTATAGTGAGTGTCAGAAGAGGTGTTCTTGGGCAGGGGAGACCAGAAAAGTGTGGTGGAGTAGACTGATAGCTGGGCGTGGGAGTCTGGAGGATGGCTACCTCTGTCTCTAACTGGCTCTGTGACCTTGGACAGGTCTTTTAATGTCCTTGAGCCTCTGGTTCCCCAATTGTGAAGGGAGTGGTGAGGTGGACCAGATAAATCACTAAGGTCCCTTCCAGTGAGGACATTCAATGGGTAATGAAATATCAATATGCAAATACATGAGCAGCAGTGTAGCCTTACAAGTAAGTGCAAAACTGAGACATGGGGAAATCTTTTCACCATCCTACCTTCCCTCTGTATAAAGAAGTAAGGGAAAGCTATTTGCCCAAAATATATAGGACTCATTGTGGATGTCTGGGAGAGAGGTATTTGTGAAATATATACACATATAACAAAATATATATTTACATGTAAATGAATTTATAAAATATGTAAAATAAATATATGTAAATATAGATAACTCACATATAAATTATATATACTTATATGTAAGTCCTTCTTTTTTTTTCCCACTTCACTTTTTCCCACTCCACACAGCTTATCCCCACCCAACCCAAAAAGTACTCAAAGTGAAAAGTGCCACCTGTTATTGAGGCAGAACAGGAACTCTGAGTTGCTCATTGAAGAGATAGGGGACAGCTACCCAATTCTGTATTAATTAATTCTCTCTTTCTAGAGTCTTATAATTGGAGAGTCTAATGACTAAAAATTAACCATCCACGGTCCAATTAAAAATCATGAATTGATGAATTGGTTTTTAAATTCTTTGTGTTATCGACAAGTTGCTGCATCACTGAAGCTATAAGACATGTCATCCATTATTAACTTTGATGGCATTAAAAAAGATAAATTAGCTCTTTTAGGCAGAAATTAGTTCTCACAAAGGCTACTCTTTTAAGGTGGACATGGTCTTAATTTTCTCTGAATTTCAACCTACTTATTTGTTTGAGTTTATTCTGGTTTCACTTAGATTTTATTGATTGTTTAGTAAACATAAACTGACAATAGAGGCTTCTTAATATGAGCAGATAATAGATAATCAATGTGTAATGCAGTTTAAGTGATAAAATACTTCTGCCAGGAACATAAAATCTTCCATAAGTACTGGAAATGAATGTCTTCATTAAAAAACAATTAAAGTTTACAATGAAAATTTTAGAAAGTAAACCTACCCCTTCAATATATAAAAAGTTAAATTTACTCTTAAGACAACAGCAATAGATAGAAACATATAAATAAAACATGCAATTTCTAAGGCACACTTAAAATATAAATATATACATTTTAGGAATGAGTTAACATCCCTTGAACTCTTACAGTTTGTGCTAGAAGAAGGACAAAATCAATAATAAATATTCAAAATAACATTCAGAATTTGAGTTCAATAGTTGATTTATTACAGAGGGAAAACATTCTTACCTTGGCTTTTGCAAAAGTCCTTATTCTTAGTGTTATTTACTTCTTCAGTCTACTAAAACAATCTTTTGTTTCATAATCAGAATCTTATTTTTCTAACATTGTAAGTATGACTTTACCATTAACGTCTTTACTATCTGCTGCAACACAAGATGTGTTGGGGAAAAAAAATGACTTAGGCAAGTTTTTAATACCTCAGATTGGACCCACCCTTTATCCCACAATCCTTTTTGTGTCTCTCATTATTGATCAGATTTACACTGTTTTTTGAAACCCAGGAATTACCAGGTCAGTGTTTTACTTGACTATTTATTCTCTTTAGCAAATTGTTGCCATCTCTGACCTTGCAAAAATGTTTATGACAAGGAGTTTGCTGTTAATTGCACAAAGGAAGGAGTAAAAAGTCTGGTCAGATCTCATATTTACCAGAAGATATTATTTTCTTGCAAAATCTTAGAGAAGGCAGATTTTGGTTGTTGTTTTACTTTTATCCAGCAATATAACTTGAGAAGATTGCTGTTTTCTAATTAACAGACCTATTAATAGGATAAGTTAAGAAAGGACATAGATTTATATAAAGTATGCAGCAGCTCTATCGACCTAGATTTGTTTTCATATCTATCAGAAATGCAAGAATGGAGATATAAACTCATAGATTAGAAAGGACATTAAAGATCGTCTAATTCAATCCATTTTATTTTGCAGATTGAAAAACAAATGTAGAGAAGTCACGTATGCTCTATCATTTAACCAGTAAGAACCACGTCAAAGTCCCTTGACCACTTATCTAGTGTGTTATGATTATCAGTAAGACACAAAGCTTTGCACAAATGCTGCTGATTATGTTATGGCTTGGGTGCTTTCGTGGGGACAACAGCCTGCTAAAGTCCATGTGGATGGGCAAACTCTTCGCTTACTTACAAAATAGAGAGGAATTCTGTATTTTTATAAGGCCCCACTTGATTTGGCCCTGCTTACCACTTTGACTTCATTTCCCGCCACTCTCCCATCTTCCTCCATGCCCCTGTCACACTGCCCTTTCTTCTATTCCTAGGACCCTCTCAATCTCTTTCCCATCTTGACTTTTCTTCAGCCTGGAATAATCTTCCCCCATATCTTTCCTCAGCTGCTTTCTACTCATCATCTAGTTTCCTGCTCCAATGCCACCTCCTCAGATGGGCCTTTCCTCACTGTCCAACGAGAGTAATAATGGGAATAGTAATAGTAATAAAAGTAGCAGACCAGCAGCTAACATTTACTGAGCTCTTAATGCCAGGTGCTGTTCTATGCACTTACTGAAAGCACTTATGAATTCATTTAACTCTCAAAACCACCCTGTGAGGCATGTATTGTTATTATACCCATTTCATAGGAGGGAAATTGAGGCACCCGGTGACATAATTCTGCTAAGGTCACACAGCTAATGAGTGGCACAGCCAGGATATGAACACAGGTGATCTGGCCCCAGTACTCAAAAGCTCCTTTTTCTCTCATAGTTGCCTCCCTTGTCACTGTCCTGACTAGTACCCTATTTGATTTTCTTTGTAGCATTTTTTGCTAGTTGATAAAATGCTGTTCATTTTTTCCCCTCACTTATTATCCATGTTTCTCTCTCCCAGCCTAGGCCTTGCCTCTCTTTTTCATTCCTGTTTTCACCCAGGTCTAGAATAATGCCTGTATCTAGTGGTATCTCAATAAATATTGCATGCATGAATGAATGAATTTGAAAGAAAGGCAGCAGGGACAGTGAGAATGGAAGAGGTTGTTGGGCTGGGGGTTCACCCACTACTGAACGTAGTATGAAAATCTTCCCAGCGGCGGAAGCCAGACTGGTGAGAGTGGAAATAAGAGAGTGGGCTCAGTTTTTAAGAAGATTGTCAGTAAGGGGAATAGAGGATGCTACATAGCAATTGTAGTTTTATGCTTTCGTCAGAACATCTAATAGGAAACTTCTACCCTTGCAATTTAAGAATGCCCCCTTGCACCTCTTTCATTACTGCAGGTATGTGAAGACCCGTCTCTGTCTCATTTCCCCAACTGTTTGGCTTGCTGAAAGACAGAAATAATGGTTCGACCACAGGCTTATTGTCTATCTTTGTGCATGTCACCGAGGGTGTACTCCCGGGCAGTCATTTCCCAGGAGCATCATCCCTGGGGTAGAAGACCTTCCCTCATCACTTTCTGTGGAGTCATGAAGTCTAAAGGATCAGCAACTTGCCTTTGAATCCCAGGAAACACATCATTCGTCCTTTTCTACACACTCTTTGAAGCTGCCAAGAGTAGTACGATTATAATTTCTTTCCTTGGATTTTACACCAGGAAAGAGACCATAGAAATAGTGAGTGTCAACATGAGAGGCTCCCAACCAGCCCCACTATGGTCTGTGCCTTTCATGGTCAATCAGAAACATTTCTATTATATCATTCTGGTTCCTGATGTGTGCAGTAAGTAGCCCTTCATCCCCACTACAGCATGTACTACCATCAAAAGGAGGGCAGTGCCAGAAATTTCACACGTAAAAACTACCCCCTTTAAAGGTGGTCTTGGATAGATCTCCCTGTGGTTTCTCTAATGAGTCACCAGTAGGAAATCTCAGAGGGAAGGAGCATCTTGTTTTTACCATAAAGACTCTCTTTATTATGAAGCCAGATATTGCTACTACTTCAGGGAAGGAAATATTGCCCTTGTTTCAAATGCAGTAAAACGTGTTGTGTCTTTCTCAGCATCCATTACAAAGAAAGATTCTCTGTGGAATTCTTTTCTTTGTGTGTGCGTTTTCTTTTGTTGGTAGTAATATAGAAAGGTTAATAATTCATGTAGAGCCAGTATTATAAATCAAACAATACATATTAAGGTTAAAGTGCAAATGTTGGAGCATGACATGATCAGGCCGAGAGTGTCTCAAAGGACGTGCTGCAGGCATTTTGGGATAGGTAAATCCCCCTTCCCCAAGCTTTGTAGGATGTGGAGCATTCCTGGTTCTGGGTCAGAGCTTCCAGTAGCACCTGACAGTTAACTGTGACAACCAAAAACACCCTCACACATTTGTAACTGATGTGTGGGGCTATGTCTCTTGGCCATGACCTAGCTCAGGAATCGCATGCACAAATGCCTGTGGTGCCAGATGCTAGCCAGATAATGTAAATGTGTTAACTAGGACCAGTGTAAAGCATTAAGGGGTGGTGTGTCCTGTGCTTGCTAGGAAACTATGCATGATTGACTTTAGGGGTGTTCCAAAATCACAGTTTAATAGATTCGTCCTTTAACTCCTTGCAGCTCCCTCGGTGTTTCAGGATCACTCCTTCTGTCTCCTGTTCTTTGCTTTTCCATCTTCCCCCTCTTCATTTCCATCACTCTGACCCTTCCCTTTAACCATCGTGTGCTCATTATACTGTATTATAGTGAATTAATGCCACAGTTTTTCTCCTCAGCTCAGCCGTGAGGTCTTTGAGCTCCTTGTCCTATTATGTCCCTGTATCACTAGCACCTAATACCGGGGGTGCCAAAAAAATGTATACGAGGGGACACTTTGGCCAACATTGCTCAAGCAGTAATTCGCCATAATCAGAAGTGTCTGGATGCTGATGGTAACCACTTTGAGTACCTCTTGTAATTGCAGATGTCAAATGTGACTTGTATTCATCTTTTGTTATTGGCATGTATTGAGTATTACAATTTTAATACAGTTTTTCTTTCTGAAAATGTGTATACATTTTTTTGGCACCCTCTGTATATTGCTTGACATATTGTAGGCCTGCCTTAAATACCAGTTGAATGAGTGAATGAATGAATGAATGAATGCATATTATTCCAGGACTTCAACCAATTTTGGGGAAGTTTATTGGAGGGACATTGATATTTTAAATTTTCCCTGAGTTCACATCTGCTGTGCGTCCTTAGAAGGCATCTCTGGGTTTCCTTTACATCCTCTCCTGGCACATGGACTAGGATTTTCATGTCCCTGCAGCTGTTCTATTTGTTCAGTAGTGCATTGGTTTTGCTGCACAACTGGAATAATTTTAACCTGAGATTGTAAAACCTTGTTTCAGGAACTCTTGTCGCTCTGCTTTGCCCAGGATTACATGCTGCTTTCTCAGACATGTTGGGGTGCAGTGGCTTGTGATTCTCCTATACTAACAATGTACTCCATTTCTTGTTCCAGTTCATGGTGGGGGACAAGACGTCGCCCCTACCCCAGGGAGGTCTGGCCTCATTGGTGGTTGGGTGGTGATTTTAGTGGAGCTAAAAAGAAACCCCTCCCATTCCAAAGTCAAGACTTCCCAGAGCTTGTCCTATATTCCTCTTCCTTCCTTCCCTTCTTCCCTCCCTTTCTTTCTTCCTCCCACACCGCCCTTCTTAATTTTAACCTGTTCCTTTGGTTTAGACTTATCTATAAGAAATCAATTTTGGTGATATTTCCATCTTCTTCCTCCCATCTTATTTGGCTATAGAGCCCCTAAACAGAGCAGGGAATGCCAGAGCAGGGAATGCCATTTTCAAAAGTATCAGAGTAAACTTCTCCGTCCCAGGATCTGAAGCAACTGGACTACCCAAATTTTACGTAGAAAACCTTTTTATTAGTGGGTTAAAAATTCCCAGATGCTTACAACATACCTCCTCTTTTTCCATTCATATTATTTCTTGAGAATGTTTTTAAATATAAAGAGATATTGTTAATTCACATACGCCTTTTCCTCCTTTGCCTGTTCATGGTTTGCATTTTTTTGATTTGGTTGGTTTTTAAAGAAAGCACATATTTGACCAGCTGTTTGGTTTCCCATAGCCAACATGCACATGCCCAGGGTGTTCCCCTGTGATTTTCAAGGACTGGCTTTCTTCTGATAAGGTCAGCAGTATACACAGCTTATCCACATCTGCTGTGTTCCTCGTGGTCAATCAACACGTTGTTCCTTATAGGACTAATGGGAATCTCCCAGAGAGAAACAATTATTGCACTTGAAAAATCTATTGATCTACATGGTATGGTTCACCTGGTATTTGGGATTCAGGGCTACTTTTTGAAACTGGGAGATCAATTCAGGGGATTGAGAATGAGAAGACACTAGTGAATACATTCGTACAATACATTTCTGAGTATTTGCTGCTAGTACTATTAGAATAGCAGAATGCTGAAGTCAGTTCCCGCAAAATGTCAACAATGTAGATCCTATAACCTTATTGACTTCATGGTTGAATTATAAATTCATGATAATAGTAGCAGGCACAGTCATAGATTAAAAAGCAATCAATGGAATCATGAGTGTTCCTGTTGGTGTGATTTCCCACTTTCCCCTTTTCTTAAATTGGAGGCACATTTTTATGTCTCCTAATACTGATCTGGATAGAAATATGAGAATCAGATGACACTATGTTGCTGAAAGCAAGAGCATTGGGCTGCCAACTTTTAGAATTCCCTTCTCACGTGGTCTATGTTGAAATTTCAAAAGAAGCTTGGGACCAGGACAACATTCTATGTGTTACCATATAGATCCAGGAATTGAATAAATAATTTATAAACCCTTTAATACACTATCCGCCTTTTGGCTCTTTGTTCAATATATTTTTGTTGAAAATGTTTTTTTCAAACAGTTACAAGCTGATTAACTGGAGTTTCTTACCCTCCTCTAGGAATTAGAAGACCTAAATCTAACTTCCAGTCACAACTCCTATCAGCTGTTTGTATCTTTGCTCTGGGTTTATACCTGCAGATAATGAAAATTATTTTCTCATAGTTATTCTGTTTAGTTTTTACAATTAAAAACTAAACAGAATAATTCACAAAGTATCTAGCATAATATCTGGCATACAGTGGACCCTCAAAATGTTAGATTCATTTGTATCTTTATATTCTGGAAAGTCTAATGAACAATGAAATGAACTAAACACTGAAGAAGATACTGAATGAATAAGTCCCAGGGTGATAAAATTGAAGTTTTATAGAAAAATACTTGGATATGAACTTTTGTTCCTTATGAGGATATTTTCTGAGGGTTGAAAACTTGAAAGTTGTTATTCAATTGAGGTATAAGACTAAAACAAATTTCCAAAGATTTTGTGTTGGGGCATTTATTCATTGCCTTTAGACTCTCATATCTACAGAAGAAGTCAACAGGGTGTTCATTAATTGGTAGCTGCATTCTGAATCTATGAAATGGGGTTAGTAATTAACAATCTCATAGGATTTGATGAGGATTGAATGAGCTTTGCATACCACCTGGCGTATAGTAAGTGCTCAATAAATACTTGCTTAATGTTATTATCAGTATTAATAAAGATCCTACCACAGAGGTTGCTGCATTTCAATGGGGAGTTTGAATAGATTATCTCTAAGTTCATTTTAGCTATAAAATATACACTTTTGTCATTTTGATAGATCTAAGATAGTAAGTACAAGAACGGTGTTGAAGGCTCCTCATTTTTTGGACTTGGGTAATTCTAAATGACATCTCTTATATATGGAAATCCACATTTTAAAATATCAAAATGTTGAAAAGCTCCAAGGCAAACACTAAGTAACATCTAGCCATTTCTTTCTGTGAAATGGTTATAGTTTAATGATAATTCATCCTTTTCACTTTCAGCGATCCTCAAATCTGTTTTAAAGTTATTCTGTTTCTTTCCCTAAAAATATATCTAAAACCAAATGGAAATAAACCAATCTGTATAAATATTTTCCCCTGATTAGAGAACATGATGGCTTTAGCTGTTTGCAATGCAAAAGTGCTGATGCAGGAAGGCCTAATTGATTAGAACAATAAATGGGCTGGCTTAATGTTTTAGGTCAAATCCTTGGGAAATTTACATTGCTTATGCAAAATTAAATGTGTTGCAAGCATCTTTCCTGTTAAATACCATTTTTTAAATTTTTTTCTTTTGCTCATTTGGCTCTATGTTGGGCTTGTGGGGCTGAATCATGGATAGCATTGTCATAGATTCAGATACTGTTTGTAGACAGCAATTAAGTTCTGACTATTATTCTCCTTGCTAGTTTTCTATTATTGTTAATGTTTCCTTTTGCCATCAGAACAGCTCAGCATTTCTCATTCTTCTATTTTGCAGTCTGCAAGTTGTGGTTTGGCTCTATTATGGGACAGGTTTCTCTTTCTCTCTTTCCCCCTCTCTCTCTCTGATTCACACTCTCATCACTCTCTGAGTGACACACATTTTCATCATGAGCTCCCTGGTAAATGGGGAGTAGTTATGGCCAACCTGCTATACAGTATCAGGCCACTCAGAGACATTAGGACGACCTTCACTAAAAGTGGCAGGCTTTTCATCACTGCTGCCCTTCCCTGTGGTTACATGTCCTTGCAGTTGACTGACTACACTGGGTCGGGCTGTTTAGATGTGACTGGGTGACTGGCAGGCCCTTTATTTCCTCCTTCAGTTCCGCAGCTCTTAAGAGTCTAGGCCAGTTCATCATTGATGGACCGTTTCTGATCTAGAATTGACTAGACATGACAAGTAGGTGGATATGAAGATGAGGGAGAGGGAGAATTGAAAATAACTCTTAGGTGTATAGATTGGGGTACTGAGTAGATAGAGCTTGCGATACTGAGAAAGAATGAAGAAGTAGGTTTGATTGGAAAAATAATAAGTTCAGTTTTGGACGTGAATTTGCTGTGCCTTCAGATCATCGTTCAAGGGAAGATGCACAAACAGGCCATTGGAAAGATCTATGGCTCACATACATAGGAGGTTGGTTGCTTAAATGGAGAATCTGTGCCTGTCACTTTTAAAAAAAATGAGCACATCTTCTTATTTATGTGAAATCGGCCGTAGGTTACATAAAATGTGTGGACACCTCCTTTTATAAGAATTCTCTGGCTCCCAGATGTCTCTCCTAACTGACAAAAACTGTTTTTCTTTCCTTTTTATACTGGATTTTTTTCCTTTTTATTATGGAAAATTTCAAACATATACAAAAGACAGATTATAGTGTACAGAACCTTCACTTACCGTCACCTTGCTTTACCAATTTTCAACTCGTGCCCAAACTTGTTATGCCTAACCCACTCCCACGCATTTCACCTCTTTCCCAGAATGCTTTTGAAGCAAACCTCTGATGTTATATTATTGAATCCATAAACACTTTAGCATGCATCTATAAAGGATACAACATGATTTAAAAACGTTCGTATGATGTCATTATCCCATCGAAAAATTAGCAAGAATTCCTTTCTATCATTAAATGGCCAGGCAATGTTTAAATGTCCTTATCTCATAATTTTTTAAAATTATAATTTATTAAAATTGGTATGGAAATAAGTTACATACATTGTCATCTGTTTTTCAGAGTTTCTTTTCATTTATAGGTTTCCCTTCCCCCTCTTCTTTTTTCTCCTCCTAATATATTTGTTAAGAAAAACTAGGATAAAGACAGTCTAAATTTCAGCACTGAATGCATTTGTTTCTCAAAAACTGGTGGTGCTGTTGCATAAGCCAGTGTCTCAGAATTTCAAAGAGTGGGAACCAAGGAAATACATTCCTAAATTCAACAGCACAATTGTGTATAACAGTCCTGTGGCCATAGAAAGGCGCCAGCAGCCAGCAAGATGACAGCTTTTCCAAATGCAAAACAGTATAAGTGGATTGCAGTCAGTTCACAAACAGGGTTAGGATGGGTCATTTCATAGCAATTTATGTGATTTTCCACAATATCTTTCACTCAAGTTAAGATTAAATACAACACATATATTAGGTTAGTGCAAAAGTAATTGTGGTTTAAAAGGTTAAAAAAAAAAAATGCAAGAACTGCAATTACTTTTGCACCAACCTAATACATTAGTTGAACTTTAGCATTAGTTATCCTAATCACCATCAACGTACATTTATTATATTAAGCTTCTACTTTCGGAGACTCAGGTGTGTCACTATACTGAGTTACCATTGTGGTCTTTTGTTGTGAAAATTTAAGAATGATTTTCTCAGAAAAATCTCATTTCCTTACCTCAAGAAAAGATGACTGAGTGGATATTTTGGTGTGGGGTGGTGTGCTAACAAAATTTTTAAAAAGAACTTCTTGAAACCAATTTTATAAGTGTGTCTTTATCATTTGCCTTTATCTTTAGGTCAGGAGTTATGGACTTTGAGATTTTATAGTCTCTAGAACTTTCTACCATCCCTCTGGTTAAAAGCAGGCAAAGGTAAAACTTACAGATTTAGAGGTGACTACTGCCTGGGTTAAAGGCCCTTGAATCTGTAAAGAGCCTGAGAATTGAATCAGCACATTGTAGTGAACTCTTTGGGGCATTAAAGAGTAACAGGAGGATGCTGAAGGAATTTGGCAATGTTGACATCAGCCTTTTTTGAAAATGTACTGGAATGGACTTTGAGAAATCTTCTTGGGGTCCTCTTTTCTTTGGCAGCTAAAACAGTATTGTTCTCATTGTACAGATGAGGAACTGAGTCCTAGAGAGCTTCAGAGGGCACGGCAGTGAACCGGCCAGTGTCACACACTCAGAAATGGCAGTGGAGAGCCCATGGAATGCTGGTGTGTTGGTGCACTGTGCTCATCACCACCTCACTCCGCCACCCATAAAATACGTTGGGCAGGAAATGGAGAACATGAACTTCCTTCGCTCTCTCTAGACTTTTAAGCTCCTAGAGGGTTGAGCACCTGCAACATTTCAGAAGGACTTTAATCTTCCATCTTCTGGCCCCATTTCAAGCCCAGCAAGAGAGTCAACAGTGGACACGGGTTAAGAACTCAGCCACTGATGTCAGACAGTCCTGGGTTCAATGCCTTCTCTGCAGTTTTAGAACGTTGGGCAAGATACTTAATGTCTTTACCTCTCAGTTTCTTTATCAGGAAGGTGGGGAGAATATTATCTACTTGATTTCGTTGTCAGGATTAAATGTGTGATAATCCTGTAGAGCATCGGGTGCGGAGCTGGACGCAGTGCTGCTCAGAAACATCGGCTGCTGGGGTGGTCGTCCGCTCACCGTTCGAGAGTGGTCGGAATGAAATGCTTCATCTCACGCGTCTGCCTTGTTCCTCACAATATTGAACATGGTCACAGGCACCTCTAGTCTTTTCCATCTACTTTTTTCTTTCCACATCCCCAGCTGTTGCTAACAATATACACAGTATGAAGAAGGCAAAACTTTTTCCTTTTGTCTTTTCACCTTCTATTTTTCCTGCTTTCCCTGCCCCTTTTTAGAGATGCTCTGAATTGGGGTGGGGGGACTCATACACTCCTGGGTTTCCGGCACCAACACCTCTGCCTCCCCAGGCCCTCACTCCCTGGACCCTTTTCTTCCTTTTCAACCAATCAAGATTTATCCTGAGGTGCTTTTACACAGGGAGTGCAGGTTCCTGGTCAGCAGGTTGGATTCAGCCTCAGAAGTATTTTCTTTGACTTGTACAGTGTTTCATTTGTTTAAAAAAATTTTTTGTTACTAAGTTTGAACAATCAGAAAATTTCACATAAAGTCCAGAAAATAGTATGTGTCTTTGGACCCACTTTTCCAAATGGCAGTCAGCAGCTGTCCTCTTCAGATAGATAGGTGCTGCCTGAGTTACCACAGTCTCCACCCATCCCTAAAGCCTTGGATCTGGTCTGCCTTATTATTTGCATTCCTGCCTGGACTCTAAGGTCATTTGCTTTTGTAACTTAACAAACTTAAATCCCAGAAGGTATAATTGAGATAGCGGCTTAATGAAATACATGACTTTCCCATGATCGCCATATAGTAAATATCAATATACGTGAACTGCGTTTTTTAATGCTGAATTAAGATGATGAGAAAAACATTTTAAGCTGATGCACTGCCAGTTTATACTTGGGAGTATTACTATCTTTTCCTATATCAGTATGTGGATGATATATGAATTTTTGTCTAACTTTTACTTTTCCTAATTAAAAGTTATAAAAAAGGGTGAAAGCAATAAAAGTGATAATGCTGATGTTACAGTTTGAAATCATTCAGTGCAATACTCGTTAGGCTTATTTAGCCACTCATTGGGATTTAAGCTGGAAACAGAGAGAATGTGTCAAATGTAGAAAATACATCATCAAAGACCAGGTCTACAAGAAGAGGTCTATTTTCTAATACTTTAGTTTTCTAAGAATACAACCGTTCAAAGAGCACATAAGTCTATTATTGTTTCACTTTTCCTCTTTCGAATCTGGTAGGAGTTTTTAGGAACATTGTATGCATATAATACATACTGCCTGTGTTTTGTTTGTTTTTCAGAGTACTATTATAGACACAAGTCTTACCCAAAGGGAACACATTTCATTGGTAGATTTCTTTAGGGTCTTACATAAGCCAATGGGAAAGATTTTTTGGGAACAGTTATTGAGCACCTGGTAGGTGCCAGGCCCTCTTGAATTGTCAGATGAGTTTGGGAAGTAGATATTGTTCCTGTTTAGTAAGGTAGCACAGTGTCTTAATAGGCCAAGGTCTATTTCCTGGCTCCTCCAGTCACTTGCTCTGGACCTTGGGCAAGCAACAACTTTTCTAAGCCTCAGTTTCATCATCTGTATAATGTTTTGTAGTATTACATGAGGTATTGTATGTTAGCACAGTTAGTGCAATTCCTGGCACAAAAAAGCACTCAAGAAATGTTGTCTATTGTTATTTAGAGTAGGGTCTTGAAATTCTTCCATTTTGAATAGCTGCCTACTCTTCCTCCAGGTAGGGCTGTGCTTAGCCTTCCAAAGCAGAGTTGGACACTTTACGTGTCAGGTGGCCCTCTCCTCCCTTCAACGATCATGTGAGGAAATTGCTTGGAACTGGAGATCGGTTTTTTGCCACTCTGGCTCCATCTTTGGTTGCTCCCTTGATTACCCCAGTCTTCTGCACAGCTTGACTTTCAGTCTACTGACTCTTTCTTGCTTAAAATGAAATGAATTACCCCTCTGGCACCTTCCTTCTCAGCTGCCTACCTGCTATTTCCAAATAAAGTTCAAATGATTTCAGTGAACTTTTTAAGGTGAAAACATGGAACTGATAGTCCTCAGCCTGGCCAGCAGCTTTAATTAGATTGACTGTATAGTGTACTATCAATTAAATGCAGTTATTTTTAGATGTGTGCATTCATTAGTTCTCCTGCGCATCTCTTCCTTCAGATTTGTAAAAAAAAATTTTTAAAAACCCAAGTTAATTTATGGCCTGGTTAGAAGTCATTAACACTTTATCTTCACCTTCTTCAGCAAAATCACTCATGGGGCTTCTCTATTGCACTTGGGAAGTAAAGCGGCCTTGCTTCCCCTAGTGCTTTTTCTCCAATGATACCTCCCAAACACAGCACTCTAGGCTGTGGAGATTTGCTCCAAATACTCTAATGTTAGATGCTTTTTGAGCATATTATAGAATTCAGTTCTCAGAGCTACTGAGCCATTTTAAAAGCACAGAGCTCTGCTATCTGTGGGGGAATGATTCACCCTTCAGGCCACACTCTGGCAATTTTATCCCCAGGGCTATCTCTAATGTCTTGGATCAAATTGAACTTAAAAACGCTCTTATAAAATCTGACACAAGATTATACCAAGTAAATATATGTATGTGATCGTGTATATATGAGCCATATATGTACCTTAAAAGGATAGGCGAATCTTCAAAAAAAGATACCTCCTGTATTATTTCATCTATATAACATTCTCAACATGATAAAGTTATAGATATGGAGACGAGATCTGTGGTTGCCCAGTGTTAGGAGTAGGGTGTGAGTATGAAGGGTTAGGCAGGGAACACTGTGGTGATGGATCTGTTCTGTATCTTGATTGTGGTGGTAGGTACACAAATCTTTACATGCGACAAAATTTCATAGAACTAAATACACGGACACAAAGAACTATAAAAAGGAAAACAATCTCAGCAAGATAATTATATGTTGTAACATGTATTAAGTCAAATGTACATAAATACAACAAATAAAGTAAAAAGCAAACAAAAAACTATCTGCTAAGATTTGGAACAGACTTATTAGCTGTAGCTGGACAGGCAAATTAACATGGTCATTTAATCAAGTCGTATTTACACTCAATGTCAGTTGAAATAGGTTCACTGAAGTCTTCTGCTTTATTATAGTTTTCAGTATCTATTAATGAATAATAGTGCATTTGAATTCCATACAACTATGTTATGGTTTCAGTACCTTGCATTCTGCTTCGGGCTTAGTCAGTAATTTCATGCGGCTCTTCCTATGATTAAGGCATACAAATCTTAAGTTAATAAAGGTTTTTGTTTTTGTTGTTTTCGTTTTGCTTTAGAACACAAGAGAGCCTTAACGCATGAGTTTATAAATGCTCATTCCTGTTGTGGACATTAGCCTCTGTGTGGTCAGTCATCAATAATGTAGAATTTATGGGAAATCTCTCTTTTTTTCTCTTTCCCTTTATCACCATCACCCCACTTGGATACGACTATTGACTCTGATTGATTTTGAGGAGTGTGGGGGTAACTGAGAATACCACCTTCCTCTCTGCTGCCGACTCTTGATTTTCTTGGAAACATTAACTCTTTATACATTCATACCCAGTCTTGATAGACTGAGAGGAGTTTAAGCTTATTTTGTGGCACCCCTCTTCCCATACACTTTGTGTACATGGTCTCCCTCTAATGAGCTTTCACACAAAATTCCCAGTGTCTTCATGGAGCTGGAGTCCTATTTCTCATAGTGGAAAGTGTTCTGATAAATAAATAACATGACAACATGTTAAATTATCTATAGCTAATTCCATCTTAGGTGAGTGTACCAGAAAAAATTATAGCAATCTATTGCACTTATTTATTTAAGTGATTTTTATATTTAAAATACCAGCATTTAAATATGCCCAGGAAAATCTAAATAAATAACCCGTTGGTATTAAAAGGAAATTAGGGCAAATCTTAACCAAAAGGAATGAATTTCTAAAATATATAGAATTTTAGTGACTATGGCACCTGGGAAGGAAAGATACAATTTTTTTAGGGGTACATGCTTTTTTTTTGTATTATTAAAGATATGATAGTCGAGTAAGTAATTGCTTAAATCAAGTATGATGCTCTTCTTACCTTTGTTCAATATGTTGAAATTGTACCAAGTATATAAAATAGACTTTGGGGAATATGTTTGCAAGTCCTCTGAGAGCAGGGGCCATGCCTGTTATAGGTTTGTGTCTTAGTACTATTTAGTAGATCTATAATATACTTAATATATTTACTAGTAGATATTTATAAAAATTAGCAGATTTAATGAGTATACTAATAGCATCAAAAAATTTAGATGCAAACTTGCTATTGTACAGGTGAGAGCAATCGTTGCTATGTTCCTGTTCTCAGATTCTCCTTAACTAATATCACACTCAGCAACAATATAGCATTAGCTGCACTATATTTTTGCCTTGATATTCTTTAAGAGATCACTTGGAATATTAATGTTAAACTTATATATATATATATATATATATATATATATATATATATATATATATATGTATAAACAATTCTGCTTTATATCCATTTATCAAACATGCTTCCTTGCTTAAGAAGAGAACATGTGTGCTTTGGGAAAATTCCAATGTATTCTATAATGGACATGTACCGTTCTTGTTCAAAGAGAAAACTTAGTCTTGTTTTTCAACAAAAATAACAGATGACTGATATACAACCCATGTTATTATCAATAATATTTTCACTACATTTCTGGGTTTATATTTCCAAGTTTTATTCCCAGGAGTAGAAACACAACCACATATTATTTTGCTCTAAAAATAATCCTAAACTCTGAATTCTAAAACTATAGAAGAAAAACCTTTTTCCATTTTTATTTTTAAAAATCCATGTCACAAAACAATTCAGCCAACTTTTTCTTGTAAAGGACCAGACAGTAATTATTTTTGGCTTTGCAAGTCAAACGTCAGTTTCTGTTTTAACTACTCAGCGCTGCTATTGTAGGGAAAACAGCCAGAAAACAGCCATAGACAATCGGGAAACAAACGGGTGTGACTGAATTTAGCCCACAGACCTTAGTTTGCTTACCTGTTCTACACACCATTAAAGGAATGTCAACCAACAAAACAACAACAAAATTTTTTTGCTTTATTTTGTGGAGAAAGCTAGTGTTATGGAGGAGATTCACCTGGAAGCACTATTGAGATCTCAAAATATTTGCAGTAATGGATGTTTAGGAGGAGATTAATAATAAACCTGTGGAATTTGCTGTGCCGTGCACATAGAATGAGCACTACCTTCAAACAGAAAGACCAGGTCCTCTGGGGCCCAGGTGAAAGAATAACCCAGTTTTAGTGACATCACTTGGTCAATGTCTGTTGGTCTCTCCCAAGGTGATGTGTGTAGAACAGATAGTTAACTGCTAGCACAAAGCTAGAGGCTGAAAAGCTTTTGTTTGGTTACTCATTGCCACCTATTTGGGTATCAAATGAGTATCAAAATGGATACCATGGGCACTCAATTACTATATTAGATAAAGGAAAAAAACCCAGCAATCCGTGGTTCTTCCATTTAGACCAATCTAAATTGATCATCCTCATCATCTTCCATTTACTCGGCCACGTGTCTCTCTTAAACCATAATTTCAGGAGTAAAAGTATTTACGCAGTTTTGCTGAGTTCAAGGATTTAATGTGCTGAGCAATATATCATTCAAGGAGCTGACCTGCAATTTTCTGGTTGATAATGGAAATGTTAATGTATTGTTAGCCTTCTTATTTTTGGTCTAAAGTGAGCTAATAACTGGAATTATTATGTTGTGCCTATGAAGTGTGCAGGCCAAAGGGAAGGTGCAGAAGTTGAGGTCTATTTTTCAAGTTAATTTTAATATTGGAAGAATGAATGCGAAGGAAAGAAAAATCCAATTTCACATCCTTTCACTGTTAAAAGGGGCAATGGAATAACCAATTTCTGAACTCTGTAATGCTATTCTTTGGACACGTTTATTGCAAAATATTTCACCCATTAATCCATGTCTCCTGTTTATTAGAATAAGAATTGCTACTGTGAAATCTAAGATTTCACTGAATGAAACACCCCATTTCTGCGGACTTGTTGTCAATCTCTGCCCTGATGCCCTCCCATTGCCCTGGCATTCCATAGAGCTGTCACCCAGTCAGTCACCTTGGGGCTTCTAGCTCTGTACCTGTAAGGCTCATAGCGAGTTTGAAGGACATTAAGAGAAAAGATGAAAAAGGGGCCCCAGAGGTGGTTCCCAGGAAGTGTCCTGTTGCTTCTCAACCCATGGGGAAGGTCTGTGACATGCATTCTTAAACAAAGGGTATCACTCCTGCCCCTGTCCAGAGGTGGAGGTGGGGGATCAGTGTTTGAGACACAAAAATTTGAGGCATTACAATGGCTCGTGGCCTCCAATGAGTATATACAGATATACAGTATATCTGTGGCATTAAATTGTCAAGGAGGAGCAATTAGGAAAAAAGTTTAAAAAGACTTCTTGGAGGAGTGATAATGTAAAGGGTTGAGAAACACTGCTCTGTGAGGAAGGAAGGTCCCTTTTGCCTTTTTTCCCCAATCTTTCCAAAGCACCTGATTAGATCTGGTTCTTCAGATCCCTGTGTGAATGAGCTGAAAAACCAATCAAATACTAGTTGCAGTGTTTTGAGCTCCTGTATAGAATGGGATACATAGAGCTATTTTTAAGGAGAGACTCTAAAAGACTTGAAAATCTTGGGAGCATTTTTATGCTGGCCAGTTTTACTGTCTTCATGAGAAAGGATCGGGCTTTTCTTTTCCATCAGAATAATCTCAACTTGAACTCTTTGCAAATGTCAAAATTCCAAATAACAGACCCCCTTCTCTGTTACAATGTAAAAGGAAAAAGGAAAATCAAACACACCAGCTAATTTTTCCTTGGCCCCACCTTCTCCCCCTGTAAGGGCGATAAGTTTAAGTAAAAATTGAGTGCCCTGGAAGTGAGGACATTTTCCTAATCCTGTCTCCTTTGCTTACATTATCCACAACTCTCCATTTCTGGGGTAAAACAACAGCTGTGCAGTGTGGATCTTGCGCAGCTGAAGGTCCAATTAACAGAGTCTCAGACTGACATGTTCACACTCAGAAACCTCTTTGGAGACAGACTACTTGGTAGTTACTGAAAGGATATTCTCACCTCGGGGGCTGGAATTGTCAGTCAGGAATTGATAAAAAATAATAATAAAAAAGCAATGGTGAAATTTGGGAAAGACATTTGAGTCTAATGATCCCGTTTCTGTATGATATATTTTTGCAAAGTGAATTGGTCTATGGAATGGGAGAAGATTAAGTTAAGGTCAAGCAGATATTCATCAGTGCCAGGCACTGCTCCCAGCATTACCGAGAAGTAAAAAGCAGACTGGGTGTGAAGGAGATAAGAAAGTATAAGCCCAAAGTATAAGCAATAAAAACAAACAAATAATAACAACAAAAAACAGTTGAGTGTGCCCTAAGAAAGGCACAAGAAGCACTGTGGGTGATCCAAGAATAATAGATCACATCTAATTGGAAGGATGGGGAGAGGCTTCCTGGAAGAGGTGACATGTGAGATAGGTCTGCAAACTTGGGTAGGATCTGAAGGCAGGCTGGTGGGACTCATACTCCAGGGGGAAGGGAGGATATAATCAGAAGCTGGATGCTGGGAAAGCACCAGGTGTGTTAAGGGAACAAGCAGCTGCTTTCTAAACCAAGCAATTACAGGTGATATTTGAGAGCACAGTTTCCTCTAGGGGAGGGCAGAAACTGCCTTGTAATTGTGGAGGAAGGAGCAGAGTTAGCAGAGGATGTGAGGTTAGGCAGAGCTCTTCAAAAGGGCTGGATGCCATTCAAGGCCAGAGCAGCTCATTCTGCAGTGACCCCCATATGCATTCCTAATTTTGAAGGGCTGTGTGACCTGATCCCTTTGATTGCAGTGCCAGACATTTTGATGTTCCTGTGACAGACCCAGGACTGCAGGGGCAGATGCAGAGACTCAGAGGGAAGGGCTCCTTTCTCTGTCATTACTCAGAATTCAGAGAGGCTCTCTGAATCCAAGAGGAAGTCCTAGAGGAAACGTATAACTTCATGTTGGATGGGACCTAGGAAGCCAATCTGGAGGTCTCTGGTCTTGCTGGTGAAGTAAGATTCATCTCCTAGTTTTACTGGGTGCCGTGATCAAGTCCTGACCTCTCGAGGCTTCCTTTTCCCAGGCTGGTGGGTGATGCTATTTATTATCTTTCCTAGGTACCCAAGATCCAGTTAGGATCTAAGGTGACCACATTTGTGAAAGTACTTTGAACATTTTATTTCTAACATAGTATGAACTGGTAGTTTTGATTCATAGATTATAAACTTTTTTTATAAGCTCTTTGTTCCATTGGTCTAAAATATAGAATCTGAGCAGTTAGGGGTCATCTTAAACTCAGATCGATAGAATGTAAACATTGAAAGGGATTTTGGTATCATCTAGTTCTCCTCACCTGTGAATGGCAGCTCATGATAGGGGGCAAGAGTGCAGATGCTGGAAATAGATTGTGTCTAAATCGTGATACTAGTTACATGACTTTGGGCAAGACTATTTTAACCTCTCTGTGTTTCAGTTTCTTTATTTGTAAAGAGGGGATGCAAAATGCTTTCTATCTCCTCTAGCTCATAGAGTTGTTGTGAGGATTAAGTGGATACATATGTGTAGAGCCCTGGGAATCTGCACATAGTGCTGTAAGCACTGTTATGGCTTGTTCCACTGCCTCATTGTTCAGATGAGGAAACTGAGGTCTAGAGAAGTACAGTGACTTGCTCATGGCATGTATTCACTATGTGGCAGGGCCAGGCTTAGAACATGTTTGTGTGACCCTAGTTCAGTGTCTCTCTACTTACACTGTCCTCGGTTTATTCAGTATTTGCTTTTGACGACAATTTTAAAATGAAGAAAAATCTGCCAGAATCTTTCAGATATCTTCAAGGGGAAAAATAGTCATGTATCTTCAGGGAGAAGGAAAAGCCCTTCAGAAAGAACTGTGTAAAATCTGTTTTACACATAGGTTAACACTGCGTACATTCCCCGAGAGCCCATCACACTGAATCTCCTCTCTATGGCTGCATTTTCTTGTCCCCCTGAGGCACGTACATCACACCTGCTGATCTGGGTCTCTGGTATATTGAATGAGAATGACACAAGGTTCTCCCTGTGCTATTGGATGAAACAAATTACAGACTTTGCCTTAAGAGTAGTCTGTGTTTCTTCATACTTATATTCTAGACACCTAGCTCGGCATCTGATAGAGACTCAGTAAATGCCCACAGAATTGACGTGGAACAAAATAATATTCAGTGACACTGCAGAAAAGTTGTGCTCATCCGGGCTCATGGTTACCTCCCCAAGACAGTCATTTTATATTGTTTTTAGCCTGTCCTGGGACCCAAACAGGATGTAGTGAAGAACTCATTCTTGGGCCCCTGGGGAGTGCCTCTTGACCTCTTCGGGACCTTGATTTATGTATCCATGAAAGGAGAATAATAACATGCATAGCAAATTGCACATAAATGAGCATCTCTCTGCAAAATGCTTAACCAATAGAGATGAGACATGCTGGGAGGCACGGGAGATGTTGGGAAACAGTAGAAGAGCAGGAAAGCACCACCTGGCGGCCTGCACCTGTTTGGATAAGGAAGTCAGCCTCAGGGAGGAGGCTGCACAACTGCAGAGAAGAAGGGCTTCAACCCTTCTACTCCTTAGAGGCTCAGGAAAGGCAGGTGGCCAAGAGGTCCGGGACCTGGAAGTGGCATATCCCTGTCCTGCTTGCCTATGCCAAGGAACAGGCACATGACGAAGAGTCAGTTGTGACTGTGAAGCTTCCTCTATGTTCTACCATTTAGTACCACCTTTTCTACAAAATGAAAACAAGAGAACCCAATGGCTCTGTGTTTCAAGAGAAAAGAGCTTTAAGAAATAGTAAGAAGCTAAGGACAAGTGCTTGAATTTCTTGTCTAAAGAGGAAGAACGTTCATGTCAATTTGGAAATGAATGAAAGTATGTGACCTGTTGTGTTGCCAGAAGCTTTGACTTAATACATCTCAGGCACTTTGCTTTCGATTTGTTACTGGCCCGGAAAGCACTAAAGAGTGATCTGGCAGGAAGGTGATGCTTCTATTATCTCCCTCAGCCAAATCCAAAACGCCTGCAATGCCATCATTAGAAATGCATTGTTTATGACTTTTATTTAGGTATCTTTCTTAACAGATCTGGGGAAAATATGATTTATTGACGTTAAAGCTCCCGTGTGAGATAAGACTCTGAGGAGCTGGCGCATCTGGTGATGATGGGGAAGGAATCAGAAAAGGGAGAAATTGTGCAGAAAGGAAAAAAAGAATAACAGGAAATTTCCTACGGTTTACTTCGTGTGAAGCCATCACTCTCCGTAATGCTTCTTAAGCCCCAGCTAATCAGGTTAGAACCAGCTTTAGGAGTTGACAGTCCTGCTTTCATGAAATTTCTTTCTAACCAGAGAATACAATTGATCCTTTTGACTGTAGTCTATAGTTGAGGAAAGGGTAATTTTTTTTTTTTTTTTTTTACCATTGAGGGTCGCTGCTGTCAACCAGCTGTGTGGAAGATTTACCAATAAGCTCATGAGCAGAAAGATGACTCAATATGAAGAGTGTGAGGGAAGAAGGGCTGGAGAGGCAGTGAGGTCAGTGCTGTCAAGGGAGACAGAGGACTGGAGGTAAATATGGTATCTGGTTGCTTTAAGATCACATATGAGTGAATCTGAGAAATGGGCAGAAATGCGCCACCTCTCTCTCGGGGTAGGGATCAGGGGTCTACTCTCAGTTCTGCTTATGATCATCAAAGTAACTTGGACAAAGATGTTGAGACTCAGGGGGATGGTTCCCATTGGCTAATAAACTGCCAATGAGTCACGTGGCACTTTCAGATGATCTTAGCCCCTCCCCCAGAAGGGGCTCAGGCTCACTTCTGTGCACATGTTGAGATGAACCACCAAGCAAAACCATCGTGTCCAGGGAGCTGAAAGTCTCTTTGACTATTGGTAGAACAATGGCAAATGCGTCCGTCGGGCTGATGGCTGGCTCCATTTTTGGAGCCCATAACAATAGTGTTTTTTTTTTAATTCCAGATTGAAATAAAGAGCTGAAATCTCGAAGTGGCTCTTCAAATGAGGGGGCAAAGTGTTTTCATTGTGTAGTTTCAAAACATCTCTGCTCTCTCAAATTATTTTAGAATCTGCCTTTCTTTAAGAACAGAAGTAAAGGGAAGAAACTAATTTTAATCTGACTTAACTCTTAGTTTAGAGGGACAAGGCCACAGTTGGTGTTTGAAGGGGAAAAATTAGAGCTCCAGAGACTTCATGGAGCCAGGAGCCAGAAAAGCTTCCATTTTCTTCTCAGTCTTAAAGAACACACTCTCAAAAAAAAAAAAAAAAAAAAAAAATGATTGAAACCTGGGAAATTATGAATATTAGATGAACTGAATAAGAAAACCACTGAACAGCTACAATTTTCTGCCATTTTTTTTTCTATTTAAGGGATAGGAAATGTTTTATGCATTGGGTTTTCCAGTTGGTTCCAAGAGTATATTATGCTAATAGATAGTAGCTTTACAAAATAAAAGACATTTGGCTTTCTAGTCTGAATTTCAGGCATGGGGATGCATTGCCACTATTATATCATACTTATTTGCTCTGATGAAAGAAAAGAAGATTGAACATTAAAAGCTGAAGGTCATCCATACAGTTGTCCCAATAGCAATCTGTGTACCTTTAACCCTGTGGAGAAAAAGTAATTACCCTTTGGCTTCTGGTGACCTCAACTAACCTTTGTTGAAGGGCCAGAGAAAATAAAGGCTGACCATCAGCCTGCCCTGGCTGCCCTGGGCTTAACCTGCTGTGTGAATGAAGAACAACCCAACAATAGGATGAGAGGATGTTGCCATGGAAATAGCCTTGGACGAAGGAGCAAAAATCAGAAATTTATCACAATTAATTGTTTTATTAAGAACCTCCCATCTTTTGGATTATTCCCAGGGGAGAGGGGAAGATGTGCTCTCATTTAGATTTTATGAGAGAAAAAATCTGCTCAAATAAACGAAGCAGCCCATTCAGCAAAACCATCAAAGTTGTGGCTATAACTAGGCAGCTTTTGGAGAGATGAAAGGATCTATATCTCCATGTAATCTATAAAGATGCAAATACAAACAGCTAGGACAAGGGCCTAGAAACCTCATGCTACCAGGCGAGTCATTTAAGGTTCAGGTTTGGACATCTATCTTTTAATATTTTCAGTGGACTGTTGCCTGTGTTTCTGCGCTTTGGTAAGGTCTAGAAAGTACAGGGAATCACATTAGATAGTGTATCAATAAACAGAAATGCAATGTCACATTTTGTTGTCCTTATTTAACATTTCTGTTAAATAGAATCCAAGTCCTATGCGTTTTTAAGGTGAGCTCATTTAGATTAGAAAATAGAAACTTGCCATCCAATTATGATAAAATTAAACTACACTAACCTAAGGTGCTCTGACTGCTGCAGACTAGTTGAAGGAAAAATAAAGTGAGTGAGAAACAGTTCTTTTATGGAGAGCCTAAAAGAGCTCTCTTAGGTATAAACAGACTTATTTAGACGTAATATTTATTTTAACAGTACAATGTTTTCATTTATATTTATTTTAGTTTCCATTTTTATTTTATTTCCATGCAAGGATGAAACTGGACTTTAGGAAGTAAAAGTCTGGATGTTTTTGTTATTCTCTCATTTATTTTTATTAAGTGGATTAATGAGTTGTTAAGTAAATGAGAACCTTTTCTTTCTTTCTTTTTTTTGAAGGATGCTAGAATAGCAATGGAAACGCTCATTTGTTGTATTTCCTAAATAGTGAGTTATTTATGTTAATCAGTTTTCAAAATAATTTGAGGTACTAAAACAAAGCAGGCGGTTAAGCTCAGATATTGATTTTCTTTTTAATGGGTATTTCATCAGTGAAATTGTAAGCACTGATGGAAAAGAATAAACCATAGCAGGTGTTCTCTGAAGACCTTTTTTCCAATGCGAAGAGTTGCTTTTTTGTCACAGTGTAAGATGCCCGCATGAGGGTCATTTATGTGTTTTAACTTCAGATGTTTATAGGAAATTTATCTTATATTAGGGAGAAGGACTGTTCAGCTTTTGTTAGAACTTGGAAAGTTATGTTTAACAGACGTAAACTTTTGAAACAAAAAGATGCTGTTGGCACTCGTTCACTAACAATGAAATCCAGTTCTTGGGCTTCTTGTTTACCCACCTCCTGCCTGCAGTTAGTGTCTCTCTCATTTTGTGTGCCTCTCCTATTGTTAGGGCCAGGATTCTGTTTGCTAAAAACGCCAGGTACCTGTAGCCATAAAACCTTTCTCAAATAATATAATAGACGGCTAGACTCATTAAACACTCTCTGTGGCCTTTGGCAGGCTTTTAATCTTTTTCTCTGCTACAGATAACAGTTTTTCTTAAGTGGCAGCAACACATCTCTAAAAATAAACCTGCATCAAGGTCCAGCTTGTGCTTACCTTGTAGTTCAGGAGAACCTTGCCTGTGCTCATGCTTCTTCATTGCCACGTGCTTTAGTTTTTTGGTGAGCCCATACCTGCTTGTAAGATGCTAAGAACATTCCTTCCGGCTGAGGGGCCTGCAGCGTGGACCTTGGTCTTCAGGGTCCTCACTCTATTTGGACCATCTCCAGGTTTTCTGTGTTTTTAACACTCAGCTGGGCAGCTTTACTGAGGTAGCAGAACCAAAAGTGAAGGCGATAAGGGGTTTCTGTTGTTTTACCTGTTTCGGCAAATAGAAGAGTGAGAGGGAGAATGATAATCAAAACCTTAATGTGAAAAATAAGGCTCATCCATCCTTATGTGGAGGCAGCATATATCTACTTGGTTTTCCTATTCAAAATGATTATGCATAGTTTCTACTGCTTTTGGTTCAGCTCTATATTACAATTACTGAAAGATATTTCACTACGTATAGTTTACTTGTGGAGTGCATGTTTATTACTCTAATTTTGTTTAGAAAAAAGACATCATATTTATTTATTTAGTTTACACAGAAATCTTTCCAAAACAATTTTGTGAAGAACAAGGTAGATCAAATTTCTGAATGACTAAATATTTAAATTAAGACATGAGAGTATTTATGATTTATAGCTAATAGTGCTTCAACTTAACTGCTTTTCAATAACACCCATAAAATATGGTATTAAAGTATGAAGAGTCATTTAAAAAATGAGAACTACTGAGAATAGTGCTTTATATTTTTCTAGTTACCTACTCTTCTAATCGTTAATCCTATGTATGCACACTTAACTATGAAATAAACGTGCAAACTATGCAAGGTAGATGAGGAACTAAATACAATATGCCAGAAATTGGAAAGATAATTATGTACTAGATGAAAGAAAAAAAAAATAGTAAATACATAATGTGGAAAAATGCTAGAAATTACCATCCAGTACACTTTCAGTATATGTATTTAAAACCCAACATGGACTTTTGTTAAGAGAGTTTAAGATGATTTTTATAGGGTTAACATAGATATTTAAAAACAACATGGCATGTTGTCAACAGAGGTGAACACACTTTGTATAGGGTAAATGCACATTTTGAAAATAACATGGCATTTTAACAGGCGAGTTTACAATGTGGAGTTGAACGGATACTTTGAACTGAAGGGGGAAGAAAATGCTATTTTCCTAGCTTATGAGTGCTAACACTGCCACTTCCAATTTTAAACAGACATTAATAGTATGGTATTATTTTGCCACACTCAGGATTTAAAATACTTTTTTATGCATTATGTACAGTGTAATGAATCATGTAGAATACAGGATATTTTATGGGAACACCTAACTGTGACACTAACGCTGTGGCTGGGTTAAAGGATACAAACACATAAAAAATTACATGGTATCAGTGTTCTTCAGAAAAGGACAAAATTCAGTCTTCTTCAACAGACTGATGGAAATATAATGCTGCCAAACTTCCTCTAGTTTCAAGCACAATGTAGCAAGAAGGTAACTTATAATAATAAATTTAGATCTGGTTAAACACATCAAAAAGCAAAAATATTCAAAAGAAATTATCAAATTTGCCTTTTACGAGTCGACCACAGTTCACCTGACTTGAAACAGGGAGTAGGAAAATTTGCATTTAAACATTTATATCATGTGATCTTAAAGCAAATGATTAGCTTAATTTAAAGTCACAACTACCAGAATTCAATATACAACAGTAGCATATATCCAGCCGTGAAGTAGCTGGGTTTGGTGCTATTTGCATCTTCACACCACAGCACAAGACTACTTAATATCGAAGCTCTGAGCAAGAGTTATCAGCAACCCTAAAGTTACCTTTAGAATTAAATACCTTTAAATGCTGCAGCGTCCTGGATTTCCAGTTAACCAAACTACATTTCCAGCAGAAACTCCTGAGGCATAGAGTAGTTCTCATCTGTAAGCCCTTCTCCGCTGGTCTTCTTATGAAGCGGTGCTGGAACGTGTTTTTTTTTAATCCTGTTGATAATTTGACTCTCTGTCAACTAGTGCTAGTCGACCCATTACTAGCCTTTCTTAGGGTGGAGAAGACTGGATGGTTGAAGGACTGCAGGCCATACATCATTCTCTCCTTCTCAGTGTACCTTCATGTGAACATGGCATCATGACTCTGAGAAAAGGAGGGAGAGCTGAGCCATCATATATTCCACAAATTGCAGGCTTTCCCTGGGTCCTGCAGTGCTGGAGAAGGGGATTATTACTGCAGAAAAAGAAATCTGGCCACACTGTAAAAATTATCTCTGCAGTTCAGCTTGCCCCCCACCTCCCCCAGCCTCTCTCTCTCTTTCGCTGTCTCTCCCTCTCTCTTTCTCACTCTCTGTGCGAGTCCCCAGCTGATTCAGGCTGTATCCATCCATACATAAATCATTCCCCTTATTCTATTGGTTACATGGTACATGGCAAGTATTGATTTTTTTTTCCCATTGCCTCATTGCTGGAGAACACTTGGTTTTTGTGAGACAGAACAAGAAAAAAAAAACAACAACAAAAAAACCCACAAAAACCCTAAGCCACACAAAAATATGTTTCTCAGAGTTTTGTCTAGGTAAAATATAATCAAGTAGATTTGTACCATGTTACAGATAAGCATGTTCTAAAAAAAGCATACTTTTGGGAGGCCCTTTACTCTCTCGTAGTATATCCTGTCTCCAAACAAAAAAGAATTGTTACCAGGGTTCAGGAAGTAGGAATGATATACAGTGAGGGAGAAGCTCTCTAATTGTGCAGGGCAAGGGGACATTTAATTGATCACTGTTAACTCAAGAAAAAAAAGAAAGTTTAGTTTAAAACACAACTCACTCAAAACACAAGAATAAAGATGCAAAAATAATGCCTCATGGCCAAATAACATGTACAGGACAGAAAGAAAGAGATATTTATCTAGGTTTATTTTGTGTGGTGATAAAATGTGCAAGTGTGCCTTGTTTGCGTGAAGTATAAAGATAGCACATGCTTCAGCTGTCAAAATATTGTGTCTTTTAATACTCAGAGAAAGGACATAGCAAAAAAGTCAATGTCTTAGTTTGGGGTTCTGACATTTGAGTATGAGAGATAGAGTGCTCTTCAGAACCTAAGTTAAAATACACAGGAATCTTAATATCTGACTTGTCACAAAGACCAATTTGTTTTAAAGTGGTAGTGTTTCTTGGACTGTATCCAGGGGGTTTTATTCCTGAAATAGCAAATTACTTCTTTATAAGGTAATACAATCCAAAGGATTGTCCCACTATACAAGGAGACTGTCAGAAAAAGGAAATTGTTATAAGATGGTTATAGTGCAAATATAAGGCATGAAAAGACTATAAAAATCTCATTTTTAAATTTTGTAACCCTATGTGACAGTTGATTATCAATCTAACAAAGGGTGAAGTTTAGGAACAAAAGCAAGTCAGCCTGTTAAACAGGTGACAGGATATTTTGTTTTGGATTCCACTTAGAGCCATCAACTAACAAATTTACTATGCACAAATTGCAGATGAGAAGTTTGATGGCTTCTTTAACCTATTTTATGGCGAAAGAATTCCTTTTAGCCCAAAACATTTACTCTGTACATAAATAGAGTCTATTAAGTTAAACTGTCACCAACCTTAAAAGTCAGAGCAGGATTTCTCCTCTTTTGCCTCACAAAAGCTGTGCGGGAAATTTTTTCTGTCTTTTTTCCTTGTCACTTTACATTGTGGTCCCTGTTCCTTGGTTCACGTTAGTCTCCACGTTAGTGGAGGGGAGCTGCAAGGGGCATGTCTGCGTGATGCTGTGGCCACCCATCTGGGTGTTGGGCCCTTCTGTGCGCAGAGAAATACATCTCTCTCTTCTTATTGTTGAGATCCTTTTATTGAAAGATTCTGAGCATCTCTTTTTGCATAAAGTACTGGTTTATCTAACTTGCCATTTCAAGGGAAACTGTGAAGATGTGAAAAAAGGCCCTCATGGAATTTTGCCCAAATTAATGTTTTGATGTTTTGTTTTGTTTATGTGGTTGTTAGAGTTTGGGGCTCCAGTCCAGTTGCATGTTGTCTCAATCATCTCACATCCATGTAAGATGCCTCTCTACCCTACCCATGTCGTGAGAGTCCATAAAGGACTTGGAGCAGTTTAGATTTAAAAGGGAAATAGACAAGAAAACAAGGTAAATAGACAACAAACGTTGTCAGAAACCCTTTGAACCCAATCACTTCCTTTTCTTTGCTTTATCCTTCCTTGACTCAACAACTTCAGCAAATGTTTATTGACCCCTTACTCGGGGCTGGTGATTTCCTGGGGCGAGGGGCAGTTGCCAAGCCCAGTGCTGAGGCCATCTCCCAGCACACGGAACTCCTGGGCAAACACAGGTATGCAAGCTGCTGTCCAAGCACAGGAGTTTCACTGACATGAGAAGCTTCTGTGCTGCTCCTTCGTGCTCTCTACAGGTTCTCTAGTAAAATCGTATAGTTACATCACATCCCGAACACCCCAAGAGGTCTTTGTTTTAATGGTTTATCTTCATTAACTCTAGCAAGATTTTAAATGACCAGCACAGAACCTTGCATGCAGTTGCACACGCAACAGGCATTTGTTAACGTTAGTTTGAGACAATGTGGGCCCCAAAGGAGAGGTTTATAATCAAAGCTGATAATTATTATGTGGTGAGGGAGAGAGGTGTATTATTTTATGTAATTCTCACAACTCTGTTTTTAAGTACAGAATTGTATTTTTATGCTCATTTTAAAGATGAAGAAATTGAGGTGGGGAGAGGTCAAGTAACTTGTCCAAGGCTGTCCAGTTAATAAATGGGGGATTGGGGTTTCGGACTCTTATTGCTCTTAACCATTACCCAATGTGGAGTAGCAGTGGTGGAGGCCCTTTAGTTTCAGCTGGGATCCTTGAGAGAGGGCATCACCGTGGAAATGGCTTCTGTATTAGCCCTGAGGTATGTTGCATCCCATAATTTTTGTTCCCTCAGAGTATAGTTTAGTGCATTATGAAGAGAAAAAAAAAAAAGAACCATAATTTAAATCTACTAGTGGAAATTGCTATTGGAAGGAATTTGTTTGTGAACCTTTTAGATATGGGTATCACTTTTGGGAAAGAAAATATTTACCTATTAAGTGATCTGTTAGGATAGCTCTGGATATTCGTGAATGGGTTTACTTAAGGTGAGGCTCTCAGTAGAAGTGATAGTGACAGGCCCCAGGAAGTGGGAATCCCAGGCAGGATCCAAATACTGTCTTTGAGGACAAGTGACTTGCACAGCAAGTGGCGAGTACACTCAGTTGAATTCATAGTTGTTGTTTTTTTAAAATTAAATTTATTGAGATTACATTGGTTAATAATACTACATAAATTTCAGGTGTACAACATTATAATTCGGTATCTGTATACTCTATTGCAAGTTCACCATCAAAAGTCTGCTTTCCGTCTGTTACCACATATTTGACCCCTTTTACGCAATTCACACTCTTCCAAGACCCCTACCCCTCTCTTAACCACCATTCTGTTGGTCTGTATTTATGACTTTGTTCTTATTTTGTTAGTTCATTAATTTTTTGTTTTATATGCCGCATATGAGTGAAACCAAATGGTATTTGTCCTTTTTCATCTAACTTATTTCACTTAGCATGATACCCTCAAATTCAGAGGTATTTAAGGGAACCAAAACACTACTCTTTCTTACTTCTCTTCTGCTCAAGCACTGCCACGTGAGACAATAAAAACAGTGAGTGGAATTTACCTGAGATATTCACCTGTAACATTATTTCTTGACCTCAAAATGTTTGAGGTGGGAAGAAATATAGTTGTGGAGCAGGTTGATTACCTTGTTTGCAATCAACCTCTTAGAAGCAGAAGAAGGGACTGAAGTGAGATTTTCCTGCCTGTATCCCCTCCTTCTCAGGGTCTTCACTGATAAACAAACAAACAAACAAACCATTTATATACGTATTAAGGGCAAGAAGGTAATTTAAAATGTAGCAAATAATAATAATGAAATAACAACAAAAGAGTGGATGCATCATCAGGCATGCATTTTCCTTCCTTTCCATTAAATTTCTGTCATTGTTTTCAATCTTTTTTAGTGTCCATCTGACTGACATAGTGGCCAATCACAAAACTGAGATTTGTACCTTATGACAATGGCAACCTGTGAGCACACCCAAATTAACGCTGCTCCCAGCCATTTGCCTGCTCCCCAGCCTGCACGAAGCAGGAGACTTGTCCCAGCCAACAAAGGCTGTCCAAGTCATCAGCACTCATTTCATGGCCTGGGTGGTGTGGGCGGCTGGTGGGGGAGACCACCCAACCTATACACTGTGCTTTAAAACTGGACCTATAGGAACTAGGGAAAGGTTATTTTACCTGAATTTACTGTTTAGCAACAAAGACTTTACCTCCAGAGAATGCTATTCTATGGGTTACCAAGTAACTGGCTGTGACAATTACCAAACAGCTGGCCAACTAATTTACATACCCTTTAACCCCAGCCAGCTGAACAAGGAACCGTGGACAGCTCTCAAACAATAGGCATACATCTAATATTTTATTTAAGAGCTAACAGAAGCCACAGCTGTATGAGTCCTGCAGACACGTGGATTTAACTACTGTGTTTCCCTGAAAATAAGACCTAGCTGGACCATCAGAGCTAATGCATCTTTTGGAGCAAAAATTAATATAAGACCCGGTCTTATTTTACTATAAGACTGGGTATAATATAATATAATATAATATAATATAATATAATATATAATATAACATAATACCGGGTCTTATATTAATTTTTGCTCCAAAAGACGCATGAGAGCTGATTGTCCAGCTAGGTCTTATTTTTGGGGAAACACGGTGTGATAATTTGGACATCCAGCTCTCCAGGATCTGCAGCACTTGAGGGGTTGTTGAAGCAGTGGAGACACAAAAAATAATTTCTACCAGAAGGCTACCTTGTGGAGCTTTTGGGGAAAATGCTTCTTACAAGTGAACACAAAGTGTAAGGTTTTGTTAGAAATGAAGAACCTGTAAGACAGTCATTTAGAGAAAGGCAAAACAAAATCTGGTGCTTCCCAGTTTCGTATTGATAAATGCTGAGTTGGCCTGGCTATAGAAGTTACCACATGTACAATAGATTAGAACCTTCCAGCACTGTTAAATGTAGATAAGTATTTAGCACCATTAGGATTGGATTTAGATAATCTTTTTCTAAACGGCCCTATTATAAACCAGGATTACCTACTAAGTAATTTCTATTCTGGCCTCTGCAGGGAAAAGAAAATGAAAAACAACAAGCTCTATTTGTTTGTATATATTATTCACATACACGGGTTTAGGAGTTTTACTTACATCTGAAAATACTTTCCCCTGTATCTGTGAACCCCCAAAATGTCTAAATTTTAACTTGCAGTCCTAAATGTTTTCCACACACGAACAGCTGTAGAAGAAGAGCGTATTGGAATGTCGAGAATAATTTAGAGGAGGCCCCCCCAACCCTCCCCACACCTTCCACAAGACCTGCTGTAGGCACCTGAGAGAACCTATTTCTAGAAAGTGAAATCATGAAAGGCTGAAATCTGTCCTTGAAACACAAACATGCCGGAATCTCCACATCAAAGCCATGAGTGGCGATTTTTGAAAGCGTTGCTTCTATTTCAGTTGTGCTGCTATGATGTAAGACATCTTTGGAACTCTTCATAATCAGTTTATTATCACATAATAGATCCCATCATCTTAATTTATAGTCACATTTCATTTTGGACCAATCAGATCATCGAGCACCTAGAATGGTGTCTGGCACAGTCAACCTCAATACGTAACTTTGGAATGAAGGAGTTGATGAATCCAGCCTCATCCACCCATCTGATTAACCAGAAGCTCTAAGTGACTTTGGCTGATTCAAAAACTCAAAATCACATCCACTAGATGACGATTTGCCATTTTTGAGATTTTTTCCAGAGGAATCTAATGTTCCTAAGAAAGCACTTCATTCTTTTATTCATTGAACGAATGTTTATAAGCTGTCTTCTATGAGCAGGTAATATCCCAGGCCTTGGATGACAATGGTGAACTAGACAGAAGTACTCATGGCTTTCAGCAAGGGGAGACAGGAAATAAACAAATATATAATAAAGTTTCAAGTAGTAAAATATATCGTGGGGTACATAAAACCAAGAGGAGGAGGAGAGAGGGAAGGATGGAAGGACAAGTGTCTCTACGGAGGTGTCATTTGAGATGAGGGAGCAGGACATGTGAAATCTGGGAGAAGTCTTTAAGGGAAAGGAAGGGCAAATGCAAAGATCCCAAAGAGGGGAGTTATGTAACTATGACAATAAAACACGATTAACATAGGCAACTTAAAGTCTAGCATTTTGGGAGTAATTGCAGAGCCCCTACATGTATCTATTTTGTACCAGAAAGGTATTTACTGCATGCATATATTTCAGGAAGCATTTCTTGTAAAATCTTCTTAATCCAATCCTAGACCACTATGATTATTATTAAATAACTTCTCAGTAAGCATTCCGAAACTTTTTTCTTATAAGATAATCTTTGAGATGCTGAGTCCTTTGAAACCATGTAATACTTGCAGGGTGCTTAAGACATATGTGCTGTGACACGTATCCTGCATGGCGCGATGCTGGAGTTGTTTGTGAGTTTGTCATGCTTGCCCAGTAGAGTGGAAACTCCCAAGGGGCATAGACCCCATCTTCACCTTTGTATCCTGCCCACTACCCAGTGTGGAGTCTTCCACACAATACGTGCTCAATATATATGTGTTTAAAAAGTGCACAAATATAGTGAAACACAAAATATTTAGCACACAACCAAGCTGACTCCATGTCTTATTCATAGATTCCCACCCTAGTGCACCCACAGCAAATGCTGTGCTGTTTCCTTGAAACCATGATTTTGGGAAGATTCCATTTGATCCAAAACAGTGTTGTTTTTTGTTGTTTTTTATTAAGTATCTCTCTTCAGTACATCTTACTCCAGGCTGGGGGATGAATATCTCTGCCTTTGATGGCTTGTTCCTTTCTCTAGAGCGTTCTTATTGATAAGTAGTCATTTTTGTTTTGTATTGGCCACAGCTAACAAAAAAGGAAAAATCGGATGCCACTTACCAGAATAGTGCAGTAGCAGAATTTGACAACCTGAGGTTTGTTTAAAATAATGTGTTTTAATAGATCAATGGCTTCTCATCTGTAAAAGATTGTCTGAAATGGTGTGTTGAGTGCTAAAATTTGACCAGACAGCCCTAGTAAGTACTAATGTCTCTAGGATTTCACATAATTTGTTCAGACTTGTCCATTCTAAAGATACTAGCTTTTTTTTTTTAGATTTATAAATATACTGGTTACTTTTAGTGATAAAATTCCTTTTAACAAGTTTTGAAAAATAGTTCAAATATTATGTATTTTCCATTAGTACACAAATCTCTGGGTGTTGCCTACCTATTTCCTCATCAAGTTAATAACCCCAATATTAATAATAGCTGCCATTTATTAAACCCCTACTGTGTGCCAGCCACTTTATTTATTTCACCTTTATTTCTTAAGCCAACTGCGTGAAAGATGGTCACCCATATTTTAAAGATGTGGAAACTGAGGCTCAGAAAAACTTAATAATTTATTCAACTAGTGAGTAACATAGCTGGGATTCAAAAGCTGTCTGCTGGGGTCTGAAGCCCATGTTTTTTTTCCAGTACGTCACAAACATCTTATTCTTTTTCTTCATAAAAAGTGTTTTGGTATGAGAACAGTTTGAAGTCTCTAACCACCGCCCCCACCCCCACACACACACAAAGAAAGAATTCTTTGAATTTTCAACATTTATTCAGCAAAACATATCTTGAGAACCTACCCTTCCATATGTCCCATGGCTGCTGATGAAACAGCATTAATCACATAGAATATCTCCCTAAAAGGAATTGCAAGTGTAGTTGGGAGGACAGAGGCATATACAGCCAATGAAAACACACTTGGGATGAGGATTATAGTAGAGCTACAAATTCGGGGCTAAAAGACACAGGTGAGGAGTTTTGTTGGGACAATGGGAGTTGAGGAAGGCTGACTGTTTAATTCATGCCTTTGAGGGATGAGGAGCAGCCACTGGGCAGAGAAAGCCTGGAAGGATATTCTAGTCAATGTGACCACAAGAATGGCAGAGTGGAAGAATGTGGTGGGATTGAAAGTTGGGTCATGTCACAAGAAGTGACCTGAGAACTCAACCTAAACAGACTACTTGGAGATTAGTTTCCAACACTTTTGGTGTTTCTTTGATCTTTTACTTTCTTTCTTTCCTGATTACTAGAACTATGTATGTTTGTTATGGAAACTTTGGAAAATATAAACTAGAATAATACATCAGAAAAACAAAGTATCACCCTTGTCTAATATCGCTAATATAGCTGTGATTTTTTTCTTCACATATTGGAGATGATTTTGACCACAAAACTTTGCAGTAGGTTTTCTTGCTTCACTTGTGATTATGAACCTCCATGTTAATATCACAATACCATCAAATGTATATAGATGTATCTTTGGTGCCTGCCCATCCCCTGTCCCTATCTGTGGAGTTGCCTTGTACCTGGACCTACAGAGTAATAGGTAGGCCTCACCAGTTATATGTCTGAGAGACACCCTTTTGCCCAGGGCCATAGCTGGCTGGACCAGGTGTAGACACTCGACCCGAGTTGGGCCTATTATATCTTCTTCCCAGAAGTTTGAGACTAAGGCACTAAAAGACTGAATTAGTATTGTGGTAATGAGTTCTCAAACCTGACTTGGCACCGAGGCCAGTTAAAGCCACATGTGAACTGAAATTATAGAGGAAGAGTAGGCACAGTTTACTTCAGAAGAGAGAGTGGAGGAGGTGTACAGAAAAGAGACCATGTGGACAGAGAGAGATGGAGATGAAGAGCTGCCTAATCATTTTCCTAGTCCCATGAAATCCAGCCATACTTCCTGTACTTCATTTCAGTTAGATTCCCCAAGTTTTCCTGGCAATCGTTTGAATACATACCCATTCCTCTAAACCAAAACATTCTTAACTAGAGCAATTTATTTAACTATTTTTTAAATCTTTAGGTTGGTTTCTTTTTTTTATTTATTTTTACTTTTGGTGTTTTGAAAAAATATACATGTTTTAGAATTTTTGATAGTTCTATATTTGATCTCTTTTTTTATATAAATGTCTAACTATTACATTGTCTTGTGCACCTGAAACTAATAAAAAAAATATTTGATCTTTTCCTTTGTCATTACTTCCTTTGAATTTCAACTTAGATATTCTTTCCCTAATCAGAGGTCAGGTAAAAATTCACCTATTTTTTGTAGGTTTTTAAAAAATGATAAAACCTTTCACATTTAAATCGAATTGTGGGAAGTTAAGTTTGGTATATGTGTGAGATGAGGATCTAACTGAAAGATTTAAAAAATGCTAATAGCTAATTACCATGTTTCCCCGAAAATAAGACCTAACTGGACAATCAGCTCTAATGCGTCTTTTGGAGCAAAAATTAATATAAGACCTGGTATTATTTTACTATAATACAAGACCTGGTCTTATATGATAAGATATGATATGATATGATATGATATGATATGATATGATATGATATGATATGATACAATACCATACAATATCATATAAGACTGGGTCTTATATTAATTTTTGCTCTAAAAGATGCATTAGAGCTGATTGTCCGGCTAGGTCTTATTTTGAGGGAAACAAGGTAGTTTCCCTCAAAATTGGACAACTACCTTGTCCCAGAATCATCCATTTCTTTCTCATTGACTTGTGATATCTCCTTGATCGTGTATGTTGTTTATATATATTTCACATGGGTCTATTACTAGGCAATGCATTCTGTTTATTCAAAAGAAAATGTTTTAAAAAATAAAGAAAATATTTCTAGCCTATGGACACTAATAATCCCTAGAGAAATCAACTGGATTTAGAGAAAGATGGTATTAAGTTAGAGGATTTAAGTTACCAAGTCATCTGATTCCTTTGACTTTACCTTTCAGGACTCTGAATGACAAGTTGATATTTATATTGGAATACTTCCATCTTCTTCCTGGGGCAGCATGGATAACTGACAATTTTGGTAATTCCTGAAGACTCAGTATAGATTTTATATTATAGAATTTCAACTTATAAAATTGTGTTTTATTAAAAAAAACAAAAACATGAAACTATTCAGCATTTTAAAAAGTGCTAGTTTTGAGCACCTGACAGAGATGACAAGCTCATACTGTCATTTTCTCTTTTTGCTTCCGTAGGAAATATGATAATTGTTAGGGACTTTCTTACCACTGCACTTGGGGCATTAGTATTCTTAACACTGTGCTCCACGCAGCTACTATTACCAATTGGTACTACCTAGTAAAATGTAATCTATTTTCAGGTTAATTCTAGCAAGTAATATGAATTCCCAAGTTTAAAGTAAAATAGAGAAGCTACATTGTGGAAGTGGTTGGTGTACATTTAGGGCACTATTCTTATTTATTTATGTATTTATTTATTTGTTATTTTTTACCGCTTTCCATTTCCATAATAATGAAGACATTTTACATTTACATTTAGCCGTGTAAAGAGAAAAACAATTGGATTAAAAGATTGATGCATTTTAGGAAAAATATGTTTTATGCTAATGCTGTAACACTGGAATGAAAATTGGTTAGCCTTTTTAAAAAATACTTTTTATTCAGAAATAAATCACTCGGGTGTTTAACGTTCTCAGAGATTGGTATAATCAGATGGAATGATTTTTGTCCCTATCTTTTCGTGATTTATCTGAAGGGAAAAATCCACATTTTTATTTCCTTGAACTTAAGTAACCCCTTAAAGCTTAGAATAAACCTCAGTAGAAATTTGCCAATATGTAAAAAAAAAACTTTGTACCATCATCAATTTTCAGGTCAGGAAATACTCATTAAATTTGTGGTAGATTTATAGGTTTGAGGATTATCATCTCCCATTATGCCTAATCATTATTAGTTGAGAAAAAAATTCTGGGCTATAATCTAGTATTTGCAAATTGCGTGACTGTACCCAACTTATTTAACTTTCTAATTTGAAGTTCTACAATAGGTTTGTATTACTTAAAAATCTACGCACTTTTTAAAAACTATGCCGAACTTGAATGCCTATTCTTTTAAGAAATTTTGATAATTTGAGTTACAGTTTTCATTTTTTTCTTTTCTCAGTATTATATCATGTGTTCAACCAAATAAGATGAAGTGATGTTAAGACATATTAAACCAAGCAAAGCGAAGTGATGTTAGGGGGTCTGTTAAACCAAGCAAGGTCTAGTGAGGTTAGGGTTATGCTCAGAGGCTGGACAAAGATGGAGAGTGGAGGAAAAATATGGCAACCTGTCATCTGAAGCAGATTGCACAGTGTTACATTGTATCCTCTAGTTCTTTAGCATTTGGCTTTGGCATCTAAAGTGGGCAGAGGGAATATTTGTAGAATTTAACAACCATTTTTTCCCATCCTTATTAGGATCCAGAAATTTCTAAGAGTGCCCCAGAGGTATTATCAATTCCCTCTGCTAGAGCTCCAAGTTGAGATGTCTTATTGTCAGGATGTCAGTCTGGCAGCTTTTTCTTTTCTGGTAGTTCAAAAGTGAGAAACTCCTAGACTTAACCAGCACTCCTTATTAAAGAGGACTACTGAGAGATTTATGATGCTTGGTTGTAAGATAAGCTGATATCCATAGAAAAGTGGTGATGCTGGCAAGAAAAATAAACGGACAATTGGAGATAGTTCAGAAGTATCTGCTTCTACAGCCAAAAAGGTAATATATGCCAGACTTGGAGAGTTCCAGTGAGGTGGCTACTGACCTTAGGGTTGAAGACCATGGAAATTTGACCTGCTGTCAAGTTTTGGTCATTGTGTGAACTCATTGCCTCATTGGTTGAGGATTAGAAAGTTGAAATTATAGAGAACTAAGGGTGTTATATAATTCAGCATGTGAATGAGAATCTTAAAAGTACATGCTCATGGGAATAAAATTTTGATCAACGATAAGGGTGCCAAATAAAAAAATATGTCTCTTTCCATTAACGATAGACCTATTCCCAGAGGCCACCAGCCATGATATTTTCTGTTTTTAGCCCTTTCAGTGGTTATTATTATGATTCTAAATATCTATTTCATAGAACTTTACATATCTATTTCTTTGCTTATAAGTTCAAACTTGTCTTTTAAGTTCTTGCTGTAAAAAATAACTAGAATGATCATTTCAGCTCGCATCTACCACCCCTCTTCCTTTCTACCCTGTACCTTCTCCACCCCCCGTTTTTTGCATTTGTGTCTTCTATTGGTTGTACTTCTTGTGTCATCAGATATACTGAGGAACTACTCATGGTGTAAGATGTGGTGGAGTTGATCAATCACTCCTACATTCTCTCCCATCTCTTCCCCTCCTCTAACACCTGCTGTTAGTCAGTTCTACCATTATGTTTGCATTGCCAAAGTTTAAAAAGCATGTACATTCTGAATGGTAGCTTTAATTGTTTTATGATTTGTCTATATATTGATTCTGAAAACCAAAAAATAATCACGATCATTGATAATATTATGATATTGCTCAATATTATTCACTGCAGAACCAGATGTGACTATAGAGGCTATGTATTTTATGATCTTAAATCAAGGCTGCTTGAAGTAGAATATTTCAAGTTCCAAGTTCAAGATTTTCTTTCCATAAATTCCATAAATTTCTTATAATCATGCTTCATATTTTTGTCATGAATTCTTGTGCAGTGTTATATTTTTCCTGGAATTTCTAGCTTCCTGTCATTTTTCTTGTTGACATCAGAAGCATAAACCTTCTTCATTATGTACTACCTAAAAGCCGGCCCGCAGATGCTTCAGTTGGCTGTATTAGTGTCTGTTCCCTTCCAGGTCCCTAATTTCAGGTGTTTTTTTATGGAGTAACAGCTCCCACCTTCACTGTAGCTTCTCTTGTACTCTAAGTAGTGCCTTTTCCTCTTTTCTGTTTAGAGTAATCTCATATACCATTCATCTTCAAGAAAATTTTCCAAATATTTGACTTACTTATACCCTATCTTCCAATTCTTAGAACTTTTATGATTTTTATTCTTTTTGTGCAATTGTCATTGCAATGGGTTTGAGAAAGAAAGGGAGGTAAAATATTTTCAAGGTCCAATGTATTGAATTGAAGGCCGCCAATTTTTGATTTACTGGCAGACATTGATATCAAAAGGGAAAATCCACATCTAAAATTTCAAAGCTTCTCCCCAAATCTTAACTTAGAGAGGAAGCATTTACTCTTGTGTGCATGAAAGTTCTGTTTTAAATTTGGAGTATCCTTTCCATGTATTTGATCTCATAACTGACTTGGAATTAAGATGCTACCTGAAATTAACGGAGCTATACAAATTGCTGGTGTTGCATTGGCCCTACGCAGGTATCACATCCTAAGAACTCAGAATAGGACCTCGTAACATCATCAAAAAAAATTCAATGTCAACACCTTCAGAGTTGTCTGGGAACAGAGTACAGTTCTTGATAGGGACTTTAAATGCAACATGTTTGGATTCTAGAAACCACGAGAGAGGGCCAAGGAGTTTGGCTTTTCTCAAACAGGGATCTTTACTGGAAAAAGAGCATGTGTTGCAGCTGGCAGTTTCTAGGGGTTTCAAGCTATTGAGGAGTTTGTTTCCTCCACCTTCAAGTATGAAAATTGTGTCCTAAAAGAAACAATGTGGACATTATTTTGTAAAGTTAAGAGTCTAGAAGAAAGGTGATGGCTGTGGGCTTGTTATATATGGCCTGTATTGTGTTGAGGTGCATTCCTTCTGTACCCATTTTTTGAGACTTTATCATGAAGCGGTGCCCAAAAAATGCATACACATTTTAAGAAAGGAAAAAACTGTATTAAAATTGTAATACTCAATGTATACCGGTAACAAAAAATGAATATAAGTCACGTTTGACTTCTGCAATTACAAGAGGTGCTCTAAGTGGTTATCATCAGTGTTATTTTAATGCAGCTTTTCCTTTTCTTAAAATGTGTATACATTTTTTGGCAACCTCTGTGTGTGTGTGTGTGTGTGTGTGTGTGTGTGTGTGTGTGTATACTCATGTATACCAGGAGTCAATGATGATAGGTGTGTGTGTGTATATATCTGTATATATATACACACACACATACACATGTATATGTACATATACATGTATACATATCCATGTATATGTACATATACATATTCATGCATATATACATGTATATGTACATATATATATATATATATGTATCTCATCATTGACTCTTGGTATATACTTCCCACCTTTGGTTAAAAGTTATATTTATATTGGGCTGACAACAAGGTTAGTAACTGTGTTGGTTATAATACCACTATCAAGGAAGACAGAGGAATGTTCTTAAACAAAAGAGCCTATCAGTTGTGATTAACAGTATTATGTTTGCTCTGGGTTGAACATTTTACAGTTTGAAAATTTAAATATTTTTTATTTTTATTTTCGTGTATTAATAATTACTCAAGAAACATTTACTTTTCCTAGGTACAGCTCATAGTTAATGAGAGGCTCATAAGAGACAACAGACATAGTTTTATATAAACAGATTATGCAAAGAATAGGTATTAGTTCTTTCTGAGAACAGTTGAACATTTTGTTCTTTAAAATTAAAGCTTAATTTATCCTCTTTTCTAATTCTAATGAAATAGTTTTAGGAATAGTGACACGAATTCAGTTTAATTATTAATAGGTAACATACATAAGGTATCAAAGAATCTCTTTACGGTGCCTCCATCAAATGTCACTCTCTTACTGGCTTGGTGAGAAACGGTGATTTTGACTGTCATGCTGACTTCTTGGGAAGTCTGTGCTGTGATGCAGTTTGCCCAGACTTTAGCTTTCCCACAGACTCTGACATTTGTATGTTTTGTTTTCCTTGATCCTTTCCCATTCCTGACCAGTGCTCTCTGTTTGCTGAATGGAGCCGATACTGCAGATTTTAAGTGGGCCGAAGTGGGATAAAAGTGCATCTGAAGCAGTGGGTCTCAGACCTGACTGCGCATTAGAATCGTCTGAGGAGCTTTAAACACATGCTGATGGCCAGGCCCATCCCAGAGATTCTGACTTTTTAGTCTAGGGTAAGCCAGCTATTATTAGTTAACAAAATCTCCCCCACTGATTCTAAGGCACAGGCACTACAGGAAACCACTGTCACATTGGTCCTCAAATTTTGGAGTGTACCAGAATCAGCTGGAGAGCACAAGGAAAGGCAAGCTCTGAGGCCTCACTCCCAGAGACACTCAATCTAGAGCCGTGGGATGGGCCCATGCATTTGCTTTTAAATATATCTGACTAATTTTGACTCAGGTGATCTGGTGACCACACTTTGTGAAACACTGTTTTTAATAAAAACTTAGAAACAGCTAGTATCAATAGAGTAGTAGCCATGTGGGTACCACTTCATTACATGGATTACAGAGGCCATCAGCAAGACACAGTTTTCAATACTCGGGAATTTATTTTTATTTCATTCAGAACAGTGTCTCTAACACCTCTCAGTTCAAGGCACTGCGTTGGGGCTGCAGGGGACACAAAGGATTCATCAAACACAGATGCTATTCACTAAGTACCTATCGGCAGATGGTACTGAACATAAAATTCTAATTCATAGATTGCATAAAACTTTACTTCTGAAGTTGGTTTATAAAGGTGAAAATCATAACTAGTCACACTGCTAAAGAGGGCAACACTTTGGAGATCAATATATTGTCTTCAGTATACTCAGCACAGGTCATGTTCCTCCAACTTTGGGACAGAATGCTGCTTCTACAGTTGAGTCTCACATGTGGCTGGCTTGCATTTAGGGATAATGTCTGAGAAAAATATTAGGTTGGTACAAAAGTAATTGCGATTTTTGCAATTATTTTTAATCTTTTACATTGCAATTACTTTTGCAACAACCTAATATGTCTTTAAATACTGGAATCATATTCAGAGCATGGAACATGGCAAATTCAAAGCTCCTGACTGAGGCTCATTCAAGCGTGTGTTCCTTGGATGGGATGGAGTTGGGGGTGGTGTGTGTGTTGGGGTATTGCCTGCACTATTTAACTAGGGTTCCTTTCTCACTCATGCTGTCACTTTCTTCATCTTTTGTTTGTTTATCTAAATTTTCTTAATGTCTGGGGGTGTCTGATAATACGAGTATAAGGCCCTGTTCTATGAAGTGAAAGGTGATGAAGGCATGAAGGCAGAAACAGGCAGCTCTATGTCAATTAAGAGAAATTTTAGCCAACTTCAAAATAACTGTGTAAAACTTGCTAAAGAGAGAAAGTTTACTAGGCTTTAATAATGTCAATTTATGAGGAATAAGATACAATCTAAGAGAAAGGTTGTTTGGGGAGATTAACTGGAAAAGTCAAGAAACATACCAAAAGATTCACAAAAGGCAAAGAAAGAGTAAGACATTGCGAATGGAAGATTAATGCATTTCTCTCCAAGGGCTCTAAAATGAAAACTAAAAATAGAATAATTGTGTTTCACCATAGCCTTGCTGACACACTGCGATGAAACAGACCCACAGAAACCATCCCATTATGGGCAAGCAGGGAATTTCTAGGGCTCATCACCTTCAAGTCCCAGTACAATTAGGACATGGGAACTACTGCCAAGGCCTCTAAACCTGAAAATCCCTTCATTTTTGCATCCTTTGTACTTTATGTCACATAAACATAGATACAAACTACTTCCATCCACATACAGCAGTCTTCCCAGGAACACTTGGCAAAGCTCAATCAGTCTTTCTCTGATACTGGCTCCACGGACGATAACACTCAGTGTCCACGGACTTATGTGCCTATGAGGTTCCACCTGACACTGAGAGTATTAAAGAAAAAGAGCCCTGACTTCAAGAAAAGGGAAGAGGCTTATTTTCCTACATACCTTGTTGTCTTACTTTGTAGCTCAATTATTTTATGTTAACTTTGGGTGACTCATACAACTGGCCACCCCTTACATTTCAGCACTTGCGATGAGGGGAAAAATGGAGGCTCACAAACCATATGTCTACACACATAAAGGTTTTAAATCAAGCTAACAAACTGTTACATATATTCTTTCTTTCTACTTTGACAGATATACCTTCGTAACGACTAAATAGAAATAATGTGGGTGAAGCCATGGTTTTTACATAATAGAAAGTTGGCACCATGTTAAAAATGACTAAATTTAATTATTGTGCATGTTTTAGTATTCTATTATTGGCCAGTGATGTCTGAATGAATAAAATATATACAGATTTCATCAGTTATTCTACATTTATTCCGTAAGATAGATTTTTCTCTTTAGTTTAGCAAACTCACTAATTATGTTGTTATATTTAATATCTTTTATAATTTAAGTGCTATTTATAGAAATGAGCTAAAGTTTTAGAAATAAAATGTATTTATACTCAAAAGTATATAATTTCGTTATATTTTGGCAAAAATATCAATTAGAATAAATGTAAAGATAAAAAAATATTTATCATATATGTTTTAAAAGTTACATTTATACAAAAATTCAAAACTTATTAAAAGAAGTAAAAACAAATTATAATTAATGAGTATAACAAATTTTAAGTAAAGTTGGCATTTAAAATTTATTTTAAAACTTTGGCTATTTTTATAAATATAAAACTTCACAATTCTAATATTGAATGTTCTTCTGGTTGCCAATATAAAGAATTTGTAATATACTTCACACATAATTCAAAATAATTTGTATTATGTCCATATCTACGTAACGTAAATTTAAGAATAATAAGAAGTACTTAACATTGTGAAATATTCTTTAACTTCGGTCTGTGACTATTGTAAATATAAGTGCTAGTTGTACCTCCAGAATCAAAATTTGGCACCTGAAGAGAAGCAGTAACTCTTAGATACGTGAGAATCTATTGCATGTATTCTGAGAGGGAAAGTTTGATAAGGGAATTAATTTATCCTTTCTCTTGCCTAAGCATTTTTGCTGCTCAAATACTCTGCTCTGAAGCAGTGTCCATTTTGACCTTTGCAGAGGCACAATCCATAAATCTTTACAGCATCTGTATACAGTTGCCTTTTGTTTTGAGGAAGTAGGACAAGAGACACGGAGAAGCCTAACCAGTGTTAGTCATGAAACAGCAAGTTCAGAGTTCAGGGTGTAATTACTGAGTATCAAATCCTGAGTTGTGAAACAATCTCACGTGTCTTTAATACATTTAGTGTGTGTGTGTGTGAATGTGTGTGTCTGTGTGTGTGTCGTATACCAGGCCCTCTAAAGAGTCCTTGCTGGGGATTTCACAGACAGTGAGCACCCTGAAAGCAGGGAGAGATTTTGTTTAATTAATCTTTGTAGCCACAGTCCCAAGCTTCTTGCCTGGCATTTAGTACATGCTCAGTGGACATTTGGTGAGTTAAGGGATGATGCACTGTCTGGGGAAAGCTTCGGGAAGTGTTGCCTTCTCCTTTTTCCTAAGGTCATGTGATATTCACATTCTACGTCTATCTCGAGGACACAGATTCAGACCAGGGCAGGTGCAAATGTTCTATTCTGGAGCTCAGTTGCTGCAGAAGATCTAACCTGGGGACAGCCCATCTTGATCCTTGGTTATAAATCTGAAACGGCCCTAAAGGGCCTCCTTATATCTCCTCAGCTGTATGTTATATAGCTTTCCTTCATTTCTTCTCTTTCTTATTCCTTGCACTAAGCTTTTTGGCCAGGGTTTATACTTCTGGGAAGAAAAAAAAATAAAGCAGCTGGTAGATTGTCTGCCTCTTTCTGAATCCAGCTCAACTGCTAGTGCCTTCCCCAAACCTCTTCATGAGCCTCAGAGGTGAAACCTCAATCAGCTGCATCTAGACTATGGATGGTAATCCAAGCACTGGGCAAAGAGCAGGAAGGCTTGGATTCTATCCTTTCTCTGCCATTCACCAGCTGTATCACCTTGGCTTAACTTCTTGGGACTTCAGAATCCTCATCTGTGAAATTAAGGGATTTATACAAGATCTCTAAGGTCATAGCTGTGCAAAAATTATGTGTTTTTATTTTAATAGAATAATTAAGCAAAATATCTTCTAGATTTTGCATATAATGATGAACAAGGGCAAGGACCTTTTAGGACTATTAGGTGGGTAGACAGTGAGTTGAACATATACCTCTGATGTTTCTATGGCTCGTGGGCTCTGGCTAAGTGATTTTTGTTCATTGACTTATTGCGAAAAAGAAAATCTACCTGAAAATCATCCCTGTGAGATGAAGAAACCAGAGTGCCTGTTCGCAAGGGGCATGCAGATCCTTTCAGTAGAGTGTGATGATTGGTGTTACTGCGAGTTTTTCTAAGTGCAGAGAGAGGCACAAAGAACAAAGGGGTTTCTGCTGAGGAAAAGGGGTGAGAGTGATGTCCGGGAAGGCCCCCAGGTGAGGAGATCCTTGAGAGCAGTACTAGGCTTATTTTCATCTCTAAGCTCCCCAGTAGCGCAAAAGCTATTTGGCGCAAAAGCTTTTGATGAGTCTGCTCTTTTTTTTTTAGTAAACCCATATGACATCAGAGATTGGAATTGCTACAGAGGTTGACCAGTGAGTGTCAGACTTTGTTGTGGGCATTTGATTCATTTCCTTTTCTATGGCAGCGGATGGTTCAGATTTCAAATGGTGCATGTTTTCCTGCAGTGGGCCCAGGGGAGGACATACTGTTGAGCAGAGCCTTAGAGGTAGATTTACTGGCACATTGTTCAAGCTCTTAGATTGCTTGTCTCATTAGCAGTGGTGGGAATGGCTAGGGGTGGAGGCAGGAAGAGGCCAGAGATGCTTGGTATGCAAATGATTTCATAGTCATAGGCTCAGAGCTCTTCGAGGAAAAAAGTTCCCATGCCTGCTTATGGATCATTTCAGCCATAGAATTTAGTGGTGAATTTGCATCTATTTTCAAGAAATATTCTGTGAATCCATAATTACTTAATGCCTACTATGTAACAAAGACTGTTGTAGGCACTTAATAAATATTTGTGGAATAAATTAATTTCATGTAACTAATAAAATGCCAAAGAACAACCGAATAACTTAGTGAGCATTTGGTTGCTATGAAATAGATATGAAAAATTGATTAACCTCTAACCACACATTATACAAATGCATTCCTTCCTGAATATGTAGCCTACCAATGCCATCCAAGGGAACGATAACTTTTGTTTTTGTCAAATATTTACTTGTTAAGTTAAAAGAGGAAATCAAGAGATTTGTTTGGCTTTGCATCTCTACTGGGTACTCTACTTTTAGTGACATTTTCCTATGGTTTATCTCTTATATCAGACATACATATTTGGAACCACCTATGCAATACTGCAGAACTGGGGACTAAAAATTAACATTTTAAATAGATTAAAGGTAATAGAACCTCCTTTCCATATTTATGCTGTGTGTGTTGGGGGGGCGGAGATAGTGGTGGTTATAAACCAGGTAGACTTTCAAATAATTTTAGGACTATAAGAGGGCAAAAACAAACATGAAAATCTTTTCTTGTATTTGGAAGATTGGATAAGGAAGAAGAGACATAAAAAGGTCTGATGCATTGTTCATTTCTTAATTTTTTTATTATAAGGATATAATATTATTAGTAAATGACATTTGCAAACTGAAGTTTTCTATTATGAGTACTTTACTTTTTTTTGTCACAGAGTAACGAATTTATCAGCTCTAGTTTTTAGCCACCTAATGTACAATTGCATTTGAAAATCCAGTTAAGGCAAAAAAGTTCTATTTGTTGTATTAGAGAAAATTGTCTCCTCAGACATCACCTAGACCAAAATATCACAAATATGGGTCCAAGATCTCCAGATCAATCCAAACTCTACCTTTTGAACCAGCTATTTTTCTTTCAAAGCACTCATAGAAAATTTGGATAGGACCCAGTGGAACAACATTCCCTATCTGAAAATGGCCAAAGCAATTCTCAGAAATATATTGGACAAAGATAAGTGTTACCTAGAAAATGAGAAATGGAGGTAAGGAAACCTATTTAGGTCATAGTTACTTCAACCAACTTGTGCTTTTATGGGCATGGAGAAAAGCTGATTGGAATGGATTTTTAAGGAGCTAGTCTCATGTTTAGGTCAATTTACTGATGATGCTAATTCAGTAAACTGAGCGTACGGGCTACATCTGGACCCCAAATTCCTCAACTTTCTTTGACTTTTGTCTTATCCTTCCTCACTTTTCTGAATTAAAAATTTCCTCATCCTCTCTGAGTTCTGTTTTCATCACCACTTGCAACTGGCCTTTCCTTACCCATTGGGCATTAAAAAAAACAAAAAAACACTCCCAATGTTTACAGGTATTTCTGGCTGAAAAATGAGGCCACGAAATAGAAACAAAGTAGGGAAAGGTAGAGGGAAGGACACGACAATAAGTAAAACAGTCTTTACTGATTGGATTCTTAAAATCAGATGTTTGGAAGATAATAAATAAGCTTCTAAAATTATGCAATTTAAATTAGTTGTGTCATGGTGGTGGAGGTGCTAAGGTCAAAGGTAATTTGTTCACCTGGGATCCAACTAGAAATTAAACAACGGGCATTTAATTTCTTAAAAGAATTTATTTCTAACGAGTCTAACCTAATCTAAGCTAGGCTTTTATCTACAAAAGCCATGGTATGAGTTAGGCTTGGTATTGTAGTTTTAGGATCTATTCTTTTGTACATAAAAACCCCTAAGGGGGGAATAAAAACCTGTTCCCAGTGCCCTTTGCCCTGAATATAAACCTTTATAGTATTTCTCACTTGTGGGTTCCAGGGTCCCCCGAAGAGAATGCAGTACATAATTTGGTGTGGGGAAGAGGACTGTTAACTGGTGGTGTCAACTGAGGGAAAAATGGGGCATGCTTGGAGGAAGATCGAAAGCAGCACTTCTGCATCAGAACTACCTGGAGGGCCCCTTAAAACATACGTATTGCCGGGCCCTGTCTCCAGCGTTTCTGATTCAATGGGTCTGAGATAAGACCCAGGAATTCACATTTCTAATAAGTTTCCAGGAGAGACTGACACTGCAGGTCTGGGGAACCACTGAGAACCATTTCTCTACGGTTTAGGGAGATATGAAAAGGTGAAAGAGAGGAGTGGGCTGTCTGTAACAACAGAATGAGTAAGGTCCATTCATGTTGTGTGCCAGCATTTTAGTATCAATAAAATTTCCCTAGTTTTCTATTCTTAAGTCCTTTGTCTTAAGATGAAGATGGTTCCCTTTGACAATCAGGTGCACTGTGCCTTCTTGATGTTCCTCTTCTAGGAAAAGTTAAGTCTATTTGCTTTCAGGCTGCCTGTGCTCGTAAGTCCACAATATACCATCAGTGGGGGTCTCTGATAACTTGGACACAACAAAGCTAAGGACACTGGTACCCGACAAGGGGTCTGGAAGATTGACAGACCATCTTTTTTGTGTCCCTGTACCTTTAAGAAAGCATGGACTTTGTTTAAACAATTTTGTCTAATTTTGGAATTCTCCTTTGAAGCTCAGAATGAGTTGGTGAGATAAACTATGTGGGGGATAATTTGTAAAAGGTGTCTGACAATATAGGAGAGAAAAAAGAGCTACTAGTGTGAGAAAACTAAGGGGAGATGATAAATGTGTGCTCTGCCTTAGAGATGATGTGAAAGCATTGTGGCTTGAGGGGTTTGGTTTAGGGTGATAACGTCTGTAACATCAGAGAAAGACTGAGTTGGGGCAGCAGAAAAAGTCTATTTGAAGAAAAAATATAAAATGTGAAATTGAGTGTCCTCTCTCTCTTTGTGTGTGTGTGTGTGTGTGTGTGTGTGTGTGTGTGTGTAGAGACTGAGCAGTTCTTACTGTTATATCATAGTTGGAATGTCAGTACTATGTTTGTTTCACCAACTCAAGGCTGTGATCTTCTTTGAATTCTTTCGGATACCCAGAGATCTAAGCCAACTGTATGAGGGCCTCTTTCCAAGGTGTATAGTTTATCAGTTAGCCTCCCAGGCACCTGAAATACTTGAATTTCTCAGTGTGTTTAGAGGTTTGAAGTTCACGTGTATCAAACCATGAGAAATTCCTCACCGCCCTCCCCCCTCCCACCCCAGATGGTTAGACCACCTGGGCCTTAGGTTGCAGTTCCCAAGCCTGAAGTGGCACTGTCATCCCCTTTTTTAGCTGACCTTGGCAATGACCTAGGGAACTGGAATATTAAAAAGAAGACGTTATTTTTCCTAGAGGATTTGTGATTAGAAGAGTCACTGCACCTAGACTGGGAGGGAACTTCGCTAAGTCCGATGACCCATATTCTGTCCATTGGAGTCACTTGAGTGAATAAGTGCATCTTTTGAATATAAATATACATTGGGATATTTTGGGCTATTGCCAGTCATCTGTTTGCTTCAATCAGATCAATGCTTAGCTTAGTCCATTAGGACATGGAAGTTTTAAATTAGATTAAGAGAAGGAAGGAAAAAGAAGAGAAATGCACAACCTTTTGAAATTAGTCACATTTTAGGTCTTCCACTGCAAAACCTAATAAAAAACAAAACAATTAATATGCTTGCTCCCATGGATAGATTTTATTTCCTTTAGTTCTTTGGAAGGGATATTTGAATGTGGTTCGAGTTTGACACTCATCTTCAAATACTATCAGTATTCAAGTATATCATGATTTATTTTGTTTTACAATCTCTCTTTATAAAGTACAAACATTATATTTTATCTCTAATTTAAATGCCTTCAAACCCACAAAATCTGAGGCACACACACAAAAAAACAGCCCTCAAAATTCCAGTTACTTTGTTTTTTCCAGAAAGTGAAATTGTGATGCTCATTCAAAATATCAGAAATGGATCCAATTCCCTTAAAACACAGAAGGGCATTCCAAAAACATACTAGTTAGTAGACACAAATAAAATCTCAGTAATAAATTCCTGGGGAAAATACAGAAGGTAAAGTGTTTATATCAGTTGTTATTTATTGCAATCTAAACTTTTATTGAGAGAGAGAGAGAGAGAGAGAGAGAGAGAGAGAGAGAGAGAGAGAGAGACTGACTCATTTTTTACTTCCCTGCGTTTCTACCAGACCCAGCAATACCACTTTCTCTCCCTAAGAGGCCAATATTGGAATATCGGGAGGGAAACGTCTGTCCTCTCCTCACTCCACATCTGACTAGTGGATTTGGGAGGAGGATAGGAGCACTGAGACCTCCCTCTGTCTTATTTTCAGAACCACCTACCTGAGGAATGTATACGGTCTCCTTTTCGGCAATGTGTAGCAGCCTGCCCTGGATGGGGATCTGTCAGACGATTTTGTCTCTATTTGGACCAATTAATTAGTTACAAAATTTGGCCAAGATCCAACCTCATTTTTCACCCAGCCTTATCAGTTTATGACTGATATTGTATTTTGACTATTTGACTTTTGTGTCTTACTTCTCTTAATGGGTTCCAAATTCAGAGCAGATTTAGGGTGGTGAGGAGTCATTCCTCTAAAATTCCTCCATGAGACAGTACTGCTGAGATTCCCCAAAGAAAGTTATTTTAAGAATTTCCCTTTATAACAAGGCTTTGATTTTATTCCTATTCCTTAGCTGTGTCCATGAGTAGAGAGCAGAAGGGGTGTGAGAAGCTCATGTTTTGTTTACTCCTATTTCACCTTGTCCTCATGCCTGCCCCACGCCAGTTACTTAGATACAAACGGCCTCTCCAGCTCTGTCTTCCTTTCTCCACACTACCCGGTACTTTCTTTTTCACTGTCTTGCCCTTTTCTTAATTTATTTCCCTCTTAACCTATACAAATCTCCTGGCTCACAAGACCTTGCTTTGAGCTAAGTGTCATGATTTATACCCCTCAAATGGGATTTATCCAATAGTGCTTTTGCATAATTGCCTATGTTGGATTGTCTTTTGTGTTGTCTTATAACATTCTATTGTTATATAATACAGCCTGAAAACTCGTTGAGGGCAGGCTCAAAATGCTTTGCATGAGTTTTTTTTGTGTGTCTATGAGTTTTTGTTTCTCATTTGTTTGTCTTGTTCTTTTGTTGTTTTTGGTTTATATACCACGTATCAGTGACACAGACAATAGTTTAGTGGTTCCCAGAGGGTAAGGGGGTGGAGGGTGGGAGATGAGGGTAAAGGGGATCAAATATATGGTGATGGAAGGAGAACTGTCTCTGGGTGGTGAACAATCAATGGGATTTATAGATAATGTAATACAGAATTGTACACCTGAAATCTATGTAATTTCACTAACAATTGTCACCCCAATAAATTAAAAAGTAAATAAAAATAAATAAAAATGAAAAAAATGCTTTGCAAATGTTACGTGCTTCATAAATATTACTTGGCCAATTTACCTTCTGGAGAGTCTTTGTAGTGTCGTTTTTGGGTAAATATTGAAATGTGTCACTAGAAAAATAGGATCTCTGACAGGTAATTGATTAATTTCAGTCAATGGTTTTAAAATTTGCAAACACTTATTAGATATACTCTCAATAAGTTGCTAATGGGGGTTGACAGAAAGGAGTAGTTTCTTTTGTTTTGGCTTAATATGAATAATAGTGACATTCCTGAGCCACTGCAATATAGTAGTCATCAATCTAAGCATATTTTAGATATTATCTCATTTAATAATTACAAATATGATGCTGATGCTCATTATCCTTGTTTCACTAGAAAAGCTGAGGCTCCAATACATCACCTACTTGTAGGTGCCAGAGCTGGGATTTGAACTTGAGGCCTCTATACTCCAAAGCTCAAGCTTTTAGGCACAATGCCATGCTGCTATGTATAAAGTTTTCCCAAACTCATTCTTAAAAGGTATTTGGCCATTCAGCAGGTGTTTTGTGCTCTTCAGCTGTGGTGCTAACCAGAGGGAGTGTTAGGATGATAGTCTAGTGGTTGAGAATATTGCTTTGGAATCAGCTGCACCAGGGCTTGAATTTCATTCTCGACACATAAAAGCTGTGCAATCAGGACTGAGTTCCTTAACTTTTCTGATCCTCAATTCTATCATCTAAAATATGAAGATATTAATTCCAAGACATGAGATGATACAAACAAAACAAAATATCTAGCACAGCACCTGTAAGTACTCAAGAAATGTGAGCTATAATTATTACAATTACAATCCTGCTTCAAACTACCAAAGAGTGCATCAGTGAAGGTTAACGAGGAAATTAGCCACTAGAATCTGGTGTAAAAGAGATTCTTGGAAAGACTGACAGAACTGCAGTCTCTCCAGGGGCTTAGAAATATATTAGCACATCAGTATTTTCTAAAAATTTTACTATTTTCTTTAGATGTAAGAGTATTTCCATGACACCTACCAGTGAGTCTGAGGAGGCTGCAAGCAGATCAATTAAGTCATATACATGTGGATGTGAGATGATATGGGGAATGAAGTACTCATGAGCAAGTTAATGTGTGACTCACACAGCCTCCCCAGACACTATTTCACTTCCTCCTTATAGGCCTCTGGCTGAGCCTTGTGCACTGCGTGTGGAGAGCTCAGAGGCATTTGGATGGAATGCTGTCCACAGAGAAGAAGGAACAGCGCAGTCAGGACTAAGCTTTCACTATGTGGGACTGGGGAATTTTGAGGGGTTTTTTTGACACTTTTTTTGTGTGTGTTTCTTCAGGTTCTCTGCTTTGTTCATTTGCTAAATGAGTTTAGGGCTATGATGACTTTATATTTGAAAGACTCACACAAGAAATAGCATCATCATCTTCGGGGTAAGCAGGTCTGGCTTGGAATCCTTACTCTCCCCCTCACCAACCTCATGACCTTGGGGAAATCCCTGACTGGGCAGAGCCCCTGCCATCTGTAAAGTGAGGACCATAATGATGCCACTTCTCCTGAACTCTCAGGGTTGCCATGAGGGTAAAGAAAGGTACATGTGTGAAATCCTGAGCTACGCAAATATTTTACTGAAAGAGCCATCACACAGCTGCTTTGCTCCTTTGTTCCTCCCTAGATTCTCTCTTCTCTGCACACTAATGAACTTATGAAATATACTCTCTTGCTTCCTGTATTATCTCCTCCCCATCTTACCCCCACCTAAGTCTGTGAAAAAGAATAGGAAAGTTTCACGATTGACAAATCTAACCAACATGTTTGTGCTGTTGGCTTTTATCAGCCAAGTTGAGCATCTTGGTTCAGCTACAAACCTGCTACCCCCCTCTACCCACAATCCTTCTGGAGCTTCATTCTGTGGCTGGCTGGGAATGCAGCCTGACTGAGAATACTTAGTTCTGTTTCGTGCACCCCACTTCCAACCCAAGTGTCTTTTCAGGGTAATTTACTGAAGTGTTCTTATCAGGCAGGAGATAATGTGTTATAGATGAGACACAAGGCCTGGAAAAAGAAGTTACTAACCTGAGGATAAATGAGGAAGTAGGATACCAACCTTTTCATTATTACACCATGTTGTGTTTCCGTAAGTCCACTGAAAAAGGGAAGAACAGGAGTGAGCCACGGCCTGAAGAGAGGGGAAAGTTAGAGGGGTAGACATTAAATGAGAAATAGGAGTGGCTACTTATTTCCTTTTCCAGTTGTAAAAACATTTATACAAACATACATACATCTTATAATATGTGCGTGATAAAGTGTACAAATAGCTACACAAGTTCCTCAGCTGCTCAAGACAAATTCTTAAAGACTTACCTAAAATTAGAAATATCTGAGAAAAATTCTTATCAGATATCTCTGCTCCACCTCTAACTCTTGCTTTAATTTAATTTTTTTTGAAATTAAAAAAAAAATAACGGAAAAGAGCAAAGATGAAATTATAATAATCTCTATTTCCATTACTTCAAATGAACCATTGTTAATATCTTGGCATGTCTGCTTCTAGTCTTTTTAAAAATAAGAGTAGTTCATCATTATGTATATAAAATTATAAATGCTATTTTGAAATAAAAATTACTAAATTTAATGTTACTTGAATGTATAGAAGTAAGACTAGAGGAACCATTGAACTTCAAATACATATTTCCTCATCTCAAGAAATATTATTTGATAAAAGGGCTTTCTAAAGTGAAGAAAACATGAAAAATATTGATGTTGTAATCAAAGTATTTTAAAGTCACGTATTTTAATTTTGAACACTTTCAATTTACTCCCTGCTATGAAAGAATAGGGGAATAGTACTATCACACATTTTCACATTTTCTCCTTTACCTTTAATTTTTGTGTTTTATTATTATTTTTATGTTGTTTCAGTTTATGACATTGCATTTTATTCTGTAACCTCAATTTACATATATTTGGTGGATAACATTTAAGTGGATTGAATTCTGACCATTAGTCTTTTTTTTTTTTTTTTTAATCATATATTGTCTATTTCTGAGTTTCTAGTTTTCTCTAAAAATGAACTGGCAGGTTTTCATTGCCTAGTTCTTTTTCAGACAGGCTCATGGGTAGTACGCTCCCTGAGTCCTTTCACAACTCATAGTGCTTTTACACTTGATTGCCATCTTGGGTATAACATTATTGGGTCATGTTATTTTCACCTCGGAACAATTGTTCCATTGTCTTACAGCTTTCACTGATCAAAGGCAGCCTGATTTGAATCCCTTGTAGGTTATTTGCTTTTTCTGTTCAGATGCCTGAAATTGTTTTATTCCTAAAATTCAGGAGCTTAACTAGAATCTTTCTTGGCAAAGAGAATCCTGCATTATATTTTCTCAGAACACATGTTCTTTCCAATTATAGATAATTTTAACTTTTTTTCCTTCAACTCAGATAAATTTTCTTGTATTATATTTTGAACATATAACTATTCTATATATTAGGCTTTTTCAGGAATATCAGTTATTCTGCGTCTTTTTGTCATTGCTTTCATTTATCTGTTTAAATATGCATGTACACTAATTATCTCTAGCCTTTATTCTATGCTAGTAATTTGATTATCAGTGGTATTTTTTCAGCTCTTTGCTTTTTTTTTTTTTTTAATTTTATTAAATTTATTGGGGTGACAATTGTTAGTAAAATTACATAGATTTCAGGTGTACAATTCTGTATTACATCGTCTATAAATCCCATTGTGTGTTCATCACCCAGAGTCAGTTCTTCTTCCATCACCATATATTCGATCCCCCTTACCCTCATCTCCCACCCCCCACCAGCTCTTTGCTTTTCTAATTCATTTATTTCTTTAATTATATTGCTTTGGTTTTCCTATTTGTTTCCATAGGTCTTCAGTTTCCTTTTTCATAACACTCTTTTTTTTTTTTTTTTTTTTAAGATTTTATTGGGGAAAAGGAACAGAACTTTATTGGGGAACAGTGTGTACTTCCAGGACTTTTTTCCAAGTCAAGTTGTTGTCCTTTCAGTTTTAGTTGTGGAGGGCGCAGCTCAGCACCAGGTCCAGCTGCCATTGCTAGTGGCAGGGGGCGCAGCCCACCATCCCCTGCGGGAGTCAAACCAGCAACCTTGTGGTTGAGAGGACGCACGCCAACCAACTGAGCCATCCGGAGCTTAGATCAAGGTGCCATGTTCAATCTTAGTTGCAGGGGGCGCTGTCCACCATCCCTTGTGGGACTCGAGGAATTGAACTGGCAACCTTGTGGCTGAGAGCCCACTGGCCCATGTGGGAATCGAACCAGCAGCCTTCGGAGTTTGGAGCACAGAGCTCCAACCACCTGAGCCACTGGGCCGGCCCCTTTTCATAACACTCTTGTTTCATCATTTTGTCTTTGACCCAACATTGAATTGATATTCTTGTTAAGATGTTTTGTGTCAAGAAGCATTTGTGAGAAAAGTTCCTTGAGACATGTTTCTTATAAGATGTTTATTTTTGTTTTGCCTTTGGATGTTTTGGATAGTATGCTTCCTTCTTCTCAAAAAAAAAATAAAAAAAAATATATATATATTTATATATTCTCCCCTAATTGAATTGAAATAAAAAGCCCACAATTATGTTGAGACACCTGCATGTTTTGATTGTTACTTCCTAACCAAAATCTCAGATAGAAACCAGGAGAGCAGAAGGGATTTGTACATAACCAAGGTGAACACTAGCATCTACACAAAAAGCTGACACCAACTCATTAAGTGTTTTCTCATCATGGCTTGTTAGTATTCTATTTCCACTCTGTTCCACACCCAGATATCTGGTAACTTTTGTTCATGCTGAATTAACCCAGACTGACAAGAGCTATGACCTTCACAAAAGGGGATGGATGGTGGATCTTCCCTGGCCTTCACCTACAACAACTCCTGTCACCCAGGCCTCATGTGATGGCCTTTTATGACACTGTCATTTGTAAAATTGTCCAAATCTCTTAGATATTCATTCCCATTCATTTAGAGATCCTCCTTAGATTACCTCTCAATTAATGAGTGTCAAACATTTATTGTTCTAAAATCACTTCCCTGAAATATCAAAGGCAGCCTCCCCAGCCCAGTGTTTGGGGATTTGGCAACCAAACTGCATTTTCCTTTTGACTCATAATTTTATAGATTCTGCCCATGTCTTAGCTCAGTGTATCTTTATGCCACAGCCTTGTCTGCTTCACATCATTTTTTCATTCATTCATTTGTTCATTCAACAAACATTTATTTGGCTCCCTCAAAGTGCTGCTGCTAAGGGCAGGACCACAAGGGTGGTCCCTTTCCTCATAGTCATTACATACTAGCAGGCAAACACAGACAAGAAATAGGTAAACAAGGAAATAAATAAAATACTTCCAGTGTAATGAAGTATGAATAAGTGTAATGAAGAAAACAAACAGGAGGCTGAGATGGAGACCACTAGAGAGAAAGTTGTCCACATTAAGGAAGAGGTCCTCAGCTGGGAAAGACCTCAGAAGGAAACTGAAATATAACTTGGGTGGCTACAGACTAATGAGATTAAGGGAGAAAGGCAGGGCATGTGGGGGGTGAAGGGATGGGCTGGGGCCAGATCAGGAAGAGTTTTGGAGCCCATCAAAGGAATTCGAACTTTATGTTAAACTTGTTAAGAAGTTGTTGAAAGGTTTTACTCATGGCAGTAACATAATCTAACCTGTTTTGAAAGATTAGCTTTGCCGTCAAGTGGAACATGGGTTAGATTTGGAAGAATTTAAATTGTCACATGCTAGAAATCTTCTTATAGAGTAAGCAACTTACCACATCCAACAATACTTTTGGCATCAGAAGCTAAAATATATCTAATTGACTGAGATTAGGTGCCCAGAAATAAATGCAGAGTTAAACCTTCCTAAGGGAAACAGTAACATATTCATAGGGAAATACAAAGACTTAAGACTTCTATGGTATTTAAACTGTAATCAAGTAATATTGATAGCAAGATAATGAAATTAACCACCTTCATTTCTGAGAACTCAATTCATCACAATACCCAGTGTTCTTATAGTTTCTCCTCAATGCTCTCACAGTTAGGAGACAATCCATTTTCATTACATGTGTTAAATTTTGTGCTCTTCTGAAATGATACTCACTAATGGGCTGTTTCAGCAAATATAATCAAATTGTTTCACTTACTTAGCATGCAAATTCAAGCTCCGTAGTGCAGTTTTAAACAGAAAAAAAAAAAAAAAATTGCTGACTTGGCATATGCTGAGGGCTTTGCTTGACTCTCCTTAGACTGAAAGCAGGTAAAGAGTTTGCAAATAATTTTTGTAATTTTATATGGAAAATATTACAACAGCATGCAAAATGTTTAGTAGTATAGTGATTTTTGCTTAAAGTACATGTTCACCAGAATCTCCTTTATGACTTACTACCCTTTGGAAACATTTAAGAAAGTACAAAATTGAAATGTTGTGAAAGCTTGCCTTGGAGAAAATTCTATGTACATTAGAAGGGGAAAACAATCCAACTTTCCCTTAGTTGTTAAAATGGGAGAAATGTAAAAGCTAGAATAAACTACCGTGTTTCCCCGAAAATAAGACCAGGTCTTATATTAATTTTTGCTCCAAAAAACTCATTAGGGCTTATGCTCAGGGAATATCATCCTGAAAAATCATGCTAGGGCTTATTTTCTGGTTAGGTTTTATTTTTGGGGAAACATGGTAGATGCATGAATCATGTTTCTTCTCTGGTAGCTCATCATTCATGGATCCCCTCACTTAGAATTATTGTGGAAATCTAGGCCCTCCAGGGATGTACGCAGAGGATAAAAAATGCCCCAGTCTCTTTTCTTGCCCTTTTTTGTGCTTTTCAAATTTTGTATTTCTTTTCATTTGGTGTCATAGCCACATGCATATGTAATGCCTGAAGTATGTTGGTCTCAAAAAGCCAGGAATAATGGAAAGTAAATTTAATCGCCCAAAAGGATATGATATCAGTCAGAGTAAGAGGGTTTTACAAACAGAAGTGGTCATTTACCTCCACTTTCAAAACCAGAACAAATATTTGCTTGAGTACCTGTTGAGCTGGCCATTTTGCCAAATGGTACGTATAAGAACATTTGCAATGAGCCCTGAAGGAAAAGCAACCCCTTCCAGAACGATAGCAGTCAATGAGCAAAGCTCCTTAGAACTTAGTGAGAGGGTGTGTTCCATAGGAAATAGCAGTGCCTACTGCTTCTCTGGGTTTTTGTTTTCCTGGACTCCTTGTTAGACCTGGAAATCTGTGGGCCCAGCCCTGGTGGTTTTTAATAAATAGAATAGCACTGGATTGTATCTCCAGGAGAGGAACTAGAGTGTTTGGCAGGAGGGAGGTGAGCGGATGGCCCCCTGTGGATTATTAGGTTATCTTTATGCTATGACTTCCAAATTCATGTCTGATCAGGTTTATGAGCTCCTGGCTCACATATCCATCCACCATATTGACACATCACACCTGACAGACATCACAAAATTAATGTGTGTCTAAAAAAGGACATTTGATTCTGTACCCCCTGCTTTGTATCTTCCTTATCTCATTAATGACACCTTCATACATCCACCCAGTGACTCCACAGAGAAATTCAGGAACCATCCTTGATAATTCTTTCCCTCATCCTGCTGCCTCCTTGATAATTTTTTTCCCCTCATCTTATTTGCTTGGTGCCCTCCTATCAGCAAATCCTGTCAATTCTCTCCTCTAATTTGGAAATGTGGCTGGAAGCTATCTACTTTTTTCCACTGGTCCTGGCCACCATCATCTCTCATTTAGACTAAGGCAACAGCCTCCAAATTTTCAGTATGTTTGCTTCTTTCCAAATCTAACCCATGTTCCACTTGATAGTAAAACTAATCTTTCAAAATACACATCAAGTTATGTTACTGCCATGAGTAACCTTTCAACAACTTCTCAACAGGTTTAACATAAAGTTCAAATTCCTTTGGTGGGCTCCAAAGCTTTTCGTGATCTGACCCCAGCCTATCCCTTCACCCCCCACACTGCCTGCCCTTCCCCCTCAAGATCATTATGCTGTAAGGCGGGAGAGGGGTGGTACATGAGGGTAAAGGGGATCAAATATATGGCGATGGAAGGAGAATTGACTCTGGGTGGTGAACACACAATGGGATTTATAGATGATGTAATACAGAATTGTACACCTGAAATCTATGTAACTTTACTAACAATTGTCACCCCAATAAACTTTAATTAAAAACAAAAAAAATCACTAGGCTGTAGCCACCCAAGTTATACTTCAGTGTTTCAGAGTCTCCTTCTGAGCCCTTTCCCACCTAAGGACCTCTTCCTTAATGTGGACAACTTTCTCCCTAGTGGTCTCCATCTCAGCCTCCTATTTGTTTTTTTCATTACACATATTTATACTTCATTACACTGGAAGTATTTTATTTATTTCCTTGTTTACCTCTTTCTTGTCTGTGTTTGCCTGCTAATATGTAATGACTATGAGGAAAGGGACCACGCTTGTGGTCTTGCCCTTTGCAGCAGCACTTTGAGGGAGCCAAATAAATGTTTGTTGAATGAACAAATGAATGAATGAATGAATGATGTGAAGCAGACAAGGCTGTGGCATAAAGATAAACTGGGCTAAGACATGGGCAGAATCTATAAAATTATGAGTCAAAAGGAAAATGCAGTTTGGTCGCCAAATCCCCAAACACTGGGCTGGGGAGGCTGCCTTTGATATTTCAGGGAGGTGATTTTAGAACAATAAATGTGTGAGACTCATTAATTAAGAGGTAATCTAAGGAGGATCTCTAAATGAATGGGAATGAATATCTAAGAGATTTGGACAATTTTACAAATGACAGTGTCATAAAAGGCCATCACATGAGGCCTGGGTGACAGGAGTTGTTGTAGGTGAAGGCCAGGGAAGATCCACCATCCATCCCCTTTTGTGAAGGTCATAGCTCTTGTCAGTCGGGTTAATTCAATATGAACAAAAGCAGCCACCATGTTTTGTTTTGTTTTGTTTTAAACCGAGAGCTGTACTAAGTGCTTTATCCTCCCAACTCTATTTGGTGGACTCTCCCTTTATCCCGGTTAGGGGTTAGGGAGCAAAGACTTGAGAGGTTAAGTAACCTGCTGTAGGTCACATTAAATGAGGAAATGAGCTGGGGAATGAAAGCAGTACCATCACCAGCACCCTGCTCCTACCTTCTGTCCTGATTCTAATTAAAATTCAGCATTCCAAGCCCTAGGGAAAATGGCAAGAAAGAAACATTTGCCTTTAGCTTCTAATTCTCCATCCTTTACCCTTTTAAGTCGTCCTACCGAGCACCCTCATTTAGCAGGAATAAGAGCTTATAAGTCATTAACACGTTAGCGTGAATTAGCCAGTGACCTTACAGGAAAAACCACTGACCTTTGTGAGGTAAAAATATTTTGACCAGAGGCCTCTTGCTTCCCCTGAATCCCAGAATCAGAGCTGCTCCTCTTGGGTCCACGCTGGCTAATGAGTATGTGCAGGCAGAGGAGCTCAATAAAGACTGACTGATTTATTGATCAGCGGGAGCGAGGCCCAGCTTAATCTTCCCTTGCAGCTGCTCCTTTCCTTCCCTGTCTCGGGAGAACTGTGTTTGGCCCCAGCCAACATTCACACACATTGTGCACCCCACTCTTTGAACTGGGCTTAATGGGAGTTGGGTGAGAAACATCAGAGACCCCAAAGAGGAGGGGCCAAACCTGTAGCCCCAGTGCTGAGCACCTGGCAAGGCAGGAATCTCCATATCACACAAGGGGAAAGCTGGTCAAGGGCTTTCCCACTGCCAGAGGGGGGAAGGGGGAGCAACCTTCATCGCCCAGAGAAAGGACCCATCGAGGCAGCTCCAGATTCCCCGCATCTGTGTATGAAGACATGAAGGAGCTAGAAAGGGCTCACAGACCCTGGTATGTGAGAGGAGAGGTGGCACTGGCACTTCTGGCCCTTCTTGCATATGGGCTGAAAGAGAGAGATGCCAATATCAGGGTGACATGCCAGCTGGTTGGTGGAGAGTGCCTGGCATCTGGCTTGGAGGTGGGCATGCAGGGCCTCATCTGGATTGAAGGCTTCCTGCCACCAGGTATAGTGTGGCTGTGGCAAAAATGGCAGTGATGGTGAGGTTGCTCATCATCAGGAATATTTGTCTTCAAGGCCACACTGCACATTTTATGTTTAATTCTGGGGGCTGCACTTTGCAAAGGACCCATAACAACTAATACATACACATACCATAGTATGGAGATGGGGTTTCACACTCTGTCATATGAGCAACCATGGAAAAACTGGGGCTGTTTATGCTTGGCCCAAATGGGACCTAGAGAGTACCTGACAGCCAACTTCAAATACCGGTAGAATTGTCACACAGAAGGTGGTTTTGACTTGTTCTCTCCCCGGTGGTTGGCATTAGGACCAATAAAGAGAAGGTGGAGAGAAGAAGGATGAAATTCTAAAGGTGGCGTTTTCTTACGACCAAAGCCATATGAAAGTGGAGTGGGCATTCCCATGGGTGTTGAGCTGCTCATCTCTGGGGGCATTCAAGAAGAGGCTGAGGGATAGCATGTATAAGGTGCTCAGCATCTGATAGGAGATTAGGTTAGTCCACTGAGGGCTTCAGCAATGCTCAGGTGTGGTGTTCCAGGAAGACAGCATGGTAGCAGCATCTGTTTGTCTGGCAAGATCAGGATATTGAAGCTGAGAATCCACAGAACTCTCTACCTGTGCACGTCCTTGTCTGTTCTGTGGGAAAAGACCAGCATTGAAACTCAAAAATAGCCTTTCAGCATTGGGGTTAAAAGGTGATTTCAGAGTTCATTTCCAAATATCTCTAAACTCCAAGGCAAGGAAAGACAGTCTCAGCGAAAGGAACTTACCTTTACTGAATATTTATCATGTTTTACACCTATGCTGCCCCATATTGTAGCCCCTATCCATAAGCACTTGGCATGGGGCTAGTCCACACTGAGATGTATAAAAAACATATAAGATTTCAAAAAATTTATTACAACAAAAAGAATTTAAAGATATCTCATATGTATTATATTTTATATCGATGTTGTTTTGTCATGATCGTATTTTGTAATATAAGTAAAATTAAGTTCACTTGTGTCTTTTCTTTTTTTTTTAAAAAAAATGAAGCCACTAGAAAGTTTCTCAGGCTCTATCATATGTGGCTCACGTTATATATCTGTTGGGCAGTGCGGCTCTAAATCCAGGATATTTCTGTTTGTTATCTTATTTAATCCTCACGATGATTCCGTGAGTTGAGCACTGTTATCACCTCCATTTTATTCATGAAGATGCTGGGAGTTAGGGCGGTTGACTAACTCCCCCAAGGCCATACAACTAATAGTTGCTGACTTGGGATTTGAACCCAGGTCCTCCAGACTCTGTGACCATGCTCTCCTTCTGCTTTATGCTGTTATATTGACATTCTCTTTAGGGAATTGCTGCTATGTTGTAAAATGCTGAAGGAGGGAGCATGAGAAATGATTGTGGAAATGCTGACAGAGGCTAAACTACATGATTAAAAATGCAACAAGGCCTCTGAAGTGTGCGCCGTAAGGCCAGGAATGGACAGTGAATCTGGCTCTAAGTTCCACTGCAAAATCATGTTCTCAGAAAAGGGAAACTGCAAACCCAGAAGCCTAGAAATGCACATCACTCAGGGAATTTTAAAGTTTCAGAGAGGGAGCGGCATTCCAATGATAGAGGTTGCCCAGGTCTGAGCTCTGGGGGCTGGATTCAAGCTGAGGCAGGAACCCCTCCTGCCTCATGAAGAGCCTTAGTATGAAGCCTTTTGTGGTGTTGTTTCACCAAACAACCTGATGGAGCAGGGGGTGTCCTGGGGAGAATTTAAACAGCCCCCTCAATTCTGTCTCAACAGTACTCCCTCTCATAAGTGACCATCCTGTATTTGGAACTGCTTTACCTAATTCAAGAAGGCATTTTCTTTCTTTCTTTTTTTTCTTTCTAGTTAGTGTAGTGAGGGATATTTGAACCTGTGTGGAAGGGTTCTTCACATTTCTCAGTACCCATAAATCCTTCCCTCTTAAGGAGAAAGAGACTTGCTTCCTCTGGCCTTGTTATACCCCAGGGCGTCTCCAAGCCAGGCTGTGGTGAGCTGAAAGCTGCATTTGGGGGGACCCTCCAGGGCTGTGCCTCAGGAAACTTTCTTCCTGGGGATGTCTGCCCAGCACTCACACTTAGGAGAACGCCCTAGGCTGTGGAGGGCAGGGAAATCGATGACAGATAGGCCTTCTACCATTCTGAGTTAAATAAATAAGTATACCCCCAACTCCCCAAATAATATTCAGTTGTGAAGATTCATGAGACATGAGTCAAATGGCCTGTGCAAATGTCTGACTGAGGGGAGAAAGGAGCCAAGGTAATGATTTCACCTGCCCAAAGGGAAGAGGAACTGGTGTTGGAAGTGATTGAGTTATAATTACACTGACTGGGGACCCTGGGGTTGTGATCACAGAAAATTACTCAAATTTGCATAGCCCTGGAGCAGCAACGAAACCCCTAAAGCCCAAGACTCTGAAGCAAGTTGGCTACAGTCACCTCTGGGTCTCAGGAGGACGTGGGGCATGTGGAGGGGGCAGTGGGATGCTGGCTGGCCCGAGAGGTTCAGGGCAAAGTGGCATTTGGGATTGTTTTAGGGACCTAATCACCCAAGACCATGGAAGGAGGTGTGGGAGGCAGGAGATAAGTCAGAGGGAACATTTTTTCAAGCATGAGCCATAAAGAAAACTTGAGGGTCTCATCCTCCCAGCTCTCGGACTCTGGAATTGTATGGTGGGGCCCGGCAGATAGAGCAGATGAGTGAATGACCCTTAGCTCTGAGCCACAGTTCCTTCAGCTTTGCACTGTGGTCTGTGAGAGACATCTAGATGGAACTTGTGGGAGTGTAGCTCTTCTCCTTGATGACCTCAGAAGGTTGGGGCTGCACCTGCAGACATGCCCTAACAGACCTGCCTGCTAGAAATTTATCCAACCATTTTGGAACCCACTTTTATTTCTAGTGCATTTCCACTAGTAATATTGTTAGCAATCATGGCTTTACCAATTAGGGGTCAGAGCAGGATGGGGTCAATCCAGAAAGGCATCTTTTGGCCAAAGGTTGCTGTACTAGATGTCCCCTATCATCTGTGCCTCTGTTTCAGGGGCATGGGGAGAACAAGGCTCGTATACCTCTGAAGATAATTCCCAACTCCCATTAGCCCCAGAAATTCCATCAAACTTTTTACCAGAGACCTAAAGAAGAAGGTAAATTAATAAACTTGACTTTTTAGCCTGTGTATTTTCCCAGCCCACACAGTAAGTAGTTAATGCAAGTGGAAAAATATCTGAAAGATGTAAATGATGGCTTTGCAGTTATGGTTTTCAAGGACCATTCATTGTATTTCCTCTGAAACAGGCAGGCAGTGGTAAGAGAGACTTATTGAGCTCAGTGCTTAGCAGATGCTCCTGCTTCATTCAGATTTGTTCCCTTCTTGGCATCACTAGGGAAACATCCATTGAGTTATGTCAATTCAGCCAGAAAATACACAAGGCCCCCTTTTCTAATAAAGGGGGCACATTATTTTAGGCTGCGTAGATGAGGCTTCTAGAGTTCCAGACAGAGGCTGAGCGAAGCTTGTCGTTTGACCACAGCTCCAGTAAAAGAGCTGAAATAATAGCAATGCTTTGAAAGCCCAATGTGAGATGCCCAAATGGCATCTGGAATTCAAAAGGCCTTAGAAGTTAAAACTAGCTCATCATTCCTGCTCCCCCGCCCCCCCCACCTCACCTCTTACTCAGAACTGTATGGAAAGTAAAACCCCCACGTATCCAGCTCTGCCACACAGTGTTAGCAAGAAATGTGCGGAGCAGGTCACAGTATTTCTAATTCAGATGAATGACCCCATTCAGCCCTGTCTCCTTAGCAGGAAATTAGAAAGTGTAGGAAGGAGCAAATAGTGATTTATAATGTGTGACTCTGGTTATTGGCAGTTGTGCTCGTTAAAAGCTAAAATATTGTTTTGATATAAAAGAGTTGAGCTTGACTTATTTATGGGATAAAGTATTCTGCATAATGGGGGATCCCTTTTACAAAGCCAGCGGGTTATAGACCCATAAGCTTGAGGAACAGGAGAAATGACTTGTGCCCATTTTGTGCTTGCTGCAGCTCTGTCAGAAACAGTAATTTGGGGGTAACAGGCTGGTGGGGTGTTGCAGTTTTCCTGTACTCTGCTGTTGATTCCATATCTCTACTTCCTTCCCTGGTCATTTCTCCCTACTGGGTTTAGGTCTGGCCTTTCCTTCTCCACGTTTACTTCTTCAGGGTACATATTTAATTTGGGGGCTTCATTTGTCACCGACTTGTGTACAGCCATGACCCTTTTTCCAAGTCTCATTGTCTCCCCTAGTCCCCCAAATACACACACACACACACACACACACACACACACACACACACACGCTTCCGTTTGATTCACATAGACCTACGGGTAAATTCAGACTCATTGCTGTCTCCATGTGAATTCCATACCTTCTCTTAATCCTCATTCATAGCCATGCATATCCATTCTTTCCCTCCTTTGTATTCCATGTCTTTTCACTGCTCCTTAATCTTTGGATTCAGCCCCTTTCCTCCATTTTCACACTCAGTATATAAGGTGGCTCAAGCTCTTATTTAAGAGAGAGAAATAATTTTTCTGATTAAAAAATCATGCAAAGCTTAGTCCCTGGGCATGCCCAGTAAGCCTTACCGACGAGGGTGCATTTTTTGTTTCATGCTCCAGAGGTGTGTCTACATTCAGATTAGATACCAAAATAGTGTGGCTGAGAATTGAGAAAAGTTGAATGAGCTTTAGAAATATGCACATCTGAGAAGTCATTTCCAAACCTGGATGTGTATTAGAATCTCCTGGGGAGCTTTTTAAAAATGCCGAGTCCTATTAAATCTGAATCTCATCCACCACCCTCCCTCTTGCACACCCACCTGTACCACTACTCTTGCTTTTTTTTTAACTCACTGAGTACATTCTGCCTCAGGGCCTTTGTACTTCCTCTTTGGAACGCTCTTCACCTAGATATCCACGTTAGCAAAATAGAATCCTTCCAGCTGCCTACTTTTATTTATTTATTTTTTTATCTTTCTTTGGCTCTCTTCTTACATTACAGATTTATTGTTTCTGGTCGGTTTTCCCTCCTATGTACTCAGCTCTGAGGGCAGAGATTTTGTTTGGGTGACAGCTTAATCCTCTGAGCTAGAAAGAAGATTCACACATAACAGGCATTCCATTAATGTCTCCTAAATCAATGAATAAAGATGGATCAGAATCCAGGAAGCTTGTTCTAGAAGAGGGGTGTCCAAACTTTTTTCAACGTTTTTCACCAAGGGCCATATTCGGTAAAATACACAAACAGCCGGGCCACTCACTCGAGGTGAAGTACGTATTGCCTCACCTGGTTTATTTAAGTAAACTAAATATATTTTTGGAATTTGCCGCGGGCCAATAAAAAATGGATTGCGCAGTTGGCCCGCGGGGTGCAGTTTGGACACACCTGTTCTAGAACAATGGTACTTAAAGTGTGGTTCCTGGAATAGCAGCTTTAGAATCACTTGAGACATTGTTAGAAATACACATTTTTGGGCTTCACACCCCTCCTGGTAAATCAGAAACTGGGAGGCAGCCATGTGCATTTCAACAAGCCCTTCAGGTGACTGATGCTGGATAAAGATTTGAGAACCACTGCTTGAATAGACTGTTTGCATACCACATTATCTTTTGCACTTGCTACTATTTGTCAAGCCAAAAAAAGGAAAACTTTGCAATACTCATATTTGACATATACACTTATCTTAGACTCTTCCCTAATTGTTTCAAGTGCTTTGGTTCAAGAAGCTGGCTTGTCCTGTGGCCCTCAAGCATCTAGGAAGAACTCAGTACACATTTGTTGGCTGGTTTTTGTAGTATTCCTTGGGTATTCCTATTTTTGGCTCTAAGTGACAGAAGGAAAAAAGAAAGTTTAGACTCTTCCACTTAGAGTGAGTACAAGTATATCTTCTATTGGGATATAGGAAAGACATTGATTAAAAATACTTGTAGGTTGGTTAATTTTGACTCATGTCTTGTTATTTGTTAAAAGAGTATTCAAGTAGTGAAGACCATGAGTTTAGGAGTGAGATTTGGGCTGGATCAGGCCTTAATTGGTAAAATGGATGGTAATATCTGCCCCGGAGGATTAATAACATTGGCACATAGTTGGTACTCAAAGTAGCTATTATTAATAATAATAATAATGATAATAATAATAATGTTGATAGACATTTTATAACACAACATATAACATTTATTAGGCTGGTGTGTGTGTGTGTGTGTGTGTGTGTGCTTGTAATTATTAAGGCAGAAAGAAGACAGTGGAAATTATAGTTTAGAACAGTGATTTTTACACAGTGGTCCTAAGACCACCAGAAGCAGCACCACCGAGGAATTATTAGAAAAGCAAATTTCTGGGCTGTACCCAGATCTACTGAAACAGCTCTAATAGTTGGCCCAGCAATGTTTTAACAAGACTTCCAGGTGACTCTGATGCATGCTCAATTTTGGGAGCCCTGCTTTAAAATGACACACACACACACACACACACACACACACACACACACACTATGGTATGTCTCTTCTGGGAAACAATATATTAACACATAAAAGGACCATGGTAGCCAATAACTAGAGAATTCCTGCTAAGGGACAAGTCAATAGGGTCCGAGTCATTTGAATTTGGGAAACAGACCAAATTCCGATATCAAACCCATTCAGTGGACTAGCTATCTGACAGGCCTTTGAAAAATGAGGTCCCCAGTAACAGCCCTGTCTCCCTCAACTGCTTCCCTGCCTTGCAGCAATTAAACCGCAAGCAGGAAACTGGACCTGATGTCCTGTTAACCCTTTGTCAGCTAAAGCACAGAGGAAATTTGTCTTGTTGGAGAAATTTTCTTCTCAACTTCTTTCCCTCCCACCACACTGCAAAGGATAACTGTCTCCTAAAACATCTTGTCGCGCTTCCAGCTTCTGTGTCTGTGTGATTGAAACAGCTGGGTCAGAGATCAACAGAGGTGAAAGGTCCTTACACACTAAATGCAGCCGCTGAATCTCCTTCTGCTTCTCCTTGGTGTCATGAAGACAAATAGCATTAAAAAAAAAAAAAATTCTCCCAATGAAGCAGTTCTCATTTTCCTCACCCTCCAAGCATCTCTTAATGAACTACAGCTCAATCATCTATGAGCCTGATGGTTTTAAATCCTAGCATGGCCTAGCTAGAAACAATCAGAACTGAGTCGATTAAGGCAGCTGTCTCTGTGCCTTTGTCCTTGTGTTATTCACTTTGGGCTTCCACCACAGTCCAAATCCTCATTGCTACCATTTATGACAGCGTCAAACAGACATGTAGTGATGTCAAGCCAGGCCTTCGGGGGAAGGCAGGACTGAGACTCTGGACAGACACTTCCTGATTGTCGATAATTGTGGTATCTTTGTCTTTTACAAACATTCATTGCTTTTTATTATGCACATGTGCTTTATAGATTTTTCTCTGTGAATTTTGAATTATAGACCAGTATCTCCCACTCGGAGATTCCTCAGGGCACACAAGCTAATTTGAATATGAGCTTAAGCGAAAGGCAATTGGGATCATAATCTTATTTAAGCCACATTTGTTAGAACCCAGTAACTCTTTATTAAGGAAAGACAACCCTGCTTTGCTGTTCCTCAGTTTCTCAAGTTGAGAAGAGTTTTGAATTTGGAAAACAGAACAGGGGCCAACCAAAAGTATCCAAATGATTACCTCCTTAATGATGATAATCCCTATATTCAACCCAAGCTAATTTTTAATGAGGTCTGTATGGTCCTCAGCATAGTGCTTTGCTCACAGTAGATGCTTAACACCTTTTTATAATTCAGTATTGTTTACAAATGTGGGTTTTAGCCACAGAAAATATAAAAACCGGAGTGGAGCTATAAAAGATGGCGATACCTGATTTTACAGTAACATTTAGTAATCAAATTTGTGTTTCTACTCTGTTGGTGCAGATGATGAAAGAAGGATTTGGATTTCTGCTTTTAAATGAGAATATGTAGGTAACGTAGCTAATATAGATCCACTCCTATCACATAAGTGCTTGATGAACGTGACTTTCCTTCTCCTCTCCCTCTCATGTGGGTGATGGCCCATCTATATGCCAAGTGACAACCCTGCTAAAGGGTGGGCAGGAACCAAAACTGTGGTCAGTGGTTCCCCAGCGTGGCCTGTGAACCTCTGTAGGCAGGCATGATTGCAAGAGGGGTGGATGAAAGGTTTGCAGAGTTATCTACACAACACTTTAAATCTATATGTGCACTGAGCATTGCAGATAGACATACTAAACACTGTCTCTCACACAGAGTTCCTACTCTTTCTCAAATATTTATATATACACTATTGTGGTAAATACAACACATATTTAACTGTAATCATTACAAAATGAATTACAGTTCTTTTGCCATCCTGTGTTTTCTCAACTGCTATCAAATGATGTCTGAGAAATGTTTTGAGTAGAAGAGGTAGTCTCTGATTGAAAAATAGCTTGCCAGGCATGATCTAAGACCTCATCGCCTCTGTGTAAAGAGCAGATTGCCCAGCTCCATCCCTAACAGTCTGGATTAGAATCTCCCTGGCAAGGAACTGCAAATCTGCTTTTTAAATAAAATTCCTAATGCCAATTTCCCCGTGCCTTGAAGTTTGAGAACCATGGGCTTAAGGGAACTGGAAAATACCTTCACACAATCAGGAGTCAGCTTCAGAAAGTTAAAGCTTTGTTTTTTTAAGTTTTACCCAAAGATGGACTATTTCTTTCCTTTTTAAATCCTTGCATACTGTCCAGAAACTTGCTAGATTATCTATCAATCATGTCAGATAGTCCACTGTCAATTTTTAAACACAGTATTCCTGCTGGAACTATAAAACCAAAGAAAAATGCTTTGGGAACATCTGTGGATTTGGTTCACAACTATTTGCCTTTGTTGGTGTACACTGAAATACCACGCGAATTAAATGACAGTGAGCAGGGGAGCTGGACTACAGATCTGAAATCATTAGCAACTCCTGGGAGCATTCACCTGATTTGTGTGTATTTAAATATAATCTTCAATAAAATTAGGAAACCTTTACCACCATCTGTGTTGCCATAGCAAAGTGCAGGGGCAGCAAATATCTGGTCTCTGTTTTGATACCCCCTCTCTGTTTGCATGGCAGCTAGACATTTCTAATCAATTCCAGCAATCTTTCCCCTCAAGCCAGGATATTTATGCCTCAGAACCCTGTGGCCCAGACAGCTGTTAGCGGATGGGATGACGGGATAACAAAACCTATTTGCTATGTCTTGGGTGGTGAAGGGCATATGTTCTGCAGTCAAATGGGCTTAGCAGGTTCAAGTCCCAGTTTTGCCACTTTGAGGTTGTGAGACATAGAGCCAGGTACTTACGATATTTAGGGTTGTTGTGAAGGTAACAGAAAGAAGGCATGCAAATCTCTTCATATTTTAAACATATAGCGGGTACCTGATAACTTTTAGGTGTTGTTATTTTTAATACAGTTTGAAAGGATGTGGTGATGAGGACACGGAGGAGAAAAGGCCCCATTTTGAGGGACCACTTGAGTTCTATAAAGCAAGTGTGGAGGTTTCTATAGCACAGTGCATCCTTATTGCAGCCACCGTATCGAATTATGGCTTAGTTGGTCCGATTTATTGAGGGCTTAATAAATTCCAGAAAAAATATGTTGCAAGCACTTTATGAGGAGTAACTACTGTGTTTCCCCAAAAATAAGATCTAGCCAGACCATCAGCTCGGAATGCATCCTTTGGAGCAAAAATTAATCTATGACCTAGTATTATATTATATTAAGACTGGTCTTATATTAAAATAAGACTGGGTCTTATATTAATTTTTGCTCCAAAAGACGCATTAGAGCTGATGGTCTGGCTAGGTTTTATTTTTGGGGAAACACGGTAATTTAATCCTCACAAGAATCCTATCAGGGAGATGTTCTAATCCCCAATTTATAGATGAGACACCTGAGGCATAACGAGGTTAAATGACTCGAGCGGTGGAGTTAGACCAGCGCTATTCAAAACGAGGACCCTGCCAGCAACAGCAGCACTGAAACTTGTGATAAGTGCAGATTCTCAGGCCTCACCCCTGATCCCCTGAGTCAGAAACTCTGTGGGTGGACCTGGAAATTGTTGTTTTAACATGCCTTCCAGGTGATTCTGAGGCACAGTATACTTTCAGAACCACAAGCCGGAAGGCAAAGGAGATTTGCAGGACGAGGAGGGTAGGAGTGAGATTGTGACCCAGTGGAGAGCAGACTTGATGACATTAGAGAAGGCTGGTTCTCATTAAGGAAGGGTAAGTACCTGCCCATTCAGAAATTTTTTTTGATTCCTAGATGTATTTCTTCCAGTATCCATCCTGGAATTCTGTGTGTATTTTTTCCTGTTAATGAAGAAATTGGTTGATTTGGGCTACTGCTTTTTTTTTTTTTTTTTTTCACTTTGTGTTACAGGTTCCAAGAAAACAAATAAGAAACCCCTTCTCTCTCTGAATTATTTATAAGCTAGAGTGAAAGGCACCCAAGTCTTTTAAATCCATGCTACCTTTAATTTATACCGTAAATGTGAGTTCTTGCATGTCGCCTCTCACTCTTTTCATAGTCCTTCAATTCATTTCAATAACTTCTGAGTCAACTAGAAAGGTTTTGAGCTCTATTTGCTACATGAATATGAAAGGGCCTTGTTGGAGGCCTGCAGCATATAATAAAAATTACAAGAAAAACTTAAATGTATATGAAGCCCACTGCCAAGGACCAGTCGTTTCTTCATTGAATCTTTGTAATGATCTTAATGCGGCCAACACTGTCATGATCATCCCCAACAGAAATGGAAACACTTACAAACTCTTAGCTTTGAACGGGACTTAACTGGCCCAGTGTGTGAGCAGCAGGGCCAGGATCCAACCCCAGGTCTGTCTGTCAGCAAAGCCTATTCTCTTGGCTAAATGTTTTATGTGACAGAGGAGGAAGGGATGACTAGATTCCATCTGACTACTGTTTAGCTTTCAAAAAGAGAAAATCCATTTCCTTGTAAGAGGTTCTGCTGTTTCAAGGACGGTGGGAAGAGACTTAGCACTCGCTGACTTACAAAGAAGAATGCAAGTCCCAGTGCTCTTGTGTGACATCTGGGTGCTCATGAGCCTATGGTGTAGTTTGAGGATGAAGATGAACTATCCCAAAAGACTGTGTGTATTTCCCCAGTGACCTACAGTGTAACTTGTTCTTTTGAGGAGGAGGAAAATAGAAAGCAATTTTTTCGACCTGTGTCTGTTGCTTTTCTGTCACCTTTCCAACAGATTTGTTCTGCTCCTGAAAACATAAGCTAGTAATACATAAATACCTGGTCAGAACAAGTTAAAAAAGACAAACAAAATCCAGCCAGGTGTTGCCTTGTATCTCTAGAATTTAGCCAGACTTTCTCTCGCTTTGGCCATGTAGCCCTTCCATAGCTTGCTTTTTGTTTCTCCAACTCCAACTCCCTTATGACTGCATTTTAGCTTCTTATATTTATCCCAGACTTCCTTTTTCTAACAAACAATTTTGGACCGTCATCTCTAAGTGTCATTCTTGGCACCCTTTGGGCATGCTTATGAGATTTGCCTCGTGCCTATGCACATCTGTGGTAGGGAACGTCGCTGAGCTGTAGTACCATGTCAGAGGAATAAACAATCCTCACCAGAGGGAGGGGATCAAGTGCCTGAAATGGTAGAAATTTCCCAGCTCTCAAGATCTGGGCAGGGGTTCTGAAATTTCAGAACCATCTGGGGCCTTTTTTAAAATAGATGTCCTCAGGTTCTACTCTCCCCTAATTCACATTCAATACTTCTGAAGTGGAGCCCAGGAGTCTGCATTTAAAAGTACCTGGGTTGTCCATATGTCTCACGTTGAGAAACAGAAATGCGGTGGTGTTATTGTGGTGTTAGACCATGTCACATCCAGCCTTTGGATGGCAGAAGAGTTGTGGGGGGCACTACACTGATGCCCAAACTGGGACAGTCAGACAGTAGTTCAGGAGCCAGTAGGAACAAGACAGCAATCTACATTCTCACACTTTTCCTTCCTTTTCTGTCCTTTTCCTACTTCCACAACCCACCTGATCGTAGTAAAGGGTTTGGGATGATAAAAGATTAAGGTAGGCAAGTCAGAACTGACCTGGGATTTTTTATTGGAATTTTTGGGGATCCCTATCTGTAAGAATGAGATAAATCTAAAGCTTCTGGTAGTCCTCTTGGCCTTACATAGGGAGACAGTGCCTTAAAGTGAAGCCCGGACCAAAAGGAGAGAGAACATAGAAATAGCAAGGGATTTCAGAAGACATTGTCTAAACCTCGGGGCCTGTATTCCTGGAGTTAGTTTGCCCTTGAACTTCCTATCTATGTAAATTCCCTTGATGTTTTAAGTGTGAGCTGAGTTTCTGTCTCTTGAAGCTGAGAGTCACAGCTCGATCACTACATGATTCTTGCTAATGGATGTTCTGAGAAGGGTTATTGGGGAAAGAGAAAAGAATAGGGCCCTTCATAGGGAAGGAACCAACATTGAGATGGGCTGCAGAGTTGTGAGGGCAGTTGGAAGGCACTCGACACCTGACAGGGCTCAGGAGGGTAGAACATGGGAGAGGAGTGAGGTGAGATGAACACTGTTTCTCTTTGTTGCCCTGAGATGTGAATACCTGTCCTTTGAATTCTTCACTCGTGGGTATATAAGCCTTGGAGTCATTTTGCTTCCATTTCCATGCACATCACCAAAGACCCAGCTAACATGTTATCTGAAAAGCCTTGTGAGAGTCAGTGTTTGAAGCTGTGAGCAACAGCTTGGGTGGGAAGTAGAGAGAGGTGTGTTCTCAGGGCTATTCTGAGGAGCTGGAGAGTTGTCTGTACAGAGGGTGCTCTGTCAGTGTTACCTGGGGCAGGCCTGATGGCATAAGAGCAATAGAGCTGGGAGGAGATTGCAAATGGGAAAGTGGTGATACTATTTCTGGATCCATGAGAAACAACTTCCAGGGGCAGCAGAGGATCCAAAGAAGCAATGTCAAAAAAAGTCAGAAGTCTCTTAGCATTGTTATCCATGCCAGTCTTACAGATCTGGTGAGTTGATTAAACTATCCCTGTGATAAAACAGGCAAATACATAGTCACCAGAATTCAGCATTTAAGTATTATTGGTATTTCTAAAGCCTATAGATTGAGGTGTGTCGGTTCTAACTTGTGCACCCTGCGTATGTTAAAACAATTAAAAATCAGTTTCATCTTCCCTCTCCATCACCCCCCACCCCATTTTTCCCCACAAGGGCAATATTATAAACCTAGTTTGCAGTCCCAAGTGAGAGCATGGTAATCAGATTATGGGCAGGAAATGAGTTTCCTTTGTGAGTAGCCAGAATATTTCTGAGTTGCTGTTTGGGAGAGGGGGGCGGGGCTGGAGCATACGTCATCTGAACGTGGGCTGGGCTTGGCAGCGGGTTCTTTACTGAGGCTATCGCTTATTGCCATGGTTCCCAGTGGCAGCTTCAATAAGATCTCAGGGAAGGATAACTGGGAATGGAATAAATGCTGCAGCTGAAATAAATGCAAATAAAAATCTGCAGGATCACCTGCCCAGGAGCAGGGGTTGAAAGCAAAGATGGAAACTTGATGCATTTAGTTAACAGACAGGCTAGTTGTAGGAGGGTAATTCCTTTGTTAGACATTACCTATCATCACCCTCCTGAGACAGTAACAACTTTTTTTTAATTCCCTCTGAAGCTGGATATATGAGACCAAAAATATCCTTAGCATAAATCATTCCTTTTTCGGCATTGGACAGCCAGTGTTTCAAACTCAGTTAGTCATCGAGCACAAGGAAAGTGGAGACCACCACAGATTTACATGTGTTTAATGGATAAAGCAAAAGTGGGGACAGATTTCCTCTGTTTAATCTCTGCTGTTCAGGGTTCATTAGTAGATCATGTGGCTATTGAAAGAAATAGGCAGTGGAAGTTTTTTGGGGGCAGGGTTAAGCAGATGTGTTTTATTTAAAAAAGACGGAATGAATTTTATCCCAGAGAAATATAAGGGAGGCAGAGCAAATGAAAAGGGCACTGGAGGATATAAAAGGTGTTTAATCAGAAAGCTTGTCTCATTGCTTGCATGAGGACCCTTCCCACCAGGAAGTGTATTTCTGAACCTGGGGATTAGAGCACTGGTAAAAAAAAAAAAAGCCAGACATCGAGGGTACCAAAAGGCTGACTCAGATACTTCTGGAGAAAGTACTGAGCAAGAGACTTGGTTCCATTGATACTAGAAAGCTGGAATTGCCTAGATCATTTCTATTAATCCCGTTTAGCAATTTTCTAGGCAGTGATGTCTCCTACCTGTGTCTTCTCTCTTGGAGTGATAATAATGGTCATAACTTTATTATATCAAATGGGGTTTGTCGGAGCTTTCCAAATAGCATGCTGCTGATTGGTCCGAGGCTGGAGGTATGAATACAAATAAGTCTGGGAATCAGTTTTATAGTAACTTTCTTTCTAAGAATTCAAAGTATTTACTTAAACCTTCTAATCATTTTGCTTGTCTAGGTCAGCATTGTCTGTTTTTCTTTTAGAAGTTGGAAATCATGGGGCCTATTTTAAAACACAGTCAAGGGCAGTGTTATGTAGAAAGAGGTTCTTATGATCATAACTGTCTTCCTCATGGTTTTATAAACTTGTTCTCAGGAGTCCTAATACCCTAAGAGGTGGGCAGGGATTACTCCCATTTTAATCTGGAAATACTGAGGCCATGGGGTTGAACAGTTAGTACCAGATTTTAGATGACTTGAGTTTCAGTCCTGAGTCACTGTAGGAGAGGTGGACATTACCCAGCTAAGTAACTGGGGAGTGGATGAGGTTTTAAGGGGCTCAGGGTGAGGGCTGTGATTTCCTATCATTGCCCCTGCAGGACTCTAGGAACCCAAAGGACAAGCCAGACAAAGTGTGCACTTAAACTCTTGACAATGGAAGATGTTTAAACATCATGCCTACAGCGGCTAAAGGCTGGGACTAAACACAGAGTTCAGAGCCCAATGTCTCCCTTTGGGCTCTGTAGCTCCTGCAACAAGACCTGCCTGGGCCATTGTCATAAGCCTAATGACTCTTTATGGACTCAGCAGCTCATTTGATTCACAGACTTGTGTAGATGAAATCTGAGAGATGAATATTTGTTGTTCTCTTTGGTTTGTAGCATATGAGGTGGCGTATGGCAATCTTTTCTTCTAAAAAGTGGGGATAATAATCGTATCAATCCTATAGGGATGTTTTAAGAATTAAAAATGTTAATACAAGAAAAGTGCTTAGAACAAGAGAACGAGGATCAGCACATAGTAAATATCAGTAAATATTAGGAAAAAGAAAAACTTAAATATTACTTTAGGCTGTTGATAGAATTGTTGTCATCCTAGTTTGCCAGTTCCCATGGCAGAGTATTGTCAGGCTGTGGAGAAAACATATTGAAGGTTAAAATAAAAGTTATCCTGAGTCGGTGAGGGCTTGCCCAAGGAACCGTAACCTGGTAGCCAGATGGCATAGTTTCTCCACCACTTACCTGAAAGCTATGTTGTCATACCCTTAGTAGTTCCTATATAACATGCTGTGGCCATCAACCAGCAAAGTTTCTGAGCCCCTAATTTGTATAGTGGCCTGTGGGTGAGGCTTCCACCACCAGAGGGAGCTGAAAGAACAAGTCACAGAAAACCCAACTCAAAGTGGATTAAGCAACTAAGAAACTTAACTGTTCATAGAAATAGAAGTCTAGCAGATCATGCAACTTGCTGATCTCCGGAGTTAACACAGCCCAGTGGTTTTAGAGTATAATCCAAAATTCAGGGCTTCCCTTCCAGCAGGGGAAGAGGAAAGCATTCAAGGTAAGGATTGTTTCTAGTTCCAAAGGTATCAGGTAGCCAGTCCTGTCCCAGGCCCTGCATCTGGGCTCAGGGCAGCAAAATCAATCCTGACGAGACCTATATGGGTAAGACTAGGGTTCCTAATTGACTGCCAGGCTTAAAGCAGGGCCTGGTTCTTTATAACCTGAGTCTGGTGAGAACTTTGCTCACCTTCTTACTTTTGCCAGATGGTAAATTCAGATTTGTAAGGGCTCATGTTTTCCAATGCTAGAGGCCTTTCCCGTCTTATTTATTACTGGTTCTTTTGTTTGCTAGTATACCAAACCTGGGCCATGCTCTACACACCATGCTCTACACACCATGGCAAAAGCAACCAGCTGGGAGACAGAACACATAAGCTGAAAGTAAGTAATATGTCTTTGAGTTCTATTCTTTCCAAAACAATTAAAAGTGGATGGTCAAATTTCATTGAGTGTGGGATATTTGGAAATAGCCTTTCCAAATCGGGGGGACCCGCATACAACTATTGAATGTGAGGATTATCCAGGAAGTGGAAGCTGTTGGGGAAGGATTGTCGAAAAAGAGACACTGTTGTTTCTCTCATGTAGCCTAGAAACCAATCCTGGGAGTATTTTCCAGAAAATGATTTTCCAAATGGTTCCCCCCCCCCCCCTTCTTCCGCTTCCCACCCGCCCCACTCTGGTTCAAGCTGTTGTTTTTCAGTCTAGTTGTGTAGGACACAGCTCTCCCTGATTTCAGGGAGAGCTGTTGTTCACAATCTTAGCTGTAGAGGACGCAGCTCACTGGCCCACATGGGTATCGAACCGGGGACCTCAGAGGCGTTAAGAACACAGTGCTCCAAACACATGAGCCACTGGGCTGACCCTCCAAATGTTATTTTTTTGTTTGTTTGTTTGTTTTTTTAAATAGCAGTGTAGCAGCATCATTTGGATCAACCATAATCTCAACATTTCATCATTTTGAAGGGTAGCACTTAATTTTAACATACAACAGTCCGACATGTCTGTATCAAAACATTTGAATTATGACTTTACATGTAGAACCTAATTGTTTAAAATTTAGACAAATCAATTAATATTTTAGGTGTGTGCTTCCTATAAAGTTCCTCTTATTTATCTGTGTTTGATAAACAAATGCTTCCCACGTTGTCTTTGTTTATTTTCTGCACTTCATAGGCAGAAGGTAGTAATTGAAAGTTGTAATGGGGTGCCACCTACTGGGGAAATAAAACAATAGCTAAAAAACAGATGATGGGGTCTCACCGCAAAGGAATGATTACAGTACTTAGAAAAGGCGAGCTTGATGAATATGTGAAAGAAAAAGGAAACATGGAAAGAGATGGAAAGTTTACGTTTTGCTTAATACTGAAAAATTTTATTTGAGTTCTAATATACTTCTTTGACCTAATATTTATTTAAATATGAGATACTAGGAGAAACCCCCTCAGCCTATGCTTAAAATCCCAAAGATTCATGTAGATGAGAGCTTTGAGATCACCCATTCAATACCCTCATGTCATAGATGAGAAACGGGCTCAGAGAGGAGACGGGATTTATTCATGCTCACCAGTGAGGTAATGGCAGAGGACTTGTGTCCTCTCATCGCCAAGAGGTCTTGACTCAAGATGACATGGCTATTTGGACAAACACTATGATTTAAAGGATGCCAAGAGGTTCTCCAGGGCCCAATCCATCATCTCTCTTGCTGGCTAGATAAACTGGTAGAAAATCGCATCATTAGAGTTGCTTCTTTGAGTGGAAACCAGTGCTCATTTGTTTGCCCTCTAAGTCCCCATGATCTCCTTCACACAAATAGGGTTTATCTGATTGGCTGTTATTTCTTTGCTTATTTAAAAAGTAACCATTTGTCTTGTTGATGACAGCCATTCTAACTGGGGTGAGGTGATATCTCATTGTGATTTTTATTTACATTTCTCTGATGATTAGTGATGTTGAGCATTTTTGCATATGTTTATTTGCCATTTGTATATCCTCTTTGGAGAAATGTCTCTTCAGGTCCTCTGCCCATTTGTGGTATATATACACAATGGAATACTATTCAGAGGTAAGATAAGATGAAATAGGATCATTTGTGACAACATGGATGGATCTTGAGATTATAATGCTAAGTGAAACAAGTAAGACAGAAAAAGCAGAGAACCATATGATTTCTCTGATTTGTGGTATATGAACCAAAAACAACAAAAGAACAAGACAAACAAATGAGAAACAAAAACTCATAGACACAGACAATAGTGGTTACCAGAGGGTAAGGGGGGAAGAGGGGTGGTAGATGAGGGTAAAGGGGATCAAATATATGGTGATGGAAGGAGAACTGACTCTGGATGGTGAACACACAATGGGATTTATAGATGATGCAACACAGAATTGTACACCTGAAATCTATGTAACTTGACTAACAATTGTCACCCCAATGAACTTGAAGTAAAAAAAAAAAAAAAAAAAAAGTAACCAGCAGAATGGCTGTTTCAGATCTAATTCTAACCAAGAGAGGATGATGAGGAGTGAGAAGAACCTTGTGAGAAGTGACCATGGCACCCTGAGGCAGTGAGAACCGGGGAGGAAAACGGGGCCTGGTGAGGCACAGATCCGGGGCTCCAGAGTTCAGACAAAAGTAGGTTCTTGGAGAGAAGGCCACACAGGGGGATGGGGAGCTCTCAAAACCCTGGTGCTCTGACTGTGGACATGCAAATACACCCAATGAGGGGTAGTTATATGGGTGCTTAGGGACACCTGAGTGGCTAGCAGGAGCTCTCTGATGAGTTCTGATTTCAAAAGAACACTTGCAAAGCATCAGAATGAGTGCTTGGAGCCAGAGGTGAGAGGCAAGACCTCTGAGAGCAGTATTATGCAGGCTTTAATTCCTATAAGCTTGTAAGAAAAGCTCAGGGCAACAAAACCCACAGAATTATGTTCAGAGTAAGTCCCACAAGGAATGGGGTTGTTATTGGAATGATTCTCATGTGCCAACAAATAACACAAAATATCAAATCTCCTCCACCTCCATTCACCTTCATTTTTTGGCAACAAAGACTGAAAGAATGATCTTTGGGTTGAAAGCACGGAACAAATATTGATGAAAGTGAAACAGAAGTCCTGACTGGAGGGAACTCATGTCAGTGACACATTTGAATGCTTCCTGAATTCAGTGTTTCACCTGTATCATCTCATGTGTTTATACAATAACTCTATGGTTTTAGGTATTATTTTATTTAGATATTAGGACTCTTAAACTCAGGGAGCTCACGCTATTTAAGTTTCATGTAATTAGGCGAAGAGAAAAGGCACAGTTGATACACTGGTCCTCTAATCTGCAGCCTGAAAGCTAGCTGGGCTGCTCAATTACCACCCTCCAGAGCTGCTAAGGGAGGTCAGGTCTCCTGGTGCAGACACAATAACACCTCAGCTTCTGAGAGAGCTTGCAAATGGGTAATGTTGACCGTGATGAGCACCTGGAGATCCAAGGATGGGAAAACAGGTTTTCTGTTTTCAAACTTTTTTGTTGTTGCTGACAACAACAACAACAACAAAACTATAATAGATTCTACAAACTGCAAAGATGTGATTCTGGATAAAATTCTAAAATAGATTACTAAAGGGTTATTATAAACACCTTGGAAAGGAAGCAACCAATCCAAGTACCCAAAAATGGTTGTTAACCAAGACAATGACATTTAGAAAACACTGGGGTCCCACTCTGTGCCTGTTGCTTGCTGGGCGTCCTGATAAATAGAAGCCAACCCTCCCCTCAAGTAGTCATGACCAGTGGTGGGAAGACAGGGCCATGGATGATTGTGAGGGGTGGAAATATCAGGTCGGTACAAGTGCATCAGCACAGGTACAAGGAGGCCCAGGGAGGCATGCAAACTAGATTAGAGAGAAAGGGAGAGAAAGTTCCCTGGAGACTGCATTCCTTTCCCTTTCGTTAAAAAGATGTTTAAAATTAAATTTCTGTTAAAAGTTTAGGTTGAACCACATGAATATATGGAACTGACACATTTTTCTAGCCCATAAATTGTCAAATATTGACAAGTTTATACAATCCAACCTAACCCAAAGTCTGAAAAGTCCAACTGGAGCGCACGCGTACACACACACACACACACACCTTAATATAGAAAGGGCAGGAGTTCTCTGCTTTGTACCTCCCCACCCCAGATTTTTCTCCCCAAGTCTGCAACGTTCAACTCTCAGAGCTACTTTTAGCTATTTTGTTGGTTACTTATTGCCACATAATATGTTTAACTGTCATTTCTTGACTTTCCATTTTAACACTGTGTATTGAATTTCTGTTATGAGGATGGGATTTAGCTCTCTTCCGCCACCATCATAAATACCTGTATTTCCTGCTCCTTCTTATATTGCTCTATTATAATTTCTGATGAAATCACTCTTTGCACTGGCATTGTTAAGTCGAGAGGATAGCCTGTTCGAGCTCCTGATGTTTTCTTCCATGAGGTGGGATTTCCCTTGCTCATTTCTGTATAGCTTTGCCCTGTTACTCATTATTCATTTGCTTCTCTCTCTAGGGGAGGAGGAGCAGCTTAATCTGGGTGGTAAATTTGAGTCAACCATTTCTCCTCTGGCCAGCTGGAAACTCTGTTACCAAGGAGCAAACTTTCCCTGGAGTGCTGCCCTAACTGGGTGGGAAAATCTGCTTAATTCTGGGATTCAAAGCCCATTTGGTTCTCACAACTAAACTACATTAACCAATTAAGGGTTTATCACAAAGGGGGGAAAAGGTGATATTTTGATCTTCATCTGAATTCCTTGGTTTTATTTATCAAATTGTTCAAAACTTGGGTGGAGAAGAGGAAAATGATTTACTAAGTCGCTTAGAAGGACCCAGCAATTTTAATTATGTATTTCTTAATTTACCCTTCTTTTACTATAGAAACTTTTCTTTCCTCTAGAGCTAACTGGTTCTGTTTATTTGTTTACTTGCTTAGCTCATCTCTAAACTCCTGAAGGCTGAAAACTCTATAAGGTAAATAATCTCTTTCACACCCCTCCCTGCCCTTGAAATCTCTCCCAGTTTGGAGACATACATTTCCTAACTTTGAAAATGCTCTTACCCCTGTTCCCATTGTTATGGTGGCTGTCTAGGCCTGCTGCCCAGCTGGCACCCAGAGGCTCCCCTTTACCATCATCCTGGGAATTTTGCTTGTTCCTCTCTGGCGCTGAATCCCAATATTTTAGATTGTGCAGCTTCCCTTTTTTGGGGGGTCTACATTCTACCCTTGCACTTGACTTGATTTTGCTAAGTCTGTGTTGGACAGTTTTCATTAGAACTTTGAAGGAACTGCTCCACGGTCTTCCAGAATCCTAGGGTTATGAAAGTTCAGAATGACGGGCATTTTGCAGGCTACCTGGTAGGTCTTTTCAATTCAGAAACACTTTCTTTTAAAATCTGGGAAATTTTCTTGCATTATTTCTTTTATAGTTTTCTCTCCTCCATTTTCTCTGATGTTGTTTCCTACCCACCCATCCATGGAATTTCTGTTACTCTGATGTTTGACCATTTGGATTGATTCTTCAATTTTCTTGACTTCTTTTCTCTTGTTTCCCATCTCTTTGCCCTTTTGTTTTACTTTCTGTCAGATTCCTGCATTTTGTCTTTCAACACAGAGCATTTGAGATATATATATATATATATATATATATATATATATTAGTTTCTTATCAGTTATATGGTTTGCAAATATTTTCTTCTATTCCATGTGTTGTCTTTTAACTTTCTTGATGGTGTCCTTTGTAACAGAAAAGATGCCTAATTTATCTAGTTTTTCTTTGTTCTTTTGGTGTCATAGAATGAGTTGGGAAGTGTTCCCTTCTCTTCTATTCTTTGGAAGAGTTTGTGATGAGTTGGTACTAATTCTTTTTTAAATGTTTTGTAGAATTTACCAGTGGAAAAAATATTGGCTTAGACTTTTCTTTGTGGGAAGTTTTACAATTACTAATTCAATCTCCCAATTATAAGTCTATTCAGATTTTATATTTCTTTTTGAATCAATTTCAGTAGTTGGTGTTTTTCTAGCAAGTTTTACTTTTCATTTCCTCCATTCTTGTGTTTATTTTTGTCTTGGATACCAGGAGTAGAAAAATCACAGGTCAAGAAAATATGGTGATGTGTCTTGGCTTCAGGCCCCTGTATGAGATTGTACAGGGTACAGTCCATTTGAACCATGCTCCTCTGAGTTTTATGTTGCACAAGTTGTGATCAAACATGGTGGTCCTAAATAGAAGTGTTAAATGTGCCATCTTTGGAGACAGACCCTCTGGGTTTGAATCCCTACTCCAGCACTATCTAGAGGCTTTGGGCAAATTACTTAATCTTCTTAAACTTTTCTTTAAAAAGTTTATAACTGTATAGTTACCATGTTTCCCTGAAAATAAGACCTAGCCGGAAAATAAGACGCACCTCTAATGCGTCTTTTGGAGCAAAAATTAATGTAAGACCTGGTCTTATTTTACTATAATATAAGACCCGGTCTTAATATAATATAATATAATATAATATAATATAATATAATATAATATAATATCCGGTATAATATAATATCCGGTATAATATAATATAATACTGGTCTTATATTAATTTTTGCTCTAAAAGACGCATTAGAGCTGATTGTCTGGCTAGGTCTCATTTTCCAGGTAACACGGTATATATTTTATAGCTATATAACTTAAACTTTATAAACTTTTATAGTTTCCTTCTATATAGATGGTAGTACTTTCCTCAGGGATATGTGTGTGTGTGTGTGTGTGTGTGTGTGTGTGTGCGTGTGTGTATTAAATGATACAGTATATGTCAAGTGCTTAAATAGTGCCTGATTCAATAAATGCTATTTCTTATTAGATATCTTGGTAGCCTCACTATAAGTTTCATGAGGCTAGAAATGGGCTTTTTTTCTTTTAATTGCTGAAAGCTTAGCACCTAGTAAGATGCATGGTCCATAGTAGGAGTGCAATACTATTTGTTAATGTTTTCCTGTCAAAGAACTGGATTCTAGGGCTAACAGCTCGCTTGTTACTGAGTAGGGTACTGATTGATAAAGAATGCAGACTAGGAGACCCCAGAGATGTGCTGAAGCTGTCTTGGCCTTTGTTGGGTCTTACAGAGTCATAAATGGCTTGAATAAAGCATGGAGCCCATACCTATAAAATTTGCACTTGACAATAAACTGTGGGAGAATAAAATTATAGGTGTGTATGTATTTGTGTGTGTATGTCCTACACTTGGGTTCTAAAATAATGACTGCGTAAGTAAATAACAGAAGGATGTGGACTGGCAGCAACATAAAATATTCTGGGGGTTCTTGTCAATAATAAACTATTATGAGTAAACAGTTCAGAAACAATAGCAATCTGTAGCTACGTTCATTTTATGTGGAGCGAGGGAGGGAACAAGCACACATATAGCAGAGATGTGTTGTGGCCTCACGCCTTTTCGATTTGGTGGTGGTGGGGTTGCTATCTCTTCTAATAAACTGGATGTAGACCCTCAAGCAACAGGCAACACACACTGAAACATTCTCTTTTATTCCAGTGATAAGGTTTCATTAACGTGAACTAACAATGGTCTTAGTAGACAGGTTGCTGTATGTTAGGTACAGCACCTCTTTCTGATTGATGTAAGGATGGACTCTCTTATCACTGAATTGTCACTGAACAGGAGTTGGCCTCCTTTATATGCATGGGTCTTAGGATCCTTAGATCTCACACAAAGTTATCAATCCTATTCCCCCGTCTGTTTAACTGAAATATAGAATAAGGGTATTTGTCAGTACTTATTAGTACTCCATTGCTGTCAAAACTGGAGCTGAGAGAAAGACTATTAATGGAAAACAACAAACAACTGACAGCTATGTAATCCATCTCTCTGCACTCTAAAATTTGTCCCTGAATTAAGCCTATCAGAGAATTAGACTTGGAATACATCATAGCCTGGCTCACATAGAATTGCTTTTGTTGCATTGTACGTAGGCATGAGGGTATCAAACTATATAACAGATTCTTCTAGGAGACTTCCTTATGAAATATGTCCTTGGTTTTATATTATTCAAACTTTTTCATTATAACACAGTTTCCTAGACCAATTGTTTGAATTAAGCCTGGACGAGAAAGGTTTTCCTGGGCGAAAATGATAGAGGAAGTAGTGTTGGGGAGCAACAAGGAAGAATTTGAGGCGAAAGTGTGCAATGTGTGTAGGGGAAATGATGGTTATCTCAGTTTACCTACAGTGAGGCATACAACTAGGACTGAAAAATAAAATAGAGCCAGACTGTGCCAGGCCAAAGTAAAAATATTATTTGGGAAGAAGGGAAGACCATTTATTTGTAAGAATATGATTTGAGTGCTTACTATTTGGCAGGTGCTGGATGTGGAGTAATAAATAGAATGGACACGATGATTGGCCCCCTAGAGCTATTACGATAACAATCTAGAAAGCAAACAAATAAATGCCTAACCTCTCCCTATGGATGCAAAGAACAGAGTATGAGGAGAGAACAGCCCAAAGGGAATATTAGTTGCAAAGGCCCTACAGTGGGAAATGGGAAAAGCCACTGAGGAAGGAGTATGGTGAATGAGGAGGGAGGGAATGAAAAAAGTTGGAGAGGTAAGCCGTGCTCAGTCACACAGGACATAGTATGGGGAATTATTCTAAGTGCAACGAGAAGCTTTTTACAAGTTTTAAAATGGTGTGTGTGTGTGTGTGTGTGTGTGTGTGTGTGTGTGTATACGATCCATTGGTAATTTAGTAGAGGGCTTTAAAAAGTAGGGAGAATGCAAAAGAAATTAGAATTAGGGCTGGGCAGACCTGATGCAATATTATAGGGCAGGAGTTGGCAGACCTTTTCTGTAAAGGGCCTGATCATAAATAGTTCAGGCTTTCAGGGCCAAACAGTCTCTGTCTCAGCCTCTCAACCTTGCTCTTGTAGTGTGAAAGCACCCACAGATATGATACAGAAACGAATGAGTATAGCTGGGTTCCAGTAAAACTTTATTTACCAAAATAGGTGGTGGGCCAGAGTTGGCTCTCAGGCCACCGGCACTAAAGATGTGCAAGTGGGCATGAACACAAAGGATAGGCTAGGAAAGATGTAGGATGAAGAACCACTAGCCTTTGTGACTACATGCAGGGGCTGAGATAGAAGACATCTGGAGATGGGGGTTAAAGTTTGGGATACAGTGAGAAAGTTTTTTTGAGAATTTTACAGAAGTCAGGAAGAAAAACTGGTTTTAGAGGCAAATAATGCATTTGCTTTTAGTTTCTACACAGTTTATACCAAATATTCAATTAGATTTTGCCAGCGTGGAAACATCCAGAAGTCTGGCAGTTAGAAATGATATTCAAGGGTTCATATTGGTTGTAAGCAATCTGTGCATGGGATCCCTGTCTCTATTTGAAGATAGAGATGATTTATCGGATCTGGCCCACAAGACGGTGGGGAAATGGCTGCCCTCTTCCTCCTTTAATGAGCATCCTCCAAAAGCTAAAGAATCAGCTAAAAGAATGCTCTTTTCTCTAAAGGACTTTGAAAGTTTTATTCTCTCTGCAGGGATGCACTTGTGTTTGAGTGAAGGTGGTAAACCACTGCAGAGGCCGCAGAAAGTTCAGTCATGCCTCCAGGTCTATGCAGTGAGCAGCCAGATGCCACATGTGATTTTGGTGCCTGTCTCCCACCAAGAAAACTGTCTCCTGGAATGGACTTCCCATTTGCGGGTCACCCTTAGTTTTCAGCATACTTGTGTCCTAAAATATATTGTCATCCATCACACTGACACATTTTGCATTTGTTTACTATTAGAATCCTAGAAAATATATTTGTTTAATGAAAGATGCAAAGCATGCCTGAAAAATACCCTGAAGCTAATATAGGGAAGGATGGCAGACAGGGCGTGGCTTTGCTTTGGTTGGTAGCACGGTTCTTCCAGAGCGTTCAGTGCTCTGGTTTTTATGGGTGGGTTTGGCAAATTGGAGGCAATTGCCCTGCACTCTTCACGGTAACCTCAGGGTTATAAGACTGGAGTTGAGTAGGAGAAGGACATGGTCTGGCTAACATCAGGCCTCTTATAAATCTTGGGGTGATAGTCTGGCACAGTGAGACCTGGCACAGGGGATCCTTTTGCAAACTCTTCCCTCTCTTTTCCTTAAAAGTAAGTTCTAAGTATTCCCTGTGTCCTATATTCCAATTGGGGTGGCTGACTACAATGTCCCCCTAGTGGCCTTGTCTGAGCCAAGTTATATCTTCCTTTCTTTGTCCCCTTCTTTTGGGGGAAACTACTTTTCTCCTCCTAACCCTGGTCATGTGGTCTAAATGAGGACTGTCACCATTTTACATGTCCCCAGTTCCTTGGCCACAGGGATAGGTCCAGAGATGGCCCATGCGTTCTCCTTGGGAGTTCTTAAACAAGAGCTACCCCCTCTGGGGACGGAACCACAAGGGTGCAAGTTTGCAGCTGTGGTGCCACGTCCACAGCTGGGTGACAGAGCCTGACTGCAGACAGAGAGGATGAGGAGCTCCCCAGGGAGAACTGCACAAATTGGAGGCGTCGGGGGCATTCTAAGGAAAGCCCAGGTGTGTGCAAGTCTGCTTTCCTCTGAGATCTTGAGTGGGGTCTCCCCTGTCCTGCTCAGAGCTTTGGAGACAGCTTTTTCTTTGATTCTCCGAGCTACCCCAGAATCCTACCAGCACCCCCCCTGTTTGCTTAAGCTATTTAGAGTTGGGATTCTTTCATTTACCATTTTATAAGATTTTGGGGCGGGGATCAGAACAGAGAATCCTAATAGTATTCTTCTGAAATCACACCATCCAAACAGCAGTCTGCTTTGCTCCAAGTGGAGGGGTGCCGGCACCACTTTCAGGTGGTTCGTTGCGATAGCCTCATTTCTGCAGAATTTTAGACAGGCTGATCCTGAGGGCATAGATCATTAAGCACTTGGGAGGGGTCTTGTGTTAACAAATTTCTTTTTGTAGCTTTAACAGTAGCTAAGGAGGGAGAAAAGGGGAAAAAGATCTGAAGTTTGTCTCTCCAGAAAGAGGTTTTAGTTCTGACTTTGTGCTGGTAGAGAGAACTACTTGACTTTCTTAGTGCTCCTTTAAGAGGCCCCAGCTCGTGTATACATCTTTATTGTCCACTGCAGAGAAAATATGACTAATAAACCTTCCCCGAACATGGCTTCTGCTTTCTTGACTCTCTCAGAACTGAGTGCTCCTTCTCCCCTTGCTTTTCCACTTACTGAAATCCTACATTTATACTTCAAGGCGTTTTTGAAGATGCTACCTCCTCCATGAAGCCTACCTATGGGCCTCAGCTAAAAGGAATCTTTGCCTCCTTAATTTCCAGTAGGGATTTTATAGTTCTTTTAGTATCTATGCATTCATTCTTCCAGTAATCACAAGTACACTCATCTTATTTTCATGCTAGCTTGTAAAACATGAGGTCAGGAGGTTGTCCTATATAATTTCTAAACTCTCTTGCAGGAATTCTATAACTTCTATAATTCTATAACTAATATGAATTTTTCACACACTTAGGGTACAGAAAAGGAGCATCTTTTTATTTTTAAAATGACTATCTTAATATCTCTTATCCCTATGTTTTCCAGCTTTGTTTGACCTATAACATTGTGTAAGTTTAAGATGGACAACATGTTGATTTGATATGCTTACATATTACAAAAGGATTACCACCCTAGAGGTGTCTAACACATTCACCATCTCACAAACTAACTATATCTTTTTTTGTGGTGAGAACATTTAAGATTTACTGTCTTAGCAGTCTTTAAGATATAATGTCGTGTTGTTAACCATGGTCATTATGCTGTACATACGATCCCTATTGTCAAGAGTTTAGGATGTCTTTCTTACTTGAGATTTCCTGTCTTCCCGAACCACCCAATAATTCTAAGGAGGCATTGTCCAATAGAACTTTCTGCGCTGATCATATCATGTGGTTATTTATAGCTTGAAATGTGGCTAGTGCAAATAAAGAACTGAACTTGTAATTTTATTTCATTTTAATTAATTTAGATTCAAATTTAAACAACCACATGTGACTAGTGGCTGCCACACTAGATAGCACAGCTCTAGGAGCTTCCAGAGTCCAAAACATGGACTCCAACCTCTACACCCGACTAGAGCATCACTGGCTCCAGTGACCACCACAGCTGGCGCTTCCCATCACCAAGTGATGTTGCTTATAGAAGGTCAGCGCAGCACTCCCTGCTCACAATTGCTGGTCTCTTGCTGCTGGGGAGGTGATAGAGCCCTGATTTTCCTACTGTAAATCTTGGGGGAGAGTTATGATCCCACTCTCTTGGGTTAAGTTTGGCCACACTGCCCATGCTTAGACTCCAAGGCTGGAAGTCTTATTCATGTTTCCCTGAAAAACTACCATCAAGGACTCCTGCAGCCACCAAGTTAGGATCAGAGTGATTCTGTTGTTCATCATCTCACCGACCCAGAATCAGGGACCCTCTTCTCTGTCTAGGTATCCATAACAAGGAGTCAGCTGGCTTTTCCTTTGTATTCTCAAAAGCACAAAGGATTGCTTTTTAGATTCCTCCAAAAATAGACCCTTAGACTACGATTCAACTGTAGGTAGTTCATTTAAGAGGTGATTTAAGAAATATCAGTAAAGGAATTGAAACGTAAAATAGGGAGGTGAAGAAAGCTGGTAAAAGATAAAATATCAAACAGTTACCACTGGACAACTTAAGCTCAACCCTCCCGAGGAACTCTAGGATGCAATGTAGAACAGGCTTCAGAGGTATTCCAGCTGAGTGACAAGTAAGATGACATCTATCCACCAAACCCCCATATGTTGTTCTCCTGGAGGCATGAACTCTCCAGCACTCTCAGTGTGCTCCACGTGTGCTCCCACCACAAGAGGAAAGCCGTTGGCAGAGTTACTGGCATTTGCAGTTAGAAGTCCCTGGAGTGTAGAGGCACCAATACCTGCTCCATCACCCTGGACAGTGAAGTACTCATACTGCCCTTCAAAAGATTGGCTGTTGTAACTGAGTCTAGGGTGCTCACACCTCCCCTTCTAGGATCAGCACCTCCATAAGTTTCTCACAAGAGAAGTAGAATCTGCTACAATTGTAAAACCTGGGGCAGTGAGCATCACATGTAGTAAACTACCCCATTTCAAGTTGGTTTATCTGTTAGGTAATATACTGACCATCCAATGTACTAAGAACATCAAATAAAACTTTCATGTGGTCTGAAAAGCACAATAAAAGTTATATTGAAACTGCCTCCACCGGTTCTACTAGTAGCACCAGCTTCGTATAAAAGAAAGGGGTTTATAATTTGAAGATATCTTCACATTTCAGATGTTAAACGTATACATTTTTATCAGCTCTTGCCTTTCCCACTTTCAGCAGGAATGAGCAGTATTATGTTGGTAGAAAGTGAGTAGGATATATGAGGTCCCATGTGCATGAAGTGAAAAGTAACAGAATTAATCAATGGACTTTGTTCTTAAATACCGCAAGGTGGAATTTAGCGATGTGCGAGCTACTCTAGAGGTGAACTCAGTATTCTTTCATGGTAAAAGCATTTGGCTTGGTTTAAAATGCATTATTTTAGAAAGCTCATTGGTGACAACACCTCCTATCACTATTTCCTGAGGCCTGAAATAGAAGGAGGTTTTGACTTTACATGTAATTGCAAATTTAATTTGGTCTATATGCAAAGATTTACACTCTCTCCAGATATGCAGGGTATCAATAATAGAGGAGCTACGAGCAGTGTACTGCCTCTCATTGAATATTCAGTGTGTGATATGAAGATTTATCTTGTAAATATCACTGGTTATAGCCTTGTAAATTCAGAGATACATCATCTACAGTTCGGCTTTGAATATAGAATGAATGAACGAAGAATGGATTTTTTTAAATGAAAAGATACAAAAGTGTAATATTTCATAATCTTAATTAAACTTTTCCACTGCACATTGATTTTTAATGTTATTTGTGTTATAAAGTGTGATTATTGCTTTCATAGCCAAATCAGATAATCTGGTCACAAACTTAATTGTTAAAAGGTAATGTGAACACATCTTGTTTGGCTTGAGAAATTGGTCATTAAGTTCCTCGATTAGCTCTTTACTCTTTCTGGAGAAATTACATTATGTAAGTGAGTCAGATTGTAAACTTTCAGGTTATGAAGCAAGTTATTAAAATTATTAAGCATGTTGGGTTGGAGCCCACTGGTGAGAAATATATGCATTGCTGGGTTTTTGGGAAAAGAGAAACCCTGCACCAAGGAGCATGGAATATACCAAGTTTCCCAATGCATTAACAAGCATTGTAAATTTTAACAGATCAGTTAGCACAGTAGTTTGCTCAGTGCTTCTGTGTAAATAGATAAATCTTGAAGCCGGTCAGAATTACCTCTGCAAACTCACCTGCTGACCCAGTATAGGTGAGCCATATATACCAAACAGGGCTAGAGGGAATAGCCCAGAACCATCTAACCTTTGATCATGTCTCACTTTCTCTTTGGCTTCATCGTTCCATTCTGAAGCACTTGGCTCCATGACTCTGAACATTTACCCCTGATCTCTGGGATATCAACTCTCTTTTTTTCACCTTCTTGGCGCCAGTGATTCTCCCTGCTTCAGCCACAAATTCCCTGCTTTATTCTCTATTCTGGTGGTTTAGCTAATCTCTAGCAGGGTCAGGTGGAAGTAGGTTTTAGGGGAGAAAAGGGAAGAAGGGATCCCGATAATGGACTCCTGGGAGGTGACTAGAATTTCAAGCTCTACACTTGCTGCAGAGTGCTAGGATCAAAAAGGCAAAATAAGAGCCAGTCTGGGAGCCTTGGAGAGGTAGCCAAGAGCAAGAGACCCAGCACTAAGATACAGGCAGGGATTGAATTTTGTATAAGTTAGGATATGAACGATTATTCTGTAATAACAGCCAGCCCCAAATTAGTGTTTTAACACAATGAAAGCTTATGTCTTATACAAAGTATGCAGTGTGGTATGGTATGATGGGGCCAGGCAGTGTAGAAAGTATGCAGCTCTTTGGGGGAGTATCCAACTATCCTGAATAGCTAATCTGATAAGTCAACGGAAGCCCAGAGGGGAGTTTGTTATGAGAAAATAGAGGAAGGATAATTGAACTCTGCAGGAATTAGTTCATCTATCGAATTTCCTGTTAGTTTTAAAGAAAAATCTTCCCCTCTTTCCCCTGAACACGTATGCTCTTATTGGTAAAACCATTCACTTGGCAGTGGCACTTCTCATATTCTGTTTGTATCATGAGTGAAGTTTTCACATGAAGCAGTCTAATTTCTTAACTAGATGGGAGTTCCTCAAGGCAAGGGGCTGGGCTTCCCACTCCTCTGTGTACTTGTGTACTTGCATCTTCCATCTTTGAGCTTCATACATAATGATGCATTATTGTATTGAAGTATTGTTATGACTGTTATTATGACTCATATTCATACTTGATGAAAATTCAGTCAAAGTTAAAAGAACACATGATGGTGTCTTTCCCATGCGTTTGTGTAAAGTCAAGAAAAGTTTATCTTGACTCAAGCCCCAAAGCTCTTGTATAGGGAACTTTCTTTATAGAAGGTTTATACTCAGAAGGAAGTATGTTTAATTCAGTGTATATTTATTGAGTTTCTATTGTGTGAAGAGTTACAGTCTTTCAAAAGAAAGAAAATAGTATCCGTGCACTCAGTGAGTTTATAGTCCAATATGTGAATGACGAATAGATTTCAACTTAAATGTCTACATCTGTTAATTGATGGTGATAGCTTGGATAGCTAACAAGGATTATGAAATCAGGCCTAGATTCAGTAGGAAAGAATGCTATAATCAATTTCTAATATATTTAGCAATGGAGAATGGTAGCGTGAGTGCCACATATCCACAGTCCCCAATTTGCAGAATGAATTCAAAGTCCAGATAATAGAAGAAGTTTATATTTAGTAGAATTCAATCAATCCATACCTTAATCAAATTTGTTTGGTACAAAGTATACACCATATGTATAAGTTGTATGAAATAATTATATATTAGTCTGCTTGGACTGCCATAATAAAACAGACTGGGTGGCTTAAACAACATAAATTCATTTTCTCACAGTTCTGGAAGCCAGAAGTCCAAGATCAAGGTTCTGGCCATTTCAGTTCTTACGAAGGCTCTATTTCTGGCTTATAAACAACTGCCTTTTGTATACACATGACCTCTTTTTGTGGTCTGGAGAAGAGTGGAGAGAGAGTGATCAGGTCCTATGATATTAGAGCCACAGACTTATAACCTCATTTATCCTTAATTATTTCCTTTGAGGCACCATTTCCAAATACAGCCATCACACTAGAGATTAGGGCTTCAATATAGGAATTTTGGGAGGACACATTCAATCCATACATACAGTATGTGATATAAAATATAAATTTATGTCTTCTGTTTGGAGATGGGGATATCATAGGAGTTACAGATCTAGATAGGTTTATCATTTTTAAAAGAAGGAAAACATCAAAATCAATTTTAAATTAATGTTTCTTTACGTTATCTGCATTTATTAGTTTTAAACATAGGTGATCTAATAGGTTGTTCATTGTAACTCAAGTAATCTACATAATTCAATTTAAAAAATTGTATCAAAGAAGCCAATAGTTCAAAGTAACAGGTGGTAGATGGGTTTGCACATTTAACAACAACAACAAAAATCACATACTTTTCTAAATCTTAGTGATACCTGACAATAATAACTAACCATCAAAAAATACTGTCCTCCAAATGATATTAACTGCCACTTTTTGCCTTGGAATATGCCCCCCATTTCTCTCCTTACCAATATGCCTCATTTTTGTATTAGGGTCTGCTTAATAGACTGAAAATATCACATTTGTTTTTATGGCTATATCCAATAATACATTGGCAAATGTGATTTCTTAAGGTGACATTTGCTCTCACTGAAATTTAAATCTGGATCTGGGCTAGTTTTTGTTGTGTGTAGATTTTTTTATCTCCCCCCCCAAAAAAAAAATATTTATTGAAGAAGTAAGATACTAGAACTAGCTAGTACAGCTAGGAAAAATAGAAAGTATATCAGTGTTTTGATTTCAACCCCCTCCAGCTCTTGCTTATCTCTCCACCCCTCTAGGGATTTATATTTGAGAGTAAAATAAATTTAAATAACATTTATTCTTTATTATTAAAATAAAATCCAACCTGGGTTTTAATATAACTCTTAACTTCAAATGGGTCACAATGCCGTGTCATTTTTGTCCTGACACAACTGAACTTAGAACACCCACATTGATGACAAAATGGATTCCCTTGATTTCAATCATGAATAGAACCTTCGTAAAATGTTTAATGAATTCTTGGTTAAGGTCTAGAAAATTATAGGGAAAATTTTGTTTATGCATATTCCTATCTCAAAATAAATATCTCTTTAATTATTAAGATGGGAATAATGCAGAGGCTCAAGGTGACACAGTAAAGTGTAACTGAGCAATGACTGAAATGTACATGTGGAAAAAAAGATCTGAGAATTCTGTCAATAGAGAGGCATATCACTTTAAGAATTTAGCATGGAAATAATCTCTTTTTCATGCCATTGAGACATAAATAGTAGAATAGGTGAAATTATAATCTGATATATTCACTGATGTTTGTTATTATAGTATTTTTCTGATCAAAATACATATCCAATATAGATCAGAAAAAGAATATAAAGTCATGCATAGTTACACCACTCAATAAATATTCATTAAATTTATATATTAATGCAGAGATATGTACCATTAACATTTTATTTATATCCTTTCTGTTTTCAAGATTGGAATTACATGACATATTTTAGAATGCTATATTTGTTTATAATATATCATAAACATTATCTTATATCATTACATATTCATTAAATATAATTGTATCATATAGATATATCTCAATTTTTTTAACTAATCCCTATTGCTGAACATTTATGTTATTTGCAATTTTCTGTTATTTCAAGTTGTATTGCCTTAAACATCACCTTATATGAATATGGTTGTACATAAATTACTTTATTATGATAAGTTGCTAAAAGTGCAAGTCATGGATTAAAGGCTATAAATATTTTATGGCTCTCAATAAATATTGCTTTTCTGAAAGATATACCATTTTATGTTCCTATCAGTAATTTGAAAGTACCCCTTTTCCATACCTTTGCCATCACAGAGTATACAATTTTTTATGTTTGCCAATTTCAAAGACAAAAAATATGACTTATTACTGTTATCAGCTTAAAGACTTAACTCTGGGCTTAGATCAAAACATATAATAGAAGTATAGAAGGAAGCCTTATCAGTCTGTCTTACTGCTCTAAAGACTAATTTTAGATTGAATGCTATATTTTTTTTTTTAAGATTTTATTGGGGAAGGGGAATAGGACTTTATTGGGGAACAGTGTGTACTTCCAGGACTTTTTTCCAAGTCAAGTTGTTGTCCTTTCAATCTTAGTTGTGGAGGGCGCAGCTCAGCTCCAGGTCCAGTTGCCGTTTTCTAGTTGCAGGGGGCAGAGCCCACCATCCCTTGCGGGACTCGAGGAATTGAACTGGCAGCCTTGTGGTTGAGAGCCCACTGGTCCATGTGGGAATTGAACTGGCAGCCTTCGGAGTTAGGAGCATGGAGCTCTAACCGCCTGAGCCACTGGGCCGGCCCAGATTGAACGCTTTTCATTAATTCATTCAATAAATGTTTTCTGAGTGCCTCTTCAAAAACAGAAAACAATTTAGAATGTAAAATTTTATATTTGGCAAGTTAGTAATATTCTTCAGTTGATGGCATATTAGCACCACAATTTATTCCAGGATGCTCTCTTGTTTTATTTTATTTTATTGTTTCCTCAATTTCCACTCCTTTTCCCCTTTTTTCCATAGCAGCCATTCTAGTGTGGCTAACATATGTATTGGATATGCATGCTTTCTTGAAGAATATATAGTGTTTTGTGGTTTTTAGTTTAAGTGGTTTTAATTTACATAAATTTTATTCACAAAACTTGCATTGTCTTACACTTACTATTACTAAACACTACATTAAAAAAATTAAACTCTATCCTTCTTATGAGCATGTTAGATTTTTGCTTATAATTGCTGCAGAAAATTCCACGATATACACCTGAGGTCCAAACAAAGAGGAATAAATCTGTGCTCAATTCGTCAGTCTGGGATGATCAAATGAATATTTATGTGTTGTTATTTTGTGAATAAAGGAGATCATGATTAGTTATATGGTTACATATGTGTACAATGGATCTGTACATTTCTGAGAGAGTTGCAAGATCTTTCAGGAAATCTTACGTTGGTAATAGCAGCGCTTTAGAACGTCAACACTCTTGGGAAAAGTAAGACTGTTCTTTCCATCCTGCATATATATCCAGTGGGGCATGTGTGGTATGCCATTGACTTTGGGTGAGGGTAGTTGGTATCACATATTATGGTGTGCCTCTTGAACCCTGTCATAGGGTACTGTAGTCAGGAATACCACACTACCTCATGCCTTGTATCTTGAGCTTCATTCACAATGTCTAGCACCGAGGAGCCACTCAAAAAATAGATGTTGAATGAATGAATAAAAAGGAATCAATCAAAGATTAATCTTAGAGCAGTAAGACTGGGAGACAAGGATCCCTATTGCCCAAGCAGTGAGGGATTCCAAGGAAGCAACTTCTAGTTCAGGGTACAGGATTCACACATGTCTTGTTCTCCTTTCCTTCCTGAGCATTTAGAATATTACACTTCCTAGGTCTTTTGCAATGAGGTGAAACTAACTCGTTGAAGCTAATGAAATATGCATTAAATTGACATGTGCCATTTATATGTCCAGGTATGTAAGAGCCAGTGTGCCACCTCTGAGCTCTCTTTTTCTTTCTCTGGCAATCCAGGAGGTCACATGTTCCAGAATGTGCAGTTACAAGACAGCAAACATTAGATGTAGCCTTGGGACTATGTGGAGGGAGACCCCCCTCCCCCGCCCCATCCTGCCAATCCACATTGGGAGGGGTTTGGAAGTGTTGGAGAGGATGTTACATGTTTAGTAAAGTGGCCAGGGAAGCCCTTTGGAGGTGTTTCAGACCTGAGAGCCTGAAAGAAGTGAGGGAGTGAGGCACCTGAGACAGGAGTAATCTGAACAGAGGGCACAGCATGTGCAAAGGCCCTAAGGTGGGATTGAGTTTGGTGTGTTAAAGAAAGCAGGAAAAAGTCAGTGTGGCTGAAGCAGAGTTAATAAAGGGGAAAGTAATAGAGATAAGGCCAAACAGCTGGCGGCTGACTGGAGTTGGAGAAAAACAGATTGTACAAGGTCATTATAAGGACTTTGGCTTTCACTTTGAGTGACATTGGGGAGGGTGGGCATTGGAGAATTTTGCACACTGGAGGGATGTGATCTCATTTATATTTAACCTACATTGAGAACAGATGTAGGGTGGCAACAGGAAGAGGCAGGGTGTACAGTTAGGAAGCTACAGCCATAATCCAGGCAAGGGATGATGGTGACTTGGATTAGAGTGGTAACAGTAGAAGTGGTACAATGACCTCAAATTCTGGGTGTATTTTGAAGGCAGAGCCAATAGAGTTACAGATGATTAGATAGGAGTAGGAGAGAAAAAGCAAAAGGTGACTCCATGGTTTTTGACCTGTGTAACGGGGAGAATGGAGTTGCTATTTGCTGAGATGAGGAAGACTGCAAGAAGAGCAAGTTTGAGAGACTGTCAGGGGTTCAGGTTTGGACAGGGTAGGTTTGATATGCCCATTGGCATATCAATGCCCATTGGCCCATTTGATGAAGGGAGATTTCACCAGGCAACATTGGCAAGAGGATTGGACTGGTGAGAATGACAGGGATGATGACGCTCTTCACCTAGGAAATGGAGGCGGAGGTTCTCTAAGTGGAGACTCGAATACTAAGGGCATTTGGGAGCCAGTTCCATGGTTTCTGTTGGACAGGCTGGCCTGAAATTTGGTTTCCCAATTATGATTAAGCTGAGTTTCTAAAAGACTAGCTGTTGATCTAGCAGCAACTACATCTCCACACGAGAGCCATCCGTTTGGCAGTCAAAAGGCCAGAATTCCACATGCTGTGTGAAAAATCAACGAAAACCACTTCTCAAAACTTCTGCCTTCTTGGGTCTGGGAATCATTTTCAGATTTTCAGATCTCCGGGATAAACACTGAAAATATATTTTAAGGCAAGGCAATTTATGCTTATTCTTCCAGCATAAAAAAATTGCATTTCCACATCAGAGTCACGTTTGGTTCCTAATCTGTTACCATCGCAAGAACTATATTCCCCAGCTTTCCCTGGTTGCATTGTTTGTATTTCTTAGCCAACAACATTTAAACCACTTTTTTTTTTTACTCACTTGGAACTGTTTATTCCAACCCTTTGCTTCATGAAACATTTACATGTTGTATGCGTGAACCTTATATGGAAGAATTTTACATTCCCACACCCCTTTTTGGAGAAATGACTGATGTCAGCCCTACACCACTGTTCTCCAGGCGCCACACGTTCCACTCTTAATTGTTGCACATGTGTTGAACTTGACAGCACCCTATCCATGGCTGGTAAACAGTGATTCATTCTGTATGCTCCAGTTCTGCATAAGTGTCATTTCTAAGACTCAGAACTCACTGATGCTTTGTCAGTTATTATTTCTGTTTATCTCCCTGTTAGTTTACATGATTCCTTACTTTGTGGATTCATTTTGGTTTTTGACTTCTTCCTCCTGTTCTCCTTTTTAATATTCTCTGTTTTCTTAGAGGGGAAATTATATGTGTTGCACAAAACCCACCATGCCAGTCCAGGGGAAAGCTGTGCTGCTTCTTTCACTGAAAGGGATGGTTCAGCACTATACCCTTGACCTATGTAAGTCACGTAACTCAGATGCTTGTCTGGGTGGACCCAAGTAAAAAATTAAAAGGAGGCTTCATCTGAACAACCTGTAAGGTGAAATACCCTTTGCTGGGGTAGTATATGGAGCTGAAAGCCATTATCAGTCCAGAAACTATGGTGGGATTGAGGGAGCCACAAAGACAAGACTCGAGGTCCCTGATTCTAGAGAAGAGAAGAGGCCATTTCTTAGAGCAGTTAATATGGTGGGCAGGGCCACTGCATGTGCCTGTGTAGATTGTCAGGAGATGATAGGGGCTGGAATGCAGCTTGTGGGCCACCATGTACCCTACTTGTGATGGTTAATTTTATGTGTCAACTTGACGGGGCCGAGTGCCCAGATATTTGGCCACACATTATTCTGGGTGAGTCTGTGAGGGTATTTCTAGATGGGATTAACATTTGAATCAGTAGACTGAGCAAAAGGAGATTACCTTCCAGAATGTGGGTGGGCTTCATCCAATCAATTGAAGATCTGAATAGAATAAAAAAGCCAACCAAGAAATAATTTGCCCTCTGCCTGACTGGCTTTCAGCTGGACATTGGTCTTCTCCTGCCTTGGACTTGGACTGGAACTTATGTTATCCAGTGGTTCTCAGGCCTGGGACTCAGACTGGAGCTACACCATTGGCTCTCCAGCTTGTGGACTACATAATCTTGGGCCTGCTCAGTCTCCGTAACTGTGTGAGACAATTTCTTCAAGAGATACACTAACATACTACTTGAGATACCATGCAAGGAAGAAGTGCCTTCTGCTAATTCACCGTTTCCCTATTACTAACCAAGACTCTGACAGTGGACATGAAACGGGTGTGAAGAGGTAGGAAAGATGCTGATATATACAAATTGAAAAATTATGTCCCCCTCCACTCCCATGGAACTTAAAATTTGGCTGTGGTTTAAAACTCTTGGTCTCAGCATGAGTTGTATAATATGGGTGATTCTTACAACTCTGGAGGGATGGAAACAATTAAGGACTTTCGTTCCTCTGCTATGTTCATGGTGAACCCTGAGAATATCATTGCTGGTCAGAGAGAGACATAGTAAAATAGCGATGAGTGATACTCAAATTTTGTGTTTCGGTAGGTCCATGTGTACTTTTAAAAAAACTGTGGCCTTCACTGTTTTAATACAAAGAAGCACAACTGATGCTTGTTACCATTTTTATTTTAAAGGTGTGGAAACAGAACTGCAAAGGGGATACTTGGATGTCCCTGTCGCTGAGTGGTGGCTAGAGGTCAGGTGTCTTCTCTAGTTGAGCTGCTGTCTAGGCTCCTAGACTGTTTCCAGCCTTCCTCACAGGCCTGATGGAACACTCAGATATTAGCACACTCTTTCTATTATTTCATTTCTTAGAAAAAGTAGACTAGTATGATCAGGAGCATGCTTTCATTAAAGAACAAACATGGAGATGCTGGTGCAGATTTTTTTTTTTTTTCTGAGAAAATGGCCATGTTTATTTGGGCTATAATTAGATATGTCAATCTCATTCTTTACTCTCACTGTCCAAAGTCTCTCCTCTTTTAATTGTTGTAAAGACAAGCATACACACACACACACACAAGTGCATGTGCATGCACAGACTCACACTCTTCCACACATATATCTCAGGACTACTTTGTTCAGCTGTTTTCTAAAAAAAGTGCTCAGACTGTGCATACTCAGGAAACTGGTATCACACAAATCACTGCAATAGAGGGTAAATATGAGGTCATGTTTGCAGTACCTGACATATTGTCCTCAAAATATCAATTGTTGTTGGTGCTCATCCACAGTGAGGTGTTGAAAGAGGAGCAGTGATATTATAATGCAGTCAAGAGTTCTTTGTGCCCTAAGGAGAAGATGAAAGTCAATGAACCGGAGAACCAATGTTTTGTTTTCAGCTGCTACCCAAATTGGTTTCATAATTTCTTATACTTTTATGTAATCTTCCCTCTGGGGCATTTAATGCAAATTAAAGCAACACAATCAGTCACAGTTCCAACTCTGGAAAGACCACCTCTGAGGAATGGCACATTATATTTATGATTATTAATAACATTCTTAAACCATTTTCTAAAGTTTTGTGATCCTCATATTCACAAGTCGGCTGAAGTTCTAGGCCAAGAATGTTTAGGAGAAAATGGTAGAAGCAGATCTCAGTTAACCCTTCAGAATTATCTTAACTTGACATCATTACTTACCAACAGTCTAATTCTAGTTCACAAAGCTGCACCCTGTGAGGAGTTTAGTGAACTCGCTTGGCCCCATAGCTTGCATCCTCCATGAGGAGACAAGAAAGACATCCATGAATAAAGAGTGGTAAGCCCTGTTTCCACGGTCACACTACCCTTAGATATGATTGAGACTTGACTGAATCTATAGTAGAATTTCCTGTAAGTTAAGGAATTCCTAAATTTTAAGGAATTTCTTCTAGTTCACTAAGCCTCTATTTGTCATTGGTTTAGGTCAGCACTTCTCAAACTTTCTTAATAAATCACCTGGAGATCTTTTCAAAGGGCCGATTCCCACCCAGTAGTTCTGGAATGTGGACAGAGATCCTGAATTTTCGACGAGGTCTTTGGTGAAGTTAATGTTGTTGGTCCATGAACCACACTATGAATAGTAAATACCCAGAGTGAAGATAATGTCTCAGGTACTCGATTCCTTTCCTGCTCTTTCTTTTGATGCCACCACTGTGTGACTGTGGCCTCTACTTCCTATTGCTACCATTTCCAATTTCATTCCACCTATTGCTAAAAGATCCTTTAAGATTTGTCTCCTATTACTCAAGCCTGCTTAGAGTTCATTTGGCCCACTTTAAGTGGTCTAGCTTCTGGTTCTTTCACAAGCCCCCAGAGAGTATGTCACATTCAAGTTTCAAGGAACTTAGAATGAGTTTTCCAAAAAGTGGAATTCCTCAGCTGCCCTGAATATTCCCCCAAAAGCTGTGGTAGTCTTTGTCTCTCCTTCTTGCTGGAGAGTGTTAACTCGTGGTGTATAGGAGGTAACATTAGCTCTAGAATTTTATTCATGGCTTCTCACAGATAGACAAGTGGTGCATATGCAAACAGGTTTCATCAGGCTTTCCAAAGATCCAGAAATTAGTGTGTAAATTAGACTGTTGCCATGACTCTCACTGCAGAGAACAAATAAAAATTGTGTGAGGAAGGCAGGCACAGGGTCCCACATCAGAATCAGCGAGGATCAGCCTCCAAATACACTTTTATAGGGCCTCACCTCAGAACAACTGAATCAGCATCCCTGGGCGATATTTGTATTGTTATAAAGCACAGAGTGGCTAGGAGCTTGCCGTGTTGATGAGCAAATATTAAACACCTTCAATTTATCCAGTCACAAAGAGAGTTTCTGAATACCTACAACGGGTCAGGCATAACACAAACACAGCTCCTCCCTTCATGCCTTCCCCAGCTGAAAGTGGAAAGTAAACAAAATAGAAATAATTGCAAATGATAAGTATTATGAAGGAAACAGATAAGGTGATGAACTCACAGTGAAGGAGTAGGTCCTTTCATGATCTGATTAGTGATGGTCTCTCTGGGGCAGTGGTAATAAGGCTGTAACTTGACAGGGTGGGAATTATCCAGCAGCATGGTGGTGCTTAGGCAGAAGGCATCATATCTGAGTATCCCTGTGGGAAAGAACATGCTTTAGCTACTTCTGTAGATGCTACCAGACAAACCAAAGAAACAAGTTACAACGTCCTTCCATGCAAATTATTCTGAAATTAGAAATCCTTTCCCAGGTGGCAAAAGCATAAGGACTCCCTTTATGTCACCTTCAGAGCCTGTTCTTCTTTGTTTGCTCTACTGCCAATGCCCAAATCCTGGATCTCAATGAATACGCCACTAAAGATTTTGGGGCCACTCCTTGAAGGCTGTGTGGAACGTTAGGCCCTGCAGAGTCCTCAGACTCCTTCTGTCCCTTCTGGTGAAGGTGATCGTCAGAATGACACTCCAGTCCTCCATCTGGGACTGTCGTGGCCAGTGTCCACACAGCTAATGGTCTTCGGTGGGTAGGCGTGTGTAGAAGGGTCAGCACATGCCAAGGTTTAAGCTGAGGGGAAGGTGCCTGTGCAGGGTATTCACCGCGCTGGACCCCACCAAACAGCTGTCCCTGTACTCACCCATCCAGCCCTCAACATCCCTATTCAATGTCCAAGGACACTAAGCACAGAGAAGCTGAGAAACTCTCTTGAGCTCACGTGAGCCCAAGTGCCTGGGTTCAGGTACCTAGCCCGGGTGACACCCAAGAGGTACTGTGCTGTGCCGGGTCCTACAACTTTAGCCCTCATAGAGGGATCACTGTGGAGTTCCCCGTGTAATGGACACCTTCCATTCTTCCTGCAAAGTCCTTTCCAGAGCCCATAAGTACACTCTTATCTCTCTCATCATAAACAGAAAAAACAAAACAACCCTCTCTTGGCCAAAAAAAAAAAAAAAAAAAGAAAAAAGAATGATACTCCATGTTACCTGTGTGAGTCTGGCCTAAGTCGTGGACTCCTCGTCTTTACAATGGGTAAGAAGGCTTGTCCCATAATTGGTTTCAATAAGACCGTGTGCCTCATCCATGATAGTTCTTGTCCAGTCACAGTGTGACTGTGGTACCTTGAAAGGTCCTATTCTGAAAAGCAATGAGTGTACCTCAACTTTTGCTCTGTCATGTATCCTTTTTAATGATATGGGGGTATATTATAAGCCAACATCCCAGGTGATACTGTTTGTCTGAGCTGCCAGACACTGTCTGCCAAAGAGCAGTTCTTCCTAATCAAACTTGCACACCCTCAGGGCAGCTGATTTTTGTGCTAGGAGAGAAGTGATTATATTGAGCAAATGTGTGAAGAGGCATTTTCACTTGCGACACTCCTAACTATGTCTGTGTCAGGCAGCTTAGCAAAGGAACTGAGAACTTCCAGATCCTCTGGGGTGGATCTGCATGGGGCCAGGGGATGGGCCAGTTCCACCACACTTTGTTCATAGGTCAGATCTGTTAGGCAGTTCCTGCTTTTAGCACTTTTCTTCCTTTTCTCTACTCCTGGGGTTACAGCTTCTCAAAGATACTTCAAGCGACCAGGGCAGGCAGGCACTACAGCGGACTTCTGGGATGTTTGTGATCTGTTGCTTTCCCTTGTAGAGATCTCTTTAGGAAGCAGCCTTCCTTTCATGCTTTTCCTGAGTGCATACCAGAATCTGGGCACCCCAGAGGCTGAGCTTCAGATGCATCTGAACAACCTTTGCTGTGCTGCTACAACGAACATTTTACTTTCCATGTGTGTTGGAGGGTACACTGGTGAATAAGACAGGTCCCTGCTCTCCAAAAAGAAAAAAAATCAATAGGCATCCAAATAGTTATAAAAGAAGAAAGACTATGGTAACTACAACAATGCAGATAAAAAGGAAGCACTTTGTTATATAGTATTGCATTAGTTTCCTATCGTAGCCACAAATTTAGTGGCTTAAAACAGCACAAATTTATTTTTTCACAGGCCAGAAATCTGAAATGAGTCTTGTGGGACCAAAATCAAGGTGTTGAAAGGGCTGTGTTTCCTCCAAAGGATCTGAGGAAAACCTGTCCCTTGATTCCTCCAGGTTCTAGTGGCTGCCAGCATTCCTTTACTTGTGGCCTCAACATTCCAGTCCCTGCTGCTGTGGTTACGTCACCTTCTCCTCCTCTGTTTTGTGAAATCTCCCTCTGCCTCCCTCCTATAAGGATACATGTGATTGCAATTGAGGGCCCACTGGGATAAGCTAGGATGATTGCTCTATTTTGAGATTCTTAATGTAATCACATCTGTAAAGTCTTCCATTGTCATATAAAGTAACATTCACAGATTCCAGGGTTAGCACGTGGATATCGTCTGGGAAGATTATTCAGGTGCCACCTTCTTTCTTCCACTCCCTCCCCGCAACCAAATGGTCTACAACTGTGATGCCCAGTATGATAGCCACTCATCACATGTGGCCCTTGTGTGCTTGAAATGTGGCTTGCCTGATTTGAGATATTCTGTAAGTGTAAATTTTGAAAATTTACTACAAAAAAATGAAAAGCACCTCATGAATAATTTTTTATGTTGATTATCTGTTGAAATAATATTTTCACTATATTAGGTTAAATGAAATACATTAAAATTAGTACCACCTTTTTTTATTAGTTTCATGTGCACAAAACACTAATAGTTCAACATTTATCATTTATACCCCTCACAAAGTGATAGCCCTCCTCCCCCAATCTACTACCCCTCTGATATTGCATACAGCAGTTACATTTCCGCTCTCTCTACTCCTTATGCTGTACTCTATTTCTTATGATGATCTATCTATCTATCTATCTATCTATCTATCTATCTATCTATCTATCTATCATCTATCTATCTAATATCTATCTATCTATCTATCTATCTATCTATCTATATATTAAATTATAGTTGACATTCATTATTATTCAGCTTCAGCTTCAGGTGTACAGTGCTTTGGTCAGGCCTCTACAGCATCCCTGAAGTGGGCTCCCTAATATGACAAGTGTCCAACCATCTTTCTTTTTTTTTAAATTTTTAATTGCAACTACTAGAAAAATTAAAATTGCACCTCTGGTTTGCATTTGTGGTTTGTACTATATTTCTATTGGACAGTGTTCTACACCATAGTAATTCTCAAACTACTGCACAGCAGTCATGTGGAGAATTTTTACAAGCCCCAATGTGCACAATGCACTCCAGAGTTATTAAATCAGAAATCTCTAGGGAGAGGCCCAGGCATCAGCATGTTTTAAACCCCCCAGGTGATTCTCGTAGGCAGCCAAGGTTGAGAATCCTTGAAGTAGAGACTTGGAGGACGTTTAATAGTGGAAATAGCATTACCCACAGAGTGCAGCTGTGCATCTGGAAGTGGGCAAAGGGGCAGAACAGATGTTTCCATGAGCCAGAAGACACCTGGGATTGCAATACTCTGAGGCTGGCAGTACCTCTCTCCCTTGGGTGCTTCTGGTAGTTAGATCCTCCCTTTCCTGGCAGTTTCTGCCATAGTACTTGGTAGAACAGAGTACTATAAAGGCCAACAAGCTCCTAAATGTTGCATTTCGGGGGCAGGATCAAAGCAAAGCACTTCCACAGCTGCTTACAGTATATTTTGGAGGCATCCATTAATAATAGTTACCACCACCAGAGTTTCCTGCACCTACTGGGATTCCCAGCTATTTCCAGCTCCACACAATGGTCACGTTCTCTGGGTCTAGACTCAGAATTAGGTAACAAAGCTAAAATTCAATGTACCTCCCTTGAGTTTTGAAGTATTGCCCAGCAAATTGGTTCTTGGAGCAAGACAGGATGTTTCAGGAGCTGCTGTGTTACTTGACCCAACACACATACAACGAGATAAACTTCAGCCTTGTGTATGCAGTATGATTACTTATGTCTGCCATCATCAGTGAATAAAGCCATCATCTGAGTGCATTTTGCAGCAATTTGAGGCTAACTTATTAAAGGACCATATTATCCTACATTTAAACAATTTTGAAAATTTTTGAAAAAATTTCTAAACTGTACAGCACGCCTCTGACTTCCAAAACAGCATATACTAAACATTAATAAACATTTTAAGAAGAAAAAGGTCTTTGTAAAGTAAATATAATGTGAGTTACGTGCCCCTTTGTGCCTTCCACTTGTTGCGTCAGGGGAACACTCTGTCCGGGTGGTACCTGGACCTTGGTTCCCCCATGAGCAGGATTAAACTTAGGAACGCCTTGCCAGCCCCCCTGGCTGACCAATAGCTGACCCACTGGTGGAATGCAAGAATAGGATCACATAGGTTGCCCTATTGCCATAGTAACCTCATGTACACTGTGAAACGGCCGAAATTATGCACCCTGCCTTCTACCCTACACTATTATCCTGAAACTTGTGATTTATTGTCCCCATGCTTGCTGATTGTAATCGTTATGGCCTAGCATACTTTTTAGACTGGTAATCTATTGGGAAAAACTCCATAAAATTAGTTTCCTGGGGGACCCCTAATGGAATTCTCCGACGGGAATGCTCGCCGGACACACCCGAAGCCAAGACGCTGTCTCGGTTCCCCAGCGCCTTGGAAACACTCTTCTGGTGGTGAGAACTCGCTGTTACTCTTTGCCTTACTTTGCTTTATTCTGTCTATCTTACTTATTGCCTCACTTAATAAATAGCGTTTTGCTGCCTCAACTCCGTCTCAGTGTGCATGATGAATGCGTATTCCACACCCAAATTCTGTGGCCACTTAAAACGTAGCCCCTTGCTGCTAAAGTCTTTAATATGTGTTTTACGTGGCAAGGCATTCCAAACGAGGAGGGTGAAAAAAAAAAAAATCTGAACAAAAGCCTCTAGCAAACTTGTTCCCTCCACCTTCCCTCCTCTCTTTATTGAGTGTTAACTCTAGGTCAGGAAGTGGTCCTGGTCTCCGCAGAATGTAGAGGCTAAAAGAGGGAGAAGACGTCAAGGTAACTGAGAGAGAAAACACTATAGGGTCTGTGATTGGAGACAAGACCTCCCTTCCCCGTTAGCCCTTTCCTTCATTCTCTTTTCCGCCGTGTGTGTGTGTGTGTGTGTGTGTGTGTGTGTGTGTGTGTATACACACACACAACTGATTCTTGAACAACATGCATTTGAATGCATGGGTCCTCTTATATATGGGTTCTTTTCAACAATAAATACAGTACCATAAATTATTTTCTCTTCCTTTTTTAAAATAACATTTTAAAGTAACATTTTCTTTTTTCTAGCTTACTTTAAGACTACAATATATAACACATATAACAAACAAAATATATGTTAATTGACTGTTTATGTTATCAGTAAGGCTTCCAGTCAACAGTAGGCTATTAGTAAAGTTTTTGGGGAGTCAAGTTATACTTGGATCTTCGATTGTGATGTGGTAGTTGGTGTCCCTAACCCCCATGTCATTGTTTAAGGGTCAACTGTGTATATATATATACACACATATACATATATATGTATATAAACATATATGTACATGTGTAATATGTGTATATATATATACACACACATATATATATCAGGTAACTTACAAAGAACATACAGAGCAAGGTGAAAAAGAAGAAATTGGGAAATGGAAATTTGAAAGTAAGAAAATTATGGAAGTCAGATTAATCAACAAATTATATTTCTTAAGTCTTGTCTAAGTAGCCGAATGTTGGCCATAAGTGTACATCTGACTTCCTAGCAGCCAGTGCAAAGAGGAGTACACGATCAATTGCATAATTCATAGTGTCTATAAGATTAAAACTTGAATTACCAAGAAACTACATGGATTAGGGTGCAGTGTTATAAAAAGGCATTGTGGGATATACTTAGCAATGTCCTCAATAGCATCTCTCATTGTACCAAAAAGTTCTGGAGGGCATGACAGAAATTTATAGGGTTGGGGAAAACAGAAAATAGAGAATATTAAATTCTAGCTGCAGCTAAACATCCTGTCCCTGGGGTTGGGCTGGGTTAATCTGAGCCCCCACCTATAATTTCCATTAGTTCAATATTCTAAGTGCTGCGTTGGAGGTTATGGGAGTGGAGAGGGATACTCACCTCTGCCTGCACTGGGGAAGTGTGGACTGACGCCAGGGGCCAGGAAGAGATGATGCCCATGGAGGGATCCAGTGGGAACTACCCAAGCGAAAAGGCAGGGAAGGCATTCCATGCATGATATAATAGCATCAATGGGGCACAGAAGTATAGAGAGTGCTGATAGGAAACTATGGGCAATTTGGCACTGGAAAAATATGAAATAGGAGGCAAGGTATGATGGGAGGTGGAGCTGAAGATGTAGGCAAGGGCTAGACTGTACCCATCTTTTGTGCTTTGCTAAGAAATGTGGCTTTGCTCTGTGGGAAGATACTGATGTGCCACTGAAAGAGTTTAGGCAGGGGAGCTGTATTGGCTAACTATTGCACTATAATGTCCCCAAATAATAATGTGTCCCCATATAATAATTGTCCCCAAAACTCAGTGGCTTAAACAACAATCACATATTCTGATGCACATATCTGTGAGTCTTTGAGGGGAGGGAGATTATACTTCAGGGTGCACATCTTCAGGTTACATGGGGTGGACCTGTTTGGGGTCCAGACTGAAGGAATAGCAGCCACCCAAGGTTAGATTATCTCCCAGTGACATGTGGAAGTATAGGAGGGTGAGTGGACAGACAGATGTCTCTGGAAGCCTCATCAGAGAAGGGATACACCCTCATGTATACCTACATTCCATTAGCAAAGCAAGTCCCATGGCCAAGCACAGTGTCATCAGAGAGGGGAGATAAACTATCTCCTCAGTGGGAGCTATTGCAAAGTCACATGCCAGATAATGGTATGAATTATACAGGGAAGTTTGTTTTTTACGAACAAACCTGTGATGGAGTTAAAAAAATAAAATAAAATAAAAACCAGATGTAGAAATTCCTGTTTTCAGGTAAGGGGCTGCCCAAATGTAATATCAGTAATGATAAAGTCGCATTTCTACAGGTAACCTGATAAAGCACTTCATATACATTACCTCATTAACTGCTGGAGGTTAGATGATTTGTTTAAGGAGAGGAACTAACAAGTGACAAAGATGGGACTCAAATTTTTCTGACTTGTATTTTTCTGACTTATATTTTCCCTTTCTGTGCCAAAAGTACTCTTAGGAAGTGTGTTGAGGAGAGCCTTCTGTGTACCTGAGAGAAGGGGCGGTGTCAAAGAAATATTGCACGGGACATAGTTAAACAGGAAAGGAAGACTTTATTCCAGACTATTGCAATAGGAGAGAAAGAGAGAGACTGAACTCACCTCCACCGATATAAAAAGCAGGAGAGTTTTTAAGCCCTCAGAGGATCTACTGGGAAAGTACTGGAGGGCAGTGGGAATGGGAGGGGGAGTTGGTCAATATGTTTAGGGCCCTGTGTTTGCTGATCAGCAATCATTGAAGTTAGGCTTCCACTCTCCCAGACAGACTGGGATACAGGGGCCCTATCTTTGATGGTTCCATTTCAAACGGATGGCTTCCCAGTCCTTGAGAAACATTCCTGGGTAGTAAAATTGGTGAGAAGCTGGTAGATGATTTACATCTCAAGCAAGCAGAGAAATAATTCACAACGGCAAGTTTTCTAAAGTAAATGCTCTAAGAAAAGGATAGTCAAGGACCTATAGTCAAGGACCTGTCTCAAGTTTAGTCAAGCTGAGGGGAACTTTAAGGCCATCTAGGTCAGAGGGCAGCACCACCTTTTCTTACTCTCCAGGAAGCCAGGTCTCAGATAAAGCTGTCACCTAACAGGTGACAACTTTATCAGAGGACACATGCTAAGTAGCTGGTGGAGGGATTCTGATTTAGATCCTCATCCAGGTGAAGATGACTCCCTCTGCACCCTGATTTCCCTAGGTGGTAAATCCCTGCTGTTTTCTGGCCCTGTCTCCATCCTAGAGGAAAGCATTCACCTAAATGACATGCTTAGGACTAAATGCACCCGCTTCTTCAGGCAAAAACAAGTGTTTTCAGCTCAGAGACAATTCCATGCGACTTCACAAGAGGGCAGAATGGAGAAGGTGGAAGGGACTGTTGCAGCCTAAAGACAGAACCCAGGGACACAGAGTAACCCCTTCCAGAAATTACCATCATAAAAAGCCCAGCCAGTAAGTACCGGGCAACCTGCCTCATAGAGGAAAATGGAAATCTCCTTGGCTGGCAGTTCAGCTTGCCTAAGGGGCCCTGCATTGCTCAAAGGGGAGGTGATCTGACCTTAAAATCCAGGCCTCGGAAAGCAGGAGATGAAGGTATTTTATTTTTCCCTTAAGGCTTTGATGTTTTTCAAATAAAAATTTAAAAGATCCACTTCCTTTCCCTGAAGCTTCTTAGCAAAGCAGTGGATTTTTAGAAACGACTTAGGCCTGGGGGTAGGTGGTCCCTAAAGAGCAGAACCCTGAAGCCTCTCTTCCCCGTTCAGAGCATTAGGATTTTTTTGAAACGTTCCTTACCCAGCAACACCCCCTGCCCCCCTTTTTCCCCCACAGACATCTTCTTTCATTCTCCAAAGAACAAACAGTTACCCCTCAGGTCCTGCTACTCATCTTTCCTGAACCCCAATCCCTCCAAATACCAAGCTTTCCTCATTTCAGTCGGTAGCTGTTTCTCCTGCCTGGTGACTAACTTCGCGTGTGGCGGAGGAGGGAGCTGCTTTGGCCACACGATGGTGCGCGCGAGCCTCCAAAAGCCCGGCCGGCCACTGCTTCTCACACTTCTCCCCCTACCCGTCCCATCCGTGCCCCAGCGCTGAAGGAGCCGCGCCCCTGGCATTCCCCGGTGGGATAGCGGGGAGCGCGCCTCCGGAGCCTGGGAGGCGGTCGAGCGGCAGCTGCGATCGGCCCGCCCGGGAGGTGCGGCCGGCTGCGGGCGGCTCCGGCTCCAGGCTCCTCCTCCTGCGGGTCCAGCCTTTACCCCCGCATCAAGCCCCCACCCCTCTTTGGCTCGGCTCTGCAAATCCGAGGCTTCCCCGAACAGCCTAGGAGCGGCGGCGGGTGCAACGAAGGCGGTAGAAGGATCGCAGCCAGCCGGCCCCGCCGAGCCCTCGGGCGGCAGCGGCGGCGGCGCTGGAGCAGCCCCGCAGGCGCCGCGGAGTCCGACGTGCCCTTGCATGGCTAGGAGAGGAGGGAAGCCTCGGGAGGCTGCTGGGCAAGGAGGAGGAAAGTGTGCGTGTGTGTGCGCGCGAGACAGAGTGAGGGCGACAGTTTCTAATTAGGGCGTAGGAGAGGGCCGGGGAACCAGGGTGCGGCACCTCGGCGCCCCCCTCGGCGCCTCCACGGGTTCCCTAGGTTCTCCTGGGGCGGCGCCAGCTCCACTGCACCCTCACCATGGACTTGTGCAGAGTTGGGACGCGCCTCGGCAGTAGTGCGCCGGTGGATGCCCGGCCCTGGGGGTGCGCGGGCGCGCGCGCAGGGATGGCGAGGTAGGATGGCTGCCCAGCGCGACCCTTGTCGCCCCAACCCAGCGGCCCCTGGCCGGTGCCGTTGACTCGCCGGAGCGCACAGGGGTGTGGGCGGAGGCGGCCCCGCTGCGCCCGTGCCTTTGGGTGTCGCTTTCCCTCTTCCACCCACTCGCACCTGCCACCGCGCGGATATCATGTCGAAGGCCGCCGGAAGCACAGCGGCGGCGGCGGCGGAAAGTTGTCCCCCAGCCTCTGCTGGCCCATCCGCGGCCGCCGCCGCCGTGGAGGACCTGTCCAAAGTGTCGGACGAGGAGCTGCTGCAGTGGAGCAAGGAGGAGCTGATCCGCAGCCTACGGCGCGCCGAGGCCGAGAAGGTGAGCGCGATGCTGGACCACAGCAACCTCATCCGCGAGGTGAACCGCCGCCTGCAGCTGCACCTCGGCGAGATCCGCGGACTCAAGGTGAGCGCCGGCTGGAGCAGGGAGGCTGGGCTCTGCGGGGCAGGGAGCGGGGCGCTCCGGGGAGGTGGGGCCAGGCTAACTTTCCCTCCCTCCCTCTCTCCTTCAACAGGTGAATCTCCCCATTGTCCTGGTCAGCACCCCTTGCTCCCCATCCCCAGCTCTTTGGAAACTTTTCCAAACTTTGGATGCGTTTGGTTCCCTCCTCTTCCCCATATGGTGCGCGCCAGCGTCCAGTTCCCTCTTGGGATCCTCTGTGGCCGAAGGAGCGGGCGCCTAGGATGCTGAAAGGCTGGGGGGAGGTGATGGGTATGCGGAACCTTTAATTTCCTAGGGAGTCTGGAAAAATCAGTGCTTTGGGGAGCCGGGTGACAGCCTGGAAGGGGAAAAGGAAAGCGAGGGAGCGAGCGAGGCCAGGATATCTTCACCCTTGGGGTTCCGGAATACCATAGGGCTGCTCTGGTGCCACGTCTTTTCTGGAGGGCAGAGGGTGAGGACAGGGTGCTAATGCTGGGCAAAGGGACGCCCAGGAAGAAGCTGCAGGCGCCATCCTCGGAGCTGAAGTGTATCACCCGGTGCAGAAGAGCCTAAGCTCTGCCTTCACGTTTTCTACCTGCTCCTGTGCTTTTTTTCTCCCGAAATTCGGATGGCGTCATCTGGGGTTGCTTGTTCCCTCTGCTCCCAGTTTTCTCCCCAGATTGATTTTAATTCCATCTAGCATGGGGGAGGAGGAGCAAAGGGTTTGGGAGGCGCAGGGTTTTTAAAGGGTACCCCAAGTATCAGTCTGCGATGCTTGCTTTTTCAGCCAGCCCTCCCTCTTTGCTATTAGGAAAACGACAAGAAAAACAACAAAAAAACCGAATCCCCCCACCAACTTTCTTTTCTCCTTGGAGAGCTCTGAGTGTGCCAGCAGTGTGGCTGCCTGGCTGGCTGCGGCAGACCGGTGGCGGGGAACCGCCCTGCCGGCCTGCACCACAAAGTTCCTCTCTTCACCGCCTGTGCTGGTGCCTCCTGGTATTCCTTCCTCTCATTGTTCTGCTTTTGTTTATAGGAAGCCAGACACAAACGAAATCACTGCAGGGACCTTAGGGAGCAAATTCCCGCAGGCACATGCTGTTCTTATCCCCTTTCCACTCCCACCCACTTCTCAGGCAGTAGACACTCTCTTAATTGCCTCAGTGCTCCAGCTCTGGGACTCTGGGGCAAAGAGAAGGGGGAGGGGCAGAACGCTAAATGCTCACCTGGGTGCTGTGCCCACTCCAGGTGGAGGTCCCCCACTCCCCCAGATCCCAACTGACTGTCATATGGTCCCTAGAGTGGGTGCAATTAGGAAGGTCCCACAGTTAGAAAAACCCCAAGGCTTACTCTTTCTCTTGGTTTAATTCATTACTAATGGAGTATTTATTAAGTACCAGATTCTTGGGGGATTAGAAACAGGCTAGTGTAGCGGTAAGATCATCACAGAGGTGGGTTTGTATCTAGAATCCTCATTTACCAGGAGGGTGAGCTTAGGTATTTAATTTCTCAGAGCCTCATTTTATTCATCAATAAAATGCAAATGATAATAACCATCTCCTAGGGGGTTGTGATAATAAGCTATGATAAGGTATGGGAAGGTTTAACACTGGACTTGACTACAAAAAGTTGTAGTTATTCCCACCAGGAGAGGACATGTAATTGTATAGCTGTGTGTCTCCAGGATCTGGGTTTCTCAGGCAAAGTTGGAAAAAAGTATAGTTTATAACCCTCCAATTTAATCTCCCATGGTTTGAACTATAATGTGACTTGGAAGAGTTTTAAATTAATCAATTAATAGTATGGAGCATTGACATAATAGCTAAGAAATACTTGAAAATTCTTTCAGTTTGTGTGGATTGACTGTGCGCATGGGTCTACCATGTTTCCCCGAAAATAAGACCTAGCCGGACAATCAGCTCTAATGCATCTTTTGGAGCAAAAATTAATATAAGACCGGGTCTTATATTACATTATATAAGACCCAATATTATATTATAATATTATATTATATTATACTATATTATATAAGACCAGGTCTTATATTAAGTTTTGCTCCAAAAGATGCATTAGAGCTGATTGTCTGGCTAGGTCTTATTTTCAGGGAAACACGGTATGTGTGAGTGGTGAGGGGCCTGGTCTTCATTCCGCTAGCCTTATTTAGAAAAATACCTATTACATCAGTTAAGGGTGGTTACACCTCAAGTACGGGTGTCTCCTGGTTGTCTAGGTTTGTGACCGACATTAAAAGATTTTCCAGTCCACCTACTTACGAAGTTCAGAAATGATGGGGGAGGGTAACTTTCTGACATAGCCTCTATGACTACTTCCCATTGTCCAGAGCAGCTGCAAGGTGGTATGTCCAAGACCTCTAACCCACCTCTCAGAGGGCTGTGGTAAAGCCCCGCTGAGAGGCCAGGCTTCTCCCTTCTCTTCATCATTTCAACTCAGAGCTTCCCTGGACACCATAGTGATCTGTAAATATGGTTGACTGAATAATTCTGGAAGGAAGGGATTGTTTTTCTTTCTTTCTCTCTTCTTTCTCTCTCTCTCTCTCCTTTCTCTCTCTCTCTCTCTCTCTCTCTCTCTCTCTCTCTCTCTTCTCTCTCTCTCTCTCCTTCTCTCTCTCTCTCGCTCTCTCTCTCTCTCTCTGTCTCTCTGTGTGTGTGTCTGAGGGTTTGGGATTCTCAGTTGAGGACTGTAAATTTAGGGTATTAAGGCTATAACACTTTTTCTTTTTTATGCCCCTTTGTATGAACTGCCTTTGAAATTACATCTAAATACTTTCAAGGCTACTAGTTGGTACTGCAGCTGTAGATGTAGGAAATGAGAGCATCAGTTCTTTTCCTTTGAGGGACCTGTGATTCTGTCCAATCACTGGCAAACTTGTTTGTATTTAAACATTTAAAAGGTAGTGCAGTGTGGGACAGTGGAAAGACAAAGGATTTGGAGTCTGACAATTTTGGTAGCTTGGGCAAACTGTTAACGTCTTTAAGCCTCAGTTTCCTCATCTGCTAACTGGGGATATTAATTCCACATTGGGTTTGATGAGGATTAAATGATACATAGATAAAGAAACTCCAGTGAGGTTAAATAGTTTTCTCAAGGTCATACAGATATAAAATGCTCAAAATAGGCTGACTTTCTTTTGGCTAGTTGACATTCTCTGGTTCAAATGTGTGGCCCTGAAAGGGGTGGAGAAAGGAGATTAGAGTTCTGATGTTATAAAGAACTGGATCCTGAGAACCATATTTGTGCACTGCTGAGCATATATCAATACTTACGCTGCTCTCGCCTGGAATTTCAGGGAGCAGGCAGTAGTTTCGGGGAACTGGATCTCTGTATGTTTTTTATCTGCAGCACATTAATTTTCCTCCTTGCTCCCCAACACAGCAATTCCCTGCCCTGCAATGGTGAAAAATAACAAATTAAAACATTCTTCTTTAACCACAGATACAATACTTGAGAGTCCTATGAATGAAATTTTGGATGATATGCTATGAAGTGGGTTTAATCTTTTAAAAGTCCACTTTAGAAAGATAGATAACATCTGGTGGCCTGTGGCAATGTTAAAAAGGACCCTTGGTGTTTTGAAAAAGAAAGCCCGAGTCTTAATGTGGCAGATTCGAAGAAGCAGGCTCACAAGGTTATTATTAAGCTGGTTGCTTAGCTGTTCCTCAGAAGGCAAAGGAAATAGCTCAAAAAGTTGGAGAGTTAATAATATTCCCAAGAAAACTGAATATAGGAAGATGGAGCTGTGATAAAGAAAAATGAATGGGCCAATACCCACTCCTTTTTGCCCCGACTGGAATTTTGAGTAGCATATGTTTCACTCCATTTGAAAGTGCATTAACTCCTTGAAGCCCACAGCAGCACAAGTCCTGTTTACTTCCCAGTTCGGGAGAAATCAGGAGTAGTTATAGGATAGTCAAAAGGAAGTATTTTCAGATGGAAATTTAGTTAGATGAAGAACATGACTTGAACTTTTATGAAATGCCAGGATGAAGCTAAATGTGGAGCAATTTCTGAAGCTTAGAAAGATTAATTTTGTTTGAATATTATTTTCTCAAAATATCCACAGCTTCTCATTTCCCCTAAAGCATCCATGTCAAGGGATCATTTATTCTCTTATTACTGTGGACTCCAACATAGCAGGGGCTTGCTGAAAACAAGAAGTCCTTTCTCAGTAGCTAGAGCTGTATCCTGTTTTGACCACAGGCTTATGGATTGAAAGGGTTGGTCAGTCCATAAACATATATTAAGTATTCAGTGTATGCAAGGAACCATGCCAGGTGAGTTAACTGTGCATAGAGAGATATTGGAATGGACTCTGCTCTCCAGAAGCTAAGACATCTACATTAGAAAAGAAATAAAAATGATGCCCGATGCGTGCTCTAGCTAGTGTGTCTAACAGGCATTAAGCAGTGAATGGGAAAGTTCATTCATTCATTCATTCATTCATTTCATTTATGCCTGGCACTGCTGCATCCCAGGTGCCATTCTGGGGTTGGGGGTAGTCTTCTCAGAGGAATCTCTCCTTTTATATGTTCATACGCTGGAGAAGATAGTATTTTCTAGTTGGAAAGCTAGACAAAAATCAGGGTTCCTAATTAGCTGACATAGAGGGGCTAAAATTGGAAAGGCAGGAGAATGCCTTTATTTATTCATTTTCCCTGGCAAAGGGGAGGTGATGGAGGTTGATATGCAGGAGAGATGCATATGCAGAGAGTATTTTTGGAGATCAGCTGGCCAATGAGAGCCTGGCTTGGAGTGGGTGAGGGAATGGGGCAGACCAAGGCAGGGAGGCCAGGTGAGAGAGGCTTTTGGAAATGCCAGGCCTCAGGTCAGACAGTGGCAATGAGAAGTAAAAGGCATAGATAGGCATTAGAGCAAGGAAACAGAGTTGCTGGTAAAGTCAAGTGTTCTCATTGGAGTTGAACGCTAAGCTGCACAGAGCCTCTTCTTTCTCAGGCCTTGAACATCACTCCCACCTTCGGCCTCGTGCCTGTCAGGAGGTGCAGGACTTGGTTGGCAGATGTTTTCCAGTTTATTTTCTAGGCAATAGTGGGCAAAGTGTGGGAATTAATCTGAGTTTAAGAGAATTAAGTCCCCTCTCTGAGTACCTCTGGTTCTGGATTGGATGATGGAGTCAACAAGACCAGAGGTTTTCAGGCTTTGTACAGCAGGGGAAATCTTAGGTAGCTGCCCGTGTTTTACCCCCACCAAACCATGGTGCTTAAGAAACTGTTATCTCTTTTACTACATGTGTGAATGGAGAATCAATGGGGACTTCATAATTAATTAAAACATTTCTTGGTTGCAAGTATTAGGTTGGTGCAAAAGTAATTGTGCTTTTTGCAATTATTTTTAGCCTTTTAAACCACAATTACTTTTGCATCAACCTAATATCTATCGTAGGGGTGCAGTGTTCTGGATAAACAGAGGTGAACAGAGTATGTGGTTGGGGGTGGGGTCTCCATTGTCATGACTCTAGTGTGGTGAGATGGAGACATGAGTAATAGCCACATTCAACCATATGTCATCCAACCATATGTGATTACAAATTGTAATATGTACAATGGAGGGGAAGTCTAAGGGATATGGGTAGAGCATAGAAGGGAATTTCCTTTCGATTAAGGATAGTGGTCAGGAATGGTCTCTGTGGGGAAGTAACATGAATTGAGTTTGTGTAGAAGGCTGGGGTAAGGCAATGCAAGTGAAAAAGGGGGAAGGGCTTATCACTTGAGGCCCTGAAACAAAGCCAATGTTGGTGGGGCTCAGTGCATGATGGGAAGGGAATGTTTTCATCTTCTCCACTGCTACCATGTGTCCAAGGCACCATCATCTCCCTCTATCTGGACTAGCCTAGTAATCTCCTAGCCGGTCTCTGGGCTTCTACCTTATCCTGTCTCCCTGTCTTTTGTCCACCCTCCCACTCTCTCCCCTCCACCCCAAGCTAGTGTGTTTTTCACACAAAACTATGGTGATTCCTTACAAAATGAATCATATCATGCCACTCTATCCTTGGTCTGCCGACAGTCCAAAGTACTTCCCGTGGCTGACAAGGCCCTGTATTACCTGGTCTCTGACACCTCTCAGACCTCCCTTCCCAGCTCTGCCCTTCTTGCTCACCTCGCTTTTAGCATGCTGGCTTCACTGCAACTTGAGCCACATTTGTCTTGGGGCTTTTATACTTGCCTTTCTCTCTGCCTGGGATCATCTTCTCTCAAATGTTTGCTCCTTAATTTCACCCAGGTCTTTGCTCACATGTTTTCCTTCTCAGCAGAAGTGCCTTCCCTTAAAAAATAGTATACTTTAATCTGCTTTAGTTTTCTTCCCAGCACCATTCACTACATGGCCTCATGTTCTATTCCTGCTTTTTGCCAGTCTTTCCTACCGGAATGAAAGTCATATGATGTCAAGGTCTTTCCTGTGTCCACTGATGCATCACAGCATCTGAACTGGTACCTAGCGTATAACAGAGGCTTACTAAATGTTTGTGAATGAACCAGTGACTCACCATTCATGCTGGAGAAGTAGGCTGGGTCATAGGACTAGGGCCTTGCGAGGCTTGAAGGATTTTGCACTTTATCCTAAGGGCAGTGAGAAGCTATTAAGGGTTTTAAGACTGGGATTGATGAGATGAGATAAATGTTGGAAGTAGAGTTCAGAACACTTGTTTGGCTCGGAAGCGGAAGGCAAGGGAGAAGGAGACATCAGGCATAACTACAGGTTCTTATGCAGAGCAACAGGATGGGTGGAGGTGGCATTTGCTGAGAGGTGCAATTTGGGGAGAGGAGTCTGACTATCACTCAAGAGCTCAGCATTGCTTGTGTTGCTTGTGTGATGCCTGGGAAATGTGCAGGGGGTATAGCAAGTGGGGGTTAGCTGTGCAGGGCTGAAATGCCACTGGAGGGCAATTGTGCTGTTCCCTTATGGGGGGTTGGGGCTGCATATCCCAGTCATGGTCCGAAAACCTAAGCGGTGCTTGTTGTTTGTGCTGATCAAAGGCCTGGTGCTTCAGAGCTTTTCAGCATTTCACAAGTCTCAAGGAGCCATCTTTCTCCCTTGATGGTGAGACAGGGGTGAGACTTTTTTTTTTTTTTTTTACTGATTTCTTGTTAATTAACAGGCTGCTCCTTAAATACTGACAGGATGACCTTGCACAAGAGAGGCTTTGCTGAGGTCCACTTTTCTGTAAAACAACGATAATAATCATTACCCCTTAAGTGTTTTGGTGAAAAATAGATGCGATAGTACATGTACAGCATTAGTAATTAGGCAGGGAGCATAACCAATACCTATTATTTTTATGGATAGCTACAAACCTGAGGCTTCCTCTCACCCTCTCACCTCCTCTCCTAACATTACAGAGAATTCACTTACTCTAGGCTCCCTCGTTCCAGGGTGGGAAAGTCTAGGCCTGACAAATCTTCATATGGGTACCTTTCTTGAATGGTTGTATCTTTTTTTTCAGGATATCAACCAGAAGCTCCAGGAGGACAACCAGGAACTGAGGGACCTCTGCTGTTTCCTGGATGACGACCGGCAGAAAGGCAAGAGGGTGTCCCGGGAGTGGCAGAGACTGGGCCGCTTCACGGCAGGAGTGATGCACAAGGAAGTGGCCTTATACCTGCAGAAGCTGAAGGAGCTGGAGGTGAAGCAGGAGGAGGTGGTGAAGGAGAACATGGAGCTCAAGGAGCTCTGCGTGCTGCTGGATGAGGAGAAGGGCGCGGGCTGCGTGGGCAGCCGTTGCTCCATCGACAGCCAGGCCAGCCTGTGCCAGCTCGCCGCCTCCACAGCGCCCTACGTGCGGGATGTGGGCGACGGCAGCAGCACCTCCAGCACCGGCAGCACCGACAGCCCGGACCACCACAAGCACCATGCGAGCAGTGGCAGCCCCGAGCACCTGCAGAAGCCCCGCGCCGAGGGCAGCCCAGAGCACGCCAAGCACAGGAGCACCAGCCCCGACCATCTGCAGAAACCCAGGGCCTCCAGCACTTCAGATCACCCCAAAGCACTCAAAGGACCCAGCCCTGAGCACCACAAACCCTTGTGCAAGGGGAGCCCCGAACAGCAAAGGCACCCGCACCCAGGGAGCAGCCCCGAAACGCTGCCCAAGCATGTGCTGAGCGGGAGTCCCGAACACTTTCAGAAGCACAGGCCCGGGGGCAGCCCCGAACACGCCAGGCACAGCGGAGGGAGCCCTGAGCATCTTCAGAAACATGCCCTCGGTGGGAGCCTGGAGCATCTACCTAGAGCCAGGGGCACTAGCCCCGAGCACCTCAAACAGCATTATGGGGGGAGCCCTGATCACAAACATGTGGGCGGAGGAGGCGGAGGCAGCGGCGGAGGCAGCAGAGAGGGTACCCTCCGAAGGCAGGCGCAAGAGGAAGTGTCACCCCATCACCGGAACGTCTACAGTGGCATGAACGGTGGGTCAGTACGTGCTGGGGAAGTGCTTGGGCTGGGGCAGCTCTGAATTTGGCTGCATTGCTCTGAATGCTGAAGGGCTTTCCAGACATATTAGAAGGAGCAGGCTCTCGCTAGGGCGTGGGTTGAGGGAGGTGCAAACGTTTTTCCCTCAAATGTGTGTTTCTTCCCTTTGATTTGTTTTAGTTTATAGTTATCAGTCAAGTAAACTTGGAGAAGATTAGGAATGAAGGGTTATTGGAGGGAGAGGGTCAATAATTCCGTGGGACCTTGAGGAGTCAGGGTGAGATTTGTGGGTATTGTAGATAAAAACAGAACCTTTCGAAGGTTCTTCCATCTTGAACTTGAGCATTTTCCAAGTTGTGTGCAGTTTCCTACTGGGGCTCCCTTGTGGAACAGATGACTAAAAGATTTTTGAATCAATTTAACAGTTTATGTGTAGGAAGAAATGAATGTTTATTATGAAAAACAATAACATCATTAAAATGGAAATTTGCTGTCCCTAAACAGGCTTGCTGATTGTTGTCTGAATGCCTATAAATATGCCTTCCTCGACCTTGAAGATTTTTGTCATGGTGTTGAGGGCCTTAGTGTGAATTTGTGACTTTATTTTGCACCTAGAATGCATCAAATGATTCTCTTCCCTACTCACTCCGAACCCACCCAATTCTCCCTCTAACTCCCTGAAACGTATCCTGAAATGCATGCTCTTTTACATTACAAGAGACATCTTTTCTGGATGTTTAAATGTTCTTCTTTAAAATATACAGATGTGTTTGGACACTCCTTTGGTTTCCAAAGCATAACATCCGCTGCATTTGCTGATGTGGCTCTAAACCTGAGTTTTTCAACCTTTTGGAAGAGGCTTAGTTTTCTGCATCTTGGTTTTGAAACCACTTGAATAGAGAGGAAAAAAATACTTTAAAAACAAACAAAAAAACCCCTCACAGTCCTTTCATGTTACTTACAGTTGAGTTGGAACTAAAACGATTGGTTTTATACACTGTGGGGTTTTTTTCATTTAAAATATCTGAGGTTTTTCGCTTTATATGAAAGCTGCTCCAGAGTCGATGTGCAGTCAACTCTGAGCAGTGGCGGCTTCCAATTTTAGCAGTGACACAATGGGGTAAATTTTCAATATTGTCCTTGGGGATTTACCTGTTGGATTCCATTTCATCCTAATCCTTTTCTTGTAGTGCTGAAAATTGACTCCTGAATCTTGGCTTCTAATGCATCCAATGATCTTTTATGCGCCAGTGGAACTAGAAAGAAAGGGTGGGAGAGATAGGATGCTGCTTTCTTGCTTGTGTGTGCTGGAAAGTGAAGGCTGGGAGAAGCCAATTCACCTGTTGTGTTGAAGCCTCCTGGCTGGCTGGCTGGGGCTGTTATCAAGTTCATTGTTGCTTCATTCACTCTTTCCAGGTGAGGCAGAGATGCTGCCCCAATTGCTGTGGGCAGCCTTGGCTGCACAGCTCTCACAGGAGACGAACGTCATTTAAAAAGATATTTTGGTTGTGTTGCTATCATGAGATGGGTCATTGCCATGAAGCTTGTCTTCAGGGGGTAGGGGGTTAACAGGAAGGTAAAGTTAATGACTTCTCCATTTTTTGATTATTTTTTAATGAGCATGAGAAGTAAATGTGTGCACTATTTTAAGGAAACTTTGTATCTTGAACCAAAAAAAAAAAAATGACTTAGGAGCAGGAGGTTCACTCACTATAAACAATTCTTTACAAGAGGGCTTTTTAAAATAAGGAATTCATTTAGTTTAATCAACATGTAATTTAACTTAGAAGATTTTAGGTGCGACTTTTAAAGAATACCTGGCATAAAGTAAGGTATGTCGCTAGATAAGATGACATTATATCATGGCTTATTGTCTGGATTCAGATAAATTTAGTGGGTCAGGCAAATGTTTTTTAAAATTTAACAGTTTTAAGTTAAAAAGTTTGATGTTGCAAGGTGCATTATTAGAATGACACTCTAATGCTTGTGTTTACTTTTCTCAATCTTGAGTGACAAATCTGTTGACAGTTGATATCCTTACCAAAGTATATTTGTAAGTACATTTGCATTACGTTTTTATTTCAGTAATTAATTGGAAAATGAAGTGGCACAATGAAATATTTATGGATCATCAGTCTATAAACTTGGGCATTGGTAGCTTGTGTTTATGCTGCCATTACAAATTAATTTTTGATATGAATTGTAAGACATGATCTTTTATATTTATAAATCCCCACACACTTTGGTTGAATCATTGACTTGTAAACAAATAGGAATCAATAGCAAGGTTAATCTCAAATTGCAGATTTGCTGAGTTATTTACAGAGTCCTTCTGTTTGGAGTTGCTGTGAGATATGAGTGTTTTGGATGAGTACTTGCATGTGTGAGCAAAAAGCAGGTGAAAGCAAGTGGGAAATGTGTCAGCATTATGGTACAATGAAATAGAGATGGTGGGATATTGTCCTGCTTGTAAGGATATACATTCCCTCCAGAAAGACACACATATACTCACTGAGGAAACATCAGTGAGAACGATTGCTATTTTAGTTGACTGTGCCTTGGGCATCTTTAAATCTTGTGCCTTCAACTACAAACTCAGTGGAGGAAGTAGTTGATGAACTTGACCTCCAAGAATATCCTTTGGTTAAAACAGTTGGCTTAATTTCCAACTGGATGCAAAGATGAATTTTAGGTATTTTTCTTCTCTTAAAAATATCCAAGGCTGTATCTAGCCATTTTTAAATTAGTAGCTGATTAAGAAAACAATAAAAGCATTGACAAAACAAACAGAAAAAAAATCTCTAAATTGAACAAAATGCTCATGAATTCATTTACTTAGGTTAGAAGTTATTATTCAAGTATTTCTTTTCAATTTGTAGAAAGTTCCAGTTGCAAAGAGGAAGTAGATTCAACCCTTATCACATCTAGACATTAAGGCATTTGTCTATTCATTCAAGTTCTTGCTGTATTCCAGATTTGTAAATTAAGTAATTGAATCGCCACTTCTAGCTATAAATGTACAAAAAATGATAACCTTTTTGAGAATGGGGATTCATTTACCTGATTCCATTGAAATCTGAGGTTGGATTGAAATTTTTTAGATGAAAGTGTTCCCTTCCACAATGAGACCAAAGGGTTTTGCTTCCAGATATCAGCTGGCAGGTCTTTACTTTTTAACAGATAACTTTTTAGCCAAGGTCATGGATGCCGTGGATGATTCAGGTTCTTCCAGCAATAATGACTCTACTGTATTGTTAACCTTCCAGACAAAGATGAGTCTGATCATCAGGTCCTTACAAATAGTCCACCCATGGACCATTAAGAATCCAGAGGAAAAATAATAAAAATAGTTTTATTTTAATTCTAGAGGCACATATTTCTGGTTATCAGCAACTGAGCAGGAATAAATAGAAGAAACATTACTCTTTATTTTATTATCTTTTTTCTCCTAAAAACATTGCTTAATTATCTTTAATTTGACATTTTTGAGCATGTTCCAGTGAACAAATAGCTACAGGCCCTCGTTCAACATCATCTCAGTATACATGAGGAAATTATTCACTTGTGTTAGACAAGGTCCATTTAGAACTACATTTGGCCTTGCCAGATGGAGTGTCAGGGTTGTAAGTCTTCCTCCTGAAAGCTTCTTTCTGCTTCTTTTCTTCTTTTGTGAGAGTATCCCTAGAGATAGAAAGAGCAGGCTGTTTCTCCACCAGCTCTTTCTCTAGAGCAGGATTTCTCAGCAGCAGCACTATTCACACTTGGAACCACATAATTCTTTGTTGTGAGGGGGTTGTCTGTGTGTTTTAGGAGATTAAGCAGCACCCTTGGCTCTAGCTACAAGCCACCCCCAGTTGTGACTAATTAAAAATTTCTCCAGATCTTACCAAATGTTCCCAGGGCATAGGGAGTAGGCAAAATTGCCCCAATTCAAAACCACTGCTTTACAGCAGTGCTTTTCTATCTGGCTGCAGATTAAAATCACTGTGGTAGCTTGGAAAAAATACCAGTGCCTCAGCCCCGCACTCAGGGGCAAATTGAATTAGTCTGGCACTGGGCCCAGGCATGTGGCAAAAAGAGCTCCTCAGGTGATTCTAATGAGCAGACCCCGTGAAACCCACCACCCTAGGTGAGTGGTGGTTATATAAGATGGGTTTGTATGCGGGAAGCTCTCAAACACCCAAGCTTCCTGGGAACAAGGAAGTCAACTTTTTTCTTTGCTGAACTCTAAGACTTAGAAGGACTGACCCCAGAAGGTACTGTAACATGTTACCCTCTCAACCCCAGATTAAAGCTATCTGATAATGCACTTTGTGGAGGTATGCATTGAAAATTTGAGTTTTTGGCAGGTGGGATTGTTAGGTTAATTTGGGGAAACTCTGGCATATGAGTAGTTCAAGACTACTTTTTAAAGCCTTCACATCCAGATGGCAAAAGAAGAACATGGGTTTCAAGCCCATTTACAGTAGATGCCAATGGTGCATGTATATCATGCAATGCCTGCATTGCTAATGCATATTTCCCACAAGAGAATACTGCATGTCCAATCTCTCAGTTTATAGGTTTTACCCTGGGTTTTAAGACTGCTCCTTATTCTCTGTTGAAGTTATTAATGAGTGAACAAAAAATGCTGATAATACAAAATGGCCTTGTTTAAGGAGGGGTAAGAAGCTGTGTGTGGAAGAGCCCAGCAAGACTTCTCTGAAGCAAGGTTGTCTGTAAATTAAGTAATGGTGCACTATGGCATGAATAATTACTCTCATAAATCTTGTATTTTGCTTAGAAAAAGTCAGAACATCACTTATGAATGAATTTGGACAATAGAAATTGAATGTCTCTTGGGAGAAAATTTTCAACAGTTACAGTTTACTAGAACTGATTTTGATTGAGGACCTATGAGGATATTTTCTATTGTGTGAATTGACCCAGAGATGGTTAAAGAACTAGATAATAGTTTTTGGTCTTAACTTTATTGTGGTGATTTGGTAGCCTTATATCCATTTTGATAGGACGTCAATTTAAGAAGTTTTGAAAAACTTATACAATACTTGTGTGTGCAAATTGCGTTTATCATAATACATTAGAGTACTCTTATTTAATGACATACAAATTAATATTGAGAATATTTTGTAATTTCTTAAACTATATCTGTAAGGCAAACTGTTATTGGAAAGCCTGGATGGCATAAAAGGTGTTTTCTAATAGAATGTAAGTTTTTCAACTCCACTGGCAATAATAGTACAAAGCTGTAAGCATTCTTTAATTTAGGGGATTCTTTTCACCTTTCTCCAAATGAGATTTTCTATATAACCTATATGTTATATATATGTGTCTGTACATATATGTTTTAATAACTTTAGTATTACATCTGAACAATGCCAAGCATTAAGTTGACTGGTTCTGTTAAGTCAAACAAATGTTCAGATATATCCAGTCACATAAGCCAGTTGCTGCTATGAAGTCAACCCAAAATCCTATAGTTGTGTTATTTTGACCCAATTGAAATAAATGTTTGTATTTTTGGATTCATTGCAACTTTCCAAAAGATATAATAGAAAAAATATGATTATTGAATTAGTGATACATTTATCTTTTTAACTGAAATAATTTATAACGAAACATGGGGAAGTGAAAAGTTATGGCAAGTATTCCATTTCATTAGATAATTTTGCAATTGTCAAAAATGTCAAGTGAGTACAAATACAGTGATATATATGCATATATATATTAGGCTGGTGCACAGTTATCGTGCTTTAAAAGGTTAAAAATAAATTCAAAAACCGCAATTACTTTTACACCAACCTAATACATGTTTTAAAGGATAAGGTTTTACTTGTGTAGCACCACCATTGGGCCAGTGTATGCTTGATGAAGTAATTTTATCAGATTGAAATTTATGACCTTAAGCTCTAAAACTTCTCAAATTTTAGCCACTTCTAATGTTTAGAGACCCCAGGGACTCTTATGCTAGATGGAACTGTGAGTCCTTACATTAAATGGCCCCAGGTGGCTCCTCTTTTTTTTTTTTTTTTTTTAATATCTACTTTTAGAAAATAGATTTTCAGTTACTTCAAGTACCAGTGTGCTGTTAGGAGTATTCCTTGCTGCCTTCAGCTGGCCTGACTTTAACTCACCTTCTCACTGTTTCTAAATTCCATTCTGCTGTTGCTAATGGTTGGTCTGGAAAGTGAATAACTACCCTGAACTGAGCTGTTTAAAATAAAGAGTATATGGCCTTGAAATGTCCTTCTATGAATAAAGTGCATGACCTTTAGTGCATGGTCCATGTGTCTTGAGTCTAAGTATTCTTGCTTTCTAAGGTTCATCTTTGCTTATTTTTTGGGTCTTGAGTATGCTTAAGAGAACTTAAGTATTTCTATAAGAATGCAGAACTATTTGCTTCTTGGGTCCTTTGGCATAACCAATTTGCCTTTAATAATACTTTAATACATAATATCTAGGGCAAGCATTTGTGTACATTTGAGAAAATTAGTTTGAATTTGATTCTGGGAAATATTAAGAATAGTTTCAAGTTCTGAAATGGGCCAATTTTCAAGAATTCTGGGAAATTTGGGATTCAATATCGAGTAGACCATGGGACACCTGAGAATACAGATACGAAATCTCAGCTCTAATTTATAAAGTCTCTAATCGGCAAAGGGTGAGGTTCAAGTTACTGCTCCTCCTGACATAAATTGCCTCCTTTTCAGAGTGCTGTTCAGGAGTTTTCAATAGAAAGAGTGGCTGCTCTTTCGGAGTCAGAGGATCCTTAAGCCACAGAGAGGCAGAAGAGGTGTTTGAAAAGGGAAATGGCAGAGGAACAGCAGGTTGCATTATCGTCCTTAAAAAGGCAATACCGGTTTGTCCTCCCTGGGATAAAAGGTGATACCTGAGTTATTCACACATGGTTAAATCATTTACAATTTTCACATAACAAAGAGTTATGCGTTATAGAGCTTCTGTACTTGAATTTTTATGGAAGGGTATAGCAAGTCTGGGAACTTAGTCTTGGCTCTGGATTGAAACTAGGCATACATTCAATTACCAGAGAGAAAAATATTTATTAGGTTTTTTTTTTTCTTCTTCATGTCTTCAGTTATTTAAGCCTTCTGTAGGCTTTTCTATGAGCCAGAATATGTTAGGGATAAAGGCTGGGTGTGGGGGCAGAGTCCCGGAAAGCAGTTTCCAGGCTCTCGGCCTCACATAGACAGGTGCCTGGCTCAGGTAGTAAATGGCCATCAACTGTGATGGGATGGCCATCAGCTGTGGCTAGTTGGCTGTCAGCTGTAACCAGTGAGCCATTGGCCACTAATATAACTGCTGTGGCTATGCTAGCAGAGAGAGAGGAAGGAAGAATGGGGGCTAGCAAGAAGATGGCGGCTGGGCTGGCAAGCGTGGATGGTGGTTTGCAGATAGTGTGGATCCAGCCTCCAGTGAGAGTATAGTGCCGCCAGAGAGAATATAGTGGTATGACTCCCCCATCTATGGCTCCGTGGGTGTTCCTTTTTGGCCTCACCATATCCTGCGTTCTTATGTGGGGAGCGGGAGCAGAGACCCTGCAGGCCGCCCCGCATGACAAATGGAGCGAGCAGGGTCTCCCGCATGACACTGGGTTTGGTAATTGCTCAAAGATGATATTTCAATTGTTCATGTTCTCTCTCCACACACAGTATTTAGTGTTATTGTATGTATATTTAATTAATTGTATGTATATTTAAAATTAATTGAATTTGAAGATATTGAATGACTTTTTAAATACCTTTTTACTTTCATTTTCAGCTACGTAAAGAAATGTGAATCCTTACATTTTAAAATCTTGCAAACAATATTTGTAGCACCATGTATGCCTGCTGCTATGGTTGAAGGGTGAATGTTTTGGTTAACTTTTGATAACCAAGAAATCAAAGGTGCTCTCTAATGCTTCCTGAGTGAGCTGGCTTTTCTACTCAGGTGTATTTATCGTTGCTATAAACTCAGGATTTTGTCTTCTAGCCTTGATTATAAAGGAAACTAAAAGGTCTTCTTATCTTCTATTGTAGGGTCATTTGGATTTCAGGGGAAATTCCTGATCTGAGCTGTGTGTAGCTTTCTGAGTGTCCGTAATTGCTAGTTGGTTCAAAAATGATGAGAAGCATCAATTGCAGTTGGGGCAAGGTTTGTGTGTTCTTACCAGTAGGAAAAAAATAAACAATTAGCAGTGAATATTTACTTATATACACACATATACATGCATGTGTATAGGAGTGTATTAGTTCAGTTAATTGAAAATGGATTTTAATGCTAAAGCATAGAAAGAAATTAGGACATTATAGTTGTATTTAGTTTAAGAAGTCATGGAATCAGGGTGACTTAAATCTGTAAAGTACTGTACATTTTATCCAGTTCCAGTTTCCCATTTTCTGAATGAGAACATGGTCTTATTTTCAGTGAACTTCCCAAGACCAGTTGCCAAGTTAGTAGAGGACTAGAATCAAGATGACTATCAGGGGATGGAATCAGTTTTATAAAGAAGACATTTAATTTTCTAGACCTTGAGGTCACTTGAAGTAGGGGTAATGTTAATAATAAAGGCTAAATGGATTAGAGAACCATTCTTCCCCCTTTTCCTGTTGGAAAGTCCAGAAAACCAGAGACATGCCATGATAAGAATGAGACAAGAAGAAGTGTCGGTAGACTCTGGCCTGGTGATTTAGGAGGTGAGCTTGCATCTATTGCCTGGGAATCCCTTATTGGGCCAGATGGGGTGTAGAGTTCACAGCTGACGGACAACTACTGAAATGTGTTCTTAGTAGGAGGAATATTTGCGCTATTAGCTTGAGAGGCCAGCAGTCTCATTACCTGTTTTCCTCCCACACACTCTTTCTACTCGAAGACCACATTCCTTCCAGATAAACATTCTGTGAAGATGGACTGACCTTAGTTCCGTCCTCACACATCCACTTGTATTCATAGCCAGAATGCTGTGTGTTGGGAGAAGTGTCAGCTCTGGACTGCTAGAAACAGAAGGGAAAGAGACCAGGAGCAAAGGGATGGGCCAGATGGCAGCACCAACTGCTCTCAAGGAGTTGTGTTTTTTAATAACTCAGCTTATTGCAAACAAAACTAATTAAGCCAGTTATTCTGATTTATGCTACTATAGACAGACGTAAAGTATACATAACATTACACTTTTGATGGCATTTAAAAGGTCAGAAAATCTGAGTTGGCAGATTTCTCTGCAAAGCATGCTGGACTGTTGAACCACTCTTGAGAATTCAAATTAACCATGCTCATTAATTCAGCATCTCTTCTATTTCCCTAGACAGCAAGTGCCAATTCACCATTCACCCAAACAGAATAATAAGACCCTGAAAGGCGAGTCATTAGTCATATCTGTAGATGATGGATTAGACAGCACTAACAGGGAAGTGAGCTAAGAGTCAACTTAGAGTGGGAAAGAGAGAATGAAAATAGCAGACTAAGGCAGTGTGAGGGAGACAATGCCATGAAGAATTTCAAAGGATCTGTCTGTTTGGCAGTGCAGGCTAGGAATGGGCACCTGTCTTATGTTGAGTGGCAGGGCAGGCTTCTTCATTGTTACAGGAGCCAACCAGAAATGTCCTGGCTCTACAGCCAAGGAGGAAACTGGCCGAATTTAGCTGCTCATTTTACATATGAGGGCGCTTGGGTAAAGAACACAGTTAGGATCAATTAAAGGTCTAGATATAAATATTATCCAGGTGGTTTGTCATGAATCTCTTCCCCAGTATAGTGACTGTCATGAGAAACAGTTTGGAATCAAGTTTCTCAAAATTTGTAGAAGGATAGCCTTGAAAATTGCTTATTTTTACAGTGTTCCTATAGCACTTAAAATGGAAACCAGTACTTCAGTCCTCCTAACCCTAAAACTATGTGCCACATGGTTTTCACCCTTAATTTCTTTGGCTTTATCCTGTTGCAATTTCAGAATTGTCCACTTCGGGGTTTATTGGCCTACCACATAAATCTATCTTTGATGGAAACATTATCCTTGCCAGAGTCTGTACTGCCAAGTATATATACAATAGGCATTCATTTAAAAAAAGAGAACAAGGCTGGTACTATTGTATCTATTATAGAGCATATTTAGTTATTTTTCTATTTGTGGTATCTGGAATTTCACACATATATTAAAGTAATATATAGATAGCTATCTTTAAATTGGCATGTGGTATCCGATCTTTATTTATGGTTGTAAAGCAGTGAAACAATTTTATAAATCTCCTTCAGTCAAAATCCATTTTAGTTGTGAATAAAAGTGATATGTATCTTAAAATATTTAAAAACAATTTAAATTTTTCATGGAGTTAAATAGTGTAATGCACTAACTTTATTTTATTTTAATTTTTTAAATTTATGGGGGTAGCACTGGTTAATAACATCATAAAAAAATTTCGGGTGTACAACTTTATAATACGACATCTGTATAGTCCATCATGTGCCCACCACCTAAAGTCTAGTCGCCTTCCATCACCATGTATTTGACCCCCTTTACTCTTTATCCTCCCCCTACCTGCTTCCCCTCTGGTAACCACCATTTTGTTGTCTGTTTCTGAATTCGCTCTTTGTTTTGTTTGTTGCTTTTTGTTTTATATCCCCCATATGAGTGAAATTATATGATTCTTGTCCTTTTTCATCTGACTTGGCCTAATACTCTCAAGATCCATCCATATTGTTGGAAATGGCAATATTTCATTTTTTTTATGGCCGAGTAGTATTCCAGGGTATATAGGTACTACATTCTTTATCTAGTCATCTGTCAAAGGACACTTGGGTTGTTTCCATGTCTTGGCTGTTGTAAATAATGCTGCAGTGAACATAGGGGTACATGTAGCTTTCCAAGCAAGAGTTTTCAAATTTTGGGGTAGATACCCAGAAGAGAGATTGCTGGATCATATGGTAATTCTAGTCTTAATTTTTCAAGGAACCTCCGTACTGTTTTCCATAGGGGCTGCACTAATTTACATTCCCACCAACAGTGTATGAGGGTTCCCTTTTCTCCACATCCTCTCCAACATTTATGCCTTGTTTTATTGATTATAGCCATTCTAACAGGTGTGATGTGGTATGTGATTGTGGGTTTGATTTGCATTTCCTTTATAGCTAGTGATATTGAGCCTTTTTTCATATATCTGTTGGCCACTTGTATGTCTTCCTTGGAAAAATGTCTGTTTAGGTCTTCTACCCACTTTTAATCAGATTATTTGTTTTTTTTGTTGTTGAGTTGTATGGGTTCTTTATATATTTGGGATATTAGCCCCTAATTGGAGGTATCATTTGTAAATATCTTTCCCTATTTGATTGGTTGCCTTTTTATTTTGTTGGTGGTTTATATTGCTTTATGTTGCAGAAGTTTTTTATTTTAATGTAGTCCCATTCATTTATTTTTGCTTGCCTTTGGAATGAAGTTGGCATTAACTTCTTAAAAGTCATCATGGCACACTCTGCCCAGCTGGAGATTTGGATATAGAACTGGCTTTGCCTCTTTCTTGTTGTGAGACCTTTAGCACACCACCAACTTCTGTGGGCAAAACAGTGTAACGGGCTGGAAAAAGAGGTATTCTAAGTCAATAGTCCCAGAATTTGGATTTCACAGATATGTAAACCCTGAGAAAAAAACCTGGAATTGCCAACTTTTTTACATCTGTTAGGTATGGATAGCAAATTAATAAATTAATAAAAATTAATCTTTATCTACTAACACCATTCATAAAAGATCATTTGAATATTTAAAAACAGAAAAAATATATATATTTACTAAAGGTTAGTCTTTCCCCCCAAAGAAACAGCAACACTGGCAACATTTATCTCTATTAAACATTTTTTTAAAAAATAATAATGATTACCTGGGGTTCACGAAATGAGGTTTTGAGGCCTTATTTTGATCCCAGGCATTGTAGAAAATCTGGTTTCACACAGGATTATATGTTGATAAACAGAATCCTTGGTGTTAACTCAGTTTCACTTTGTCAGAGTCTGGGCGAACTGATGGAAGCTAGGAATCACAACCCATGTACTGCTACCAGCTTCTCTCTCCTCCTTTTACAGGACAGGATGAAAGGTGATTCATCCATCCTCTTTTGGGGTCTGACCACCCTATATTGCGAGCTCTTCTCCTTGTTTGCTACCCCACCCAATTTCCTCCAGAGGTTGTGCAGTTGGGCCTAGGCTCCTAACAGGAAGCAGTGCAGACATTATCCAAGAGGGATTCTGTGCTTAGGTGACAAGTTCAATGTGCATGGCTCGACCTGAGACCCATTGGGCTAACTCCTCTCTCTGCACCACTGTGCCTTGTAGGGAACTTGTCAGGGAGGGTTGCCAGTTCTAGCAACGTCAGAATGGACCCAAACCCTTTGAAGTGGCAAGTGAGTGGCAACTCCTCATCACTGAACAAGAAGCAAAAGAGGCTTTAGTGGAGGTGACTTGGGATTTGTAGAGTTCTAAAGTCCGTCTGATGTTAGGTTTCTTCTGCTTGGGCAGGTCTCAGAGGGCGGACAGCTAATGGGCTGGCTTTGTTTGAAACATGCAGTCTGTGTCTAGACTCATGTATTTTCCCATGTTGTTCAGTGGGGTAGATCTTTTGAAAATCAGAATGAAGGATTCCACTTTCTACTCTACTGTAGACTGGATATTCTTGAGTCTCCTTCCCATCCTGTATTTGATGGGCGAGTATGTCTGTCAACTAAAGTTTGGAAGACAGTAAGCCAATGACAAGGCAGTGGCACCAAGCTTTTCATGTGCTTTTGTTATATACCATCTAACCAGATTTTCATGGTCTTTTCCTTTGGGCAGAAGATAAGGCATTCTCTTCTTTCTTTGGCACTTCAATCCTATTACTTTGCAGCTAGTGTTTGAACTGGTGTGGAGTAAGGCTCTTCAGTGAAATTGCAAGTATAACATGAAGGGAAGGGCAAAATCTACAGCAATTTCCTTATAAATCATTGCCTTGACTCATTAGGCAGCCATGCATTTTAAGCAATGTCAGAAATAATAGAGATTTATTATAACAAATCAAAGGCTAATCAGTGTGTGTTCTGAGATAAAGAACATAGTAAAACAAACATAAATGTCAGTAAGGGGAAGAATGACCTGGTAGGAGACTAATGAGTGTGGGTGGTGGTAGAAAACAAAATTCTGCTTATATTTCACTTTATATAAATTTCTGCACTGTTCCTTGAGATGAGAGGTTGAGAATAATACATATGTAGACACACACTCATGTATTCAACAAATATTGTGTATTCTATGTGGGTGCAGCAAGGTGATAACACTATATGAGGTAGAGCAGAAGAATCAGTCACAGACTCTTCATAATAGGAGTTCATGATCTGACATATCCACGGAAGGAGATAAATAACAGTGAAGGTACACAATTAAGAACCAAATTAAAAAATAAAATGAAAAGAACCAAATGGACAGAATGAACTATTGGTGTCATGGGCCTTTGTGGACCTGGGAGGTGGGGGTCACAGGATCCCTGTCTGGGATGTCCTCTCAAAGGAGGTGTTGTGAAGTTAAGTCCTGGGGTGTGGTTGGACTTGGGTAGTCTGGCAAGGGAGGTGAGGATGTCTAGGAGAGGTGGACATGAGCAAATGGCGTTAAAGGAACGATGAGGACATGAGTCGGTCTGAAGTCTTTGTTAGGTTGTGCCAGATAATTTTGGAAAGTGGATGGAGGCTAGATTACATAGGGTGTGAAATGCTATCCATGCGTGTTTCCTAATAGCAACATTAGTTTTTCATATGGGGAGGAATGTAAACTGCTCTCCATTCTTTAGACCTTGTCATTAAGCTAAGTGGACCGGGAAAACTAGTTCCTTACCATTGGGGTGGGGTGTGGGGTGGGAAATCTCTTGTTGGGATTTTATAACTCAATTTAATTCTAATAGTTTTTCATTCCTTTTCTTAAGGCTTCCTGAACTAAGAGGTTTTACAATGGTTAGTGCTTGAGGGCTTGATGTATCCAGATTTATGCCCTCATTTAATCATCTATTTTATTTTTCTACCAAAGGTTATGCTGAATTACTATTCTTGTTTAGTGGGGAAGTTTTACAATGAAGGCCGTCAGTTAAGACAATCCATCTTCTAAGGTGAGGGGATTATGGAGTACAAATTGGTAGTTACGAAATATGTAATGTAAAGCATAGGGAATATAGTCAATAATATTGTAATAACTATGTATGGTGCCAGGTGGGTACTAGACTAGTCAGGGCATCACTTTGTAAATTATATAAAGGTCTAACCACTATGTTGTACACCTGAAACTAATATAAAATATTATTGAATGTCAAGTGTAATTGAAAAAGGGGGGAAGGTGAAAAGGAATGAGGTTCAAATTTCCAGATATAAAACAAATAAGTCATGGAGATGTAATGTACAGCATAGGGAATATAGTCAATAATATTGTGATAGTGGGGTAAGTGTCAGATGGTTGCTGGACTTATGGCGATCACTTCTTTAGGTGTATAAATGTTGAATAACTATGATCACCTGAAACTAATATGATATTATATGTTAACTATAATACAAATCTTTTTAGAAAAAAGAAATGAAGTACTGTTACATGGTAGAACATACTAAGTGAAAGAAGCCTATCACAAAAGACCACATATTTATATGAAAAGTTCAGAACAGGCAACTCTATGTAAACAGTGGTTACGTGTCATGGGGGATGGAATAGACTGTGACTGCTAATAGTACAGGGATGTTTTTGAGGGAAATGGAAATATTCTAAAATTAGGTTATGGTGATAGTTGCACAGCTCTGTAAATACACTAAAAACTGTTTAATTGTATACTTCAAATGAATGAATTTTATGGTATGTAAATTATATTCCACTTAAGTTGTTAAAAACAAAATAAAATAAAAAGACTACCTATCTTCTGACTAATACGTATCTCCTGAGTCGGTAATGAAGATGTTATAAGGTTTTAGGGAAAATATGGCCTGGTTGCCTGGCGAGCAGAAATATACTGCTAAGTGAAAATCCATGAACTAATTCTGTTAAAACAGTAAAGGGAGAAAAATATTCTTGGAACCCGTTGACTTTTTGGTTGGTTTAGTGTAGTAAAATTAACCTAATTTAGCCTTTACATGTCATCAGTTTTGATGTTTTTTCACTTTAGCATTTTGACCTCATTTTAGCCTGTGGTGTGTCATATTAATTCTCAGATGATTTTCAAGCTGTGCTCCATTGAGCCTTCAAGGGTTTGTGGAGCCTACTTGCGGGGAGTAGAGGGGGTGAAGAAGGGAAATAGGCAGGCTCTACTGCCCCCCGACCACAGGTGCCCTTCACCTGGGCAACTCTACAGTCATCTGAGTTGGTCACATTTCTGCTTAAGCTTTTACGTGAACAAAAGTGACTTTACAGAGTTTGAAAACCTCTGATCTAACCCAGAGACACCAAAAGAAGTAAACATTTTGGATGTATGAAATGGTTTTCTGCACCAATAAATGAATGGTCCCAAATAACACCATTTCTTGATTCTTCTTGTTAACTGAGCATGTGTAGTTATTCTCAGCTGTGATGACAGCCATGTTATGAAAACATACAATCAAGTTAATTTATAGGCATGGGAATTTTATTTTTCAGAGGTAGACATTTAAATTGGCACATCTTTGAAAACTTTCACCTTCAGTTTCTCCTATTTTGTTTCCACCATCTGTTCTTTATTTTGTGATGCCTTCTGGGGCTGGAGAGGAAACAAAATATAAATTCTTCAAAAGAAATCAAGGTTTTGCTAACCTCTACCTATAGCTGCTGAGGTGCTGGTATTTTTTTCATGGTTATTATAGGAAGTAACAAACTTTTCTAGAGAAATATAACTTAAATGTTTATCTTTTAATCTACCAACCCATCTCTTTTTCTTGTTTGAATCGCCCCGTTTCCTTTCTTTACTAAAGAACTGTTTAGGCAGAATTTGTGTTTTAATAGCTTAGATAAATGTGATCTTTACCATGATATCAGCGGGCTGTCATTTCCAAAAGAGTGAGTTTGAGTTTTAGGTGTCTTTAATTGACTTCCTCAATTCTGAGTTGTGATAGGAAGCTTTATTTATATAAGAGCTAACTTTTAATAGTATTTAGGATACTAAATTTTTTTAGCTCAGAAAAAAACTAAGTTAAATTGGTAATTTTATTTATAAAATGAAGTTTTGTTCTAGGTCTTGTCTGTCTCTCTCTCTCACCTACTCACAAACATGCTTAATCTTTTATCAATACCAACTTTAACTTACTGAAGATGTAGTTTCACTGTAGCAGAGTATTTTGAAGCAATGGCGTATGTTATCGCAACACAAGATCCTTTTCTTCCATGAAGTCATGGCCCCTGGGATCCTGGGTTAGTGTAAATCAAGAAAGGCCTGGATTGAAGAGTGGAACCTAAGATTTTATTGGCGCATGGTGAACCACTTGCCATGGGGCTCAAGCAATTGTCTTGAGCCCAGTGTGATTTCAAGAGAGAAATTTTTACAGTGATTGTGTAGACTTTAAAATGATAATACGTTCAAGCTTCCACGTTGTTCTCCTCTTTCAGGCTCATCTACTACATGACATAAGAGGAAGGTGGGAGAGAAGGGAACGTTAGAATTGGAGGCCTTGGCTCTTAGTCTCAGGATATTCCCTCCCATTTTCTTGTAAACTCCTGGCACTTCATGGTTTTCATCATCTACTCATAAATACTGACGAAACCAGAGTTTCCTGTGGCACCGCATACAAAATCTGAAAACCCCCGTTTATAATCCAGACAGGAGGCAGCAGGCATTCTCATTCGTCTCAAGGACTTTCTTGTGCATACAAGCCTGGGGTATAACTCAGGCAAAAGGAAAGGAAGGAATCTTTTGGCCATGGGATCAGTTTCTGACCATTTCGAGCCATCCTTTCCTGAAGGCCTGCTGAGCAGACTGCAGAATGGTGGCGGATTTGAATTTGCTCTCAGAGTTATATCCAGGTTGTCTTTAACATAATTATTTGTATCATCGCCTACTTCCATGGGTGGTTTCACAGTGATTTCACAGAAAGTAAATAGAATGTTAATGTGATAAATGGAACTTATTTGAAAGTGAATATTCTTGTGAACTCTTCATGTGACTTTTTTCTCTGTTCCTTATATAAAAAAATTAAGATAAGCAGACGAACAAAACCCTAGTCACTTACAAGAAGATTAATTTAGGCTTGGGTGATATTTGGTAAAAATTGTGGAGATGCAAATTGGAGTCTTTTGTTTTTGTTTTTTTCTTTCAGAACTAAATGTTGACTTGTATATAAAACTCCCTGATTAGTAGTTTAAATAAGAATGGCCTTTTTGGATTGTTGTTTGTTTAATGCTTTTATTTTTGGCAAAGGTTTTATTCTATAGTGTAATTAACTAGCGCTACTGGTTGGTCTCCATCAGATATAGAAACTTAGGAGAATTGGTCATTTCTGTTTTAGAGACTTAACAGTTTACATTAGTTTAAAACCTAGATTAGGTTGTGGTCTTCTTTGTGAAGATGCCAAAATACAGTGTAAAGGAATATCAGACAAATCATCTGTTGAGATGGTTATTTATCCATCCTCCCACTTAACATTTACCTTTTATTGATCTACTGTTATTTACTAGGCTTGATACTCACCTTTTATCCCACAACTGAGTTTCTGCTCTGCTTTGGCAGGTCATGGATCCCAGGCATGCCGCTTGAGCTCGTATCTGTGACTTTCAAACTTACCGGATCTTGACTTCTATTATCATCATGGCTTGGAAGTGTTAGAATATGGACCTTAAAATCTGTTGGAGATATAAAAATAAAGCAAATCCTAGAGTATTTTTATGAATACTTCATGGACATTTCTTAGCCTTAACTAAAGCTGACTCTTGTCTCATGTGGTCTAAGGAAAAGCAACTACACAAGCTGGTGTGGTGCAGAGTGGCGATGGCAAAGCTGTCTGAACCACTGACTCTGTGTTCTTTGAAAGTGACTGTCATCAAGGGCACGTCTCTTTGCCTCGAAGAACTCTGTATATCACATGAGGAGTTGTAAACTGGTGGTCCAAGGGCCGAATCCAGGCACAATCATGTTTTATTTGGCCCGTATAGTGTTCTGATAATTGGAAAAGTTACATACACATCTTAGTTTCTGGCTTCTGTTGATAAATGAGAGGGTCTTCTGACAGTGGACCTGCACCCCCACATGGCAACAGTCAGTGGGACAATGCAGTGGCTGCCTCTTTAGTGGAGGTGTTCTAGTTTTTTATCACTGTGTAACCATGTTGGCACTCAGTATTGGAAAACAACAACCCTTTCATTATGCTTATGGATTCTGTGGATCAGGAGTTTGGACAAGGCATAGTGGACAGGGTTGTTTTTACTCCACAGTGTCTGGGGCCTCAACTGGGGATTCTTAAATTCTGGGAGCCGGAATCATCTGGCAATGTTGTTATTCACGTATATGTGTTTGAGCTGGTATGGCTTAGAGCTCCTTGGGGCAAACCCTGAATCTATATGCAGCTCTCGTTCTCTCTGTGTGATCTTTCTATGTGTCTTCTGCAACATGGCTGCCTCAGGATAGTGTGGCTTCCTACGAGACAGCTCAGTGATCCAAGAGTAAACATTTCAGAAGAACAAGGAAAAAGCCACCTGGTCTTCTAGGATGTTAAATTCAGCTGAGTAAATTTGAAGATCTAATTGGCTTTATTAAGCAATTCATGAACCAGGGAACATTCTTTCTAAGGGTGCTCCCAGGGCTTGTATAAAATGGAAGGATTTTTTAGGAAAAAGGGTGGGACAAGGCAGCTATTAACAAAAAGAGATGATTATTTTTAGACTAGGACATATTTGGAGGGGAAGGGAATGGCAAGAGTTTTTATCGTGCAGATTGCCTCCGCTTCCTTGAGGTGGGGGGAATGGAGAGAGCCCACAGTGACAGATTACCTTACTACTACTTGACCAGAAAATTGCAGATTGGTTGATTAAAATTATATTTCTAAGAAAGGTTGAATCTGAAATTAGATCAGTTATTCAATCTAGGTTTCATATCATGGGCTTTTAGCACAAGTGGCGCCATTTTGGGCTTGTGATTTTCTATTTATTAAGGACCTGTCCCCGGGGGTTGTACTGTGTTACTTTTATTGTATTCTATTGGTTGAAGCGGTCTCAAGCCCATCAAGATGTACGGAGAAGGGCATAGACCCCACCTCTTCTTGAGCTAAGTATCAAGGAATTTGCAACGTTTTAAAACACCAAGGGGGGAGCTATGTTTCCATTTGCTGTAGTCTTCACCATGCCCTATTACATTGCATCCAGGCTACTTTATGGATTTCTAATATCTGATTGCCTCTAAGGGCATTTGAGTTAGGAATTAGTGTTTTTCCTCGGTATTTTCAAATTTAGATGAACCCTAAATTCTAGTTAGTTTACCTTTTGTCAACATTCATAATGATAAATCTGAGTGTTCCCTTTGGGGAAAAGAGTGGAAGTCAGTGTGGACTCACTGCAAACTCCTTCTGGAAAGCTGTGCACGATTTTTGGCTGAGAGAAATAAGCCACTGAGGTATGGTTTGTGCTCTTGTTGGCCATGACCTGTGTTATCTTCTTCATGTATTCATTTCCTTATTTCTTATTCTTGGGTACGTGCATTTCCTCCTGCATTTCCTTATTATGGGGAATATGGGCCAAGCTCCTTGTTTGATTATTTTCGAAATAGCCTGTGGGTGTTATCACTGTCCCTAAATAATGAAATCTTATTTAGTGGTGCTACACTACTAGGAATGTTACAAATAAAGCAATCACAGTTTTAAAAAATAATTAAGGAAAAGTATCTAAAACTAATATAATTTTCCTTTTCATTTTAACCAAATTGTCTTCTAGTGAAGGTATCACAGTTGCCTTGGTTGGAATATCGGGTGTCACTTGGTCTTTTCTTGCCCATCATCCTAGATGGTCAACAAATTTGACAATTAATTTATTCTCCTAAATATTGCTTCTATCTGTCCCCACTGTCACTTCCTTAGCTCAGGCTCTCATAATTGGGACTTCTGGTAGTAGGCCACCTATGTGGATATTCCCCTTCTCTCTAATATCTCCCCATTCCAAACCATGCTCTATTTTATAGTGATCTTCCTAAAATCTCCATCAGATCATGTCAATTCTCTGCTAACAAGCTGACAGTGCCATATCTATACACATGGATGAAACTGAGTCTCTTTTTGTCAATGGCATGGCATGTCCTATAGGATCTGGACCCAGCTTCGCTCTTCGACCTCATACCCAGTTGTTCTTGTCCTTTCCAGTACATTCACACCCTAGGTTGGTCTGGTCATAACTTGCTTCTGAGTACTTGCCAGGTAGGCCTGACCAAATCCTACAGTGGGAGCCTATGTTGATGTTCTGTCTCTCCCATCCTGTGCCAAATGCCTCACCGTTGGGTTTCTGGAACCTCCTAGAGCATGTATCCAGTATGATAATTTGTTTACCAACCAAATCAAATTCAGATTCTTGAGGGCAGCAACCATCTTTTGTGTCTGTGCATCAATGCCTGGCATAAGTAGGGCTCTTGGTAAGTGGACTGGCTGACTGACTGAAGCCCACCAGTGATTCCATTCCAAAATTACTCTTGCTGAACAGCAGTGTTCAGAGATTACTTCTAATGGAATAGAGGACCCTATTCCAGGTTCCTGTTTGATAGGGGGAGGCATCATTCTCTGTGCTCTCCACACGGAAAGGGAAAATATAAATATGCTTGAGGGGGGAACAAATGAAAGATCTTTTTCAGAATTCTGTGTCTCCTGATGATATACTTTATATATTATAAAAGTAGAAAAATCTTAAATCTAGCCCTCCCTGGTAAATGTCAAGGAAAACCTTCCTTTGTGTGTACCTGTGTTGTGACTCGTTTCTTAGTTCCCTCAGTGAGCAGCCCGAATTTTCACAAATTCTGCCCGAAGCATCCTGGTATAGTGGACGGGTCATGAGTTTGGAACCAGACACACACTGCAAATTCTGTTTCTAGTTTCTTCCTAAGTTGCATGTCCTTTGGGACGGCTTATTTCACTTCTCAGAGCCTCACATTATTTATAAATTGTAGACAGCATATAATAGTGGCAATTGACAATTGTTAGGTGCCTTCCTTCCTCCAGAGGAGAAATAATAGTGTACCTAATTTTATACCTGAGAGCTGGATAGCCGTCTCCTTCACCTCTTAGCTCCTTATTTTATCATTTTAGTCTCAGGAATTTAGAACCTAATAAGCCTCATATTGTAAGCTAATTGTCACTAACTATGTGACAATTAGACAAGAGGGTATACCATCACAGAATCAAGGGAGGGAGAGGTGAAGAGCTCTCAACTGACTCTGCAGCCTTGGGTTAGGGCTCTGCAATTTTATCAGCTGACAGCTTTCAAATGAATCACCTGGGTCACTATTGTTTATAGAAGAAGAAATAAGCACTTGAATGTGTTTTGAATGTATCCAAAGTGTCACAATTTTCAGCTCACTGCTTAGTCCTGGGTCCCTGTTGCCTGCTATTCCGGTAGTAGGCCAATATGTCACATGTACCTGTGTTTTCTCCCACCTTGTAGATATAAGCGTGGGATGGCTTGGGTGGCAAGGCAGTATAGTATGGTAGTAATTGGGACCCACAGTCTTGTTTTACAAAGAGTTTAAATTTGGCTGTAATTGGCAGCAGGGTCTATGTGTTGCCAAGAGCTGTAGCTAAAATTACCTATGTGTCAAACAAAAGGAGTTCTCTAGGAATTGCCTTTTTCTAGGAGGTTGGAGGAAGAGGAGAGATAGATGACTTGTCTGTATACCCACACTCTGGGATCTAGGCCAAACGGGGATTGAGCGGCCTCTTAAAATTTTTATTATCATGCACTCTAGGAACCTCTTGAAAAGAGACTAATGCACTTTTAATGACTGGATATTAAAGAGTATTTATTTCAAGTATAAAAACGTTGCTATTGAAGTGATTTTCTTTTCTCCCTAAAAGGAACAATGTCTAATAACGGAATATAGAAAAACCAAAAATAGTCTCGTCTCATAAATGCGACCCGATCATGGATGGCCCAGTTTGGGTAGGGCAACCCTTAATAGTGAATTGGAATTTTGGGGGAGAGGGTACACCATCAACAGCGGGATATGCCAGGTGGATGGAAGGCCAAGATGCAGCGCCACATGTGTCCAGGATAGATAGGCACTGGGGACTGTGCTGGGCTGATAGTAGGTGGTGGTCTTGAACACTCTACTTAGATAAGACTAGGGTAACTGTTGACACTAGTACATATTAGTACATGTAAAGAGTATGGGCTTTGGGGCCAGATAGGATTTTGAGTCTTGGCTTTTCCATTTGTTACATGTATGGCCTTTGAAAAGTTATATAACCCCTTTGGGCCTCAGTTTCTCATTTATAGGAAGAGAGTGGTAAAAATTTCTACCTTTTAGGGATTTTGTGACATTAAGGATCAATGTATTAATATGTAAAGCACATAGATTAATATCTGCCCATGGTACATGCTGCATTAATGTTTAAGATGAATTGTTAGGATTTCCCATCAATTGCCACACTCCTTGGAAAACTGTAGATGAGGATCAGTGGTAACATAGAAAGCTTTACCTGGTTGCCAATTACCTCGTAGGTGAATTTTTTTTTCATCTCACTGGGCAAATTCCTGTATTTATTTCCTACATCTTGGTATCCAAGATGAGCTGAAGATGGTACAACTAAAGGAAAAAAAAATGGGAAAGGAAGAGCATTTGTAAATAAATCATGGTTAACAGTTGAATTAATTGTACTGGTCCAGGGAAGACCTGAATTCAAACTCGGGTAGTTTGAGCATACATTCTGGACTTTTAGCCTCCGCAAAGTGAAAAGTGATATGCTTCCCCCCCTCCACCTCCCCTAAGAATAATGACTTTATTGTTTTTGTAAAAATGACACATGACCATAATAAAAATGTTAAGCAACCAAGAAATTAGAATGAATAAAGAAAAAAAACCAAAATTGTATCATCCAGAAATAAACACCGTTGGCATTTGTGAACCTTCTACACATCTCCCCATGCATAATACAGATGAAAGGTAGACAGATAGAAATTGCTTTACAAACTGAGATAAATGTATCCCTTTTTATTTTGACAGTTGCTGTGGAGAGCTATAAGGTCAATCTGACTTTTTCCTCCCCATGAATGTGACTTGCTTTTTCTGCCTAGAGAATTTTCCAATAAACTCCCCGGTGTATGTCTTCACATTGATGCTTCAGAATTGTTTTTGCTGGGGTGGAGTGGGCCCCAGGAAAAAAAGTGATGTAGTCACTTTTTAAATTTCAGGACATTATATTATCTTTTAAATATTTAACATTTTTACTGTAACATATCACATAGAGACAAATGGAAATAAACTGAATTGTGCAGTTCTAAGAATTGTGTGTAAAGCAAATCCCCAAGAAAAACACATCACCTGGGTAAAGACACAAATCATAACTGCCTCCCCCAAAACTGCCTATTATTCCTTCCCAGTCAAAACTCTTCTTTCCTTGGTGGTATCCTTATCCTGACTTTGAGAGTGACCATTTCCTTGCTTTTCTTTATAATTTTACCACTGGCATTCATTTCCTGAAATGATGCAGCATGAGTTCAAGTAGACTAAACTATATTCTCTAAACTAAACTGTATTCTCTAATTACAAGTGATGTTGAACATCTTTTATGTGTTGAACTGCCTCTTGTATATCTTCTTTGGTAAGATGTCTGTTCAGATCTTTCTCCCATGTAGAAATAGGGTAACTTTGAGTTTTGAAGAGTTCCTTGTATATTTTGGTTACAAGTCCTTTATCAAATATGTGTTTTGCAAATATTTTCTCCCAGTCTGTGGCTTGTCTTTTCATTCTCTTAACAGTGTCTTTAGCAGAGCAGAATATTTTAGATTTAATGAATTCTAATTTACCAATTTTTTCGTTCATGGATCGTGCTTTTGGTGGTGTGTATAAAAGTTCATGGTCAAATCCAAGGTCCCCCTAGATGTTCTCTTATGTTATCTTCTATAAATTTTTTACTTTTATGTTTGAGAGTTAGGTCTATGATACATTTTGAGTTAATTTTTTGTGAAAGGTGTCTATATGAAATACTTTATTTTATTTTATTTTTTATTTTTTTGCATATGGACATCATTTGTTGAAAGCACATTCTGTCTCTGTTTAATTACCTTTGCTTCTTTGTGAAAGATCAGTTGACCGTATCTATGTGGGCCTATTTCTGAGCTCTCCATTCTATTCCATGAAGGTGTGTGTCTATTCCTTTGCAAATTCTGCACTGTAGCTTTGTAATTGTAGAAATTGGGTTGTATGAGTCCATAAAGTTTGATTTTTAGTATTCTGTTGGCTATCCTGGGTCTTTAACTTTTCATATAAACTTTAGAATCAGTTTGTTGATATCCACAAAATAATTTTCTGGGATTTTGATTGGGAGTCTATAGAATCTATCAGGTGGAGAAAAAATGAAGTCTTAACAATACTAAATCTTCTAGTCCACAAACATAGACTCTCTCTCTCTCTCTTTATTATAATTAGTATTTTTTAAAATTTCAAATTCCAGTTCATTTCTGGATATAGGAAAGCAATAGACATTTATGTATTAACCTTGTATCCTGCGACCTTTTCTTTACTGGCTTAGTTCTAGGAGGTGTTTTTTCCCCTCCTTAGGTATTTTCTAAATAGACAGTCATATCATTTGCGAGCAAAGGGTCCAATATGATGTTAACTGCAGGCTTTTTGTAGATGTGTTTATCAAGTTGATGAAGTTTCCCTCTGTTCCTAGTTTATTAAGAGATTTACCAAGAATGGGTGTTGGATTTTGTTAAATGCTTTCTGTATATTGATATAATCATATGATTTTTATTCTTTAGTGTATGTTCTTTTTGAACTTGTTCATTTTTTAGAAACTCAGTCTTATGGTTGAAGATTCATCAATTGGCTATGATCTTGTGCTTTCTACACGTTAATTCTGTATAGCACGGTTTGGTAAATTCTGGCCTGTCGGCCATGTCTAGCCTACTGCCTGTTTTTATGATTTGCAAGCTGAGAATGTGTTCTTATATTTTTCAATGATTGAAAAAAATTTAAAGAAAAATATTGTAAAACGTATGACATTCAGATTTTATTGTCCATAAATAATCAGCTGTAATACAGCCACACTCATTTATTTATGTGCTTTTGTGCTTCCATGGCGGAGTTGAGTAGTTGCAGCAGAGATCATAGGCTCTCAAAGTGGAAAATATTTACTCTGTGGCACTTTACAGGAAATTTGCTGACTCCTGCTGTTTAATCGTCTACTGCATGAATATTTCACAAAGTATGTACCTATTCTACTGATGGGCTTAAGGTGTTATGGTTTTTGGCAGTTTTGAGAAAAACCTGTCATGAGCATTTTTATACATGTGTACTGATGCATGTAAGCATGTGTACCATTGCTGGGTATATACTTGGGCATTGCTGAGTCATTGTACTGTGTCTATCTTCAGCTTTACTAGGTACTGCCATGTGTTCCAGAGTGGATATTTCTAATTATATTTTCACCAGCAGTAGATGAAGCTAGCTCCTTGTTGTTCCATATGCTCACCAATAATCACTATTTGTGTGACTTGAAGTTTGTCAGTTTGATAGGTGTAACCTAGTTTTTAATTTAGGTGTTATTCCTTTCTGACCACCAATGAGGCCTATATTTTGAGTATTTTTCTGCATTAATTTTTTTCCCAAATGGCAATTATACGTCCATTGTCTTTTCCCCATCCCCCTTTTTTTTGATGACTTACTCAATTCTGTCCACCTTGTTTTTGATTGGGATTTTAGATGAATTTATTCCATCTGTTTCATTCTCCCAGTGTGTTCATCTCAGTAATATTTTTTTTAAAAATCTGGACTCTGCCATCTTATTTTTTGAAGGATTTGCCTGAAAATTTCCTCTGCTTCATTGTGTTTTTATGTTCTTCATCTTTTGTTCGTGGGGCAAGGGGAATGTGAGCTGGGACATTCTGAAGTTTCAGTTTTGTTTTTTGTTTCAAAAGACCACTCACCAAATAGGTTATTTTCTTTGCCCTGTAAGTTTGTCTTTCCTTAGGTCTTTAGCCTTTAATAGGTGATGTGACTCACAGCAAAACCTCTGAAGTCAGGCTGTGTGTGTAATCTTCTGGCCTAGCTGCCTTTCCTCTGGCAATCTCCCTCCTCTAAGGTTAGGTCAGAGGTAATAGAAATGTGGATATAAAATAGGGTTTCTGTTTTAGCTATATCTCCCATGACATTCTGTGGCTTGTTCTGTATCTTTATTGTTTCCAGGTATATTTCCTATACACATCCCTGCGCATCTCCCCGCCACCCCCGCACCCCACCCCCACTCCCCTAGGCAGACCCCACTCCATCAGGTTGCCCCAGTCATTGTCTAGGCCTCTCTCGGGAGGCCTAGTCTGACTTGAGCTTTCAGGAAAACCTTTTCCACCAATGTATGAGGAGATATGGGTAGTAACATTTCCCCACATTGTTTAGGTATGTTTCATAGTGTGCATTTTGGGTTGTCACTGTGTCCTTATTCCAAAGAATTTTCTTCCATATTTAAGTTTTGGGTTGTTTTTGCAGGAAAAGAATTCCTTTGCTTAGCCGTTTTGATCTGGAAGTCATAACCTATCTTTCTGGTGCTGTAAAATACATGAATGTTTGGTGTTAGACAGATAAAGTAAGTAGATACTTATTTCACTTTTTTATGCACATGTGTTCTTGCTGTGTAAAGAGAGTCAGCATATGTATGGTGTTTTCTTCTCAAGGGCAAAAACATCTAGAATGGAAGGAAATATTTTTTTTTTCTATATGGAATAAAAGCAAAATACTCAAAATAATGATGTTCTTTCTACAAGCTTAATGTAGTGTATCTTAATTATTCAAGGATTAAAGCATACAGCATACAGTTATTACATTAATTGTACATGAAAATCATGGCAAACATCTGAATATACATCTCTGAACATGATTTGTCAATCTTTTTTGTTAGTCATAATTATCTCTTAATTAGGTTTGCCTGATTATTGGTTTCTTAAAATATGTGCATATTTTAAGGATCACAGGGAAGTCAATTTATGGAAAAGCATCATTAAATTTGTTTTACAGACTCTGAGTTGTTCCTGCTGAGGTTTGGGGACATATGGCATCTTGTCTGATACAACATCTTGTGTGAAAAATCTTACTCAGAAACCAAAACGAAAACAACAAAAAATTAGAATAAACTTCAGCATCGTAAAAGTTTTCTTAGTCAAAATGCTTTTAAGTAATTTAAAAAACAAACTTGAACATGGAAACTATCATCTTAATATAGTTATCTAAAATATTTTACAACAAAACTATACTTGAGAAAGAAGCAGCTAGGTAATTCCCTACTTTTTAAAATTAAAAATAACTTTTTATTATAATAGCAATAATGATACATTGTAGAAAATTAGAAAATATAAGAAAATGAAAACACCATTTTTCTACACCAGAGATTATCATTAACACATTGCTAACATTGTACATTTTTTATAGCTATTTCTGTGTACATGTTTTTTAATGAAAAAATCCACACAATACATGCTGTTTTATAATCTTTTTTCCCAGTTAATAATCACCAGCTTTTTGTGTCAGTAAATTTACATCTTACATGTTATGTGGTTGACATTCAAAATTTAGCAATTGTCTCCAAAATACCATTTAGAACTTGTTTGTCTAATCAGGATTCTATTTCAGTCCACTCTTGGCCTCTAGTTATTATGTCCCTTAAGTTTCTTTGATCTAGCATAGTCCCCAACTTTTTTTCCTATGACACTGACTTATTAAAGAGACTGGGCAAGAAGAAATGGGCAAATTGTCTTGGGGGTCATAGATTTTGAATATTAAACTTTTTGGAGATACTATTTAACTTCTTGAATCATTAAAAATCCACTTCTTACGAGGTTTAGGGAGGACCAGAAGCAAGAGAGGAGGTAAGGTAGACTTAAATATATTACTGAACTGCAAAAATCCTTTTATCTGCAAGGGTATGCTAGTTATTTGTTTAGTCTAGGAGATGTTATCTCCTGAATTGTGAGGCTCTTAATTCACCAAGCACTTCCTCTGTTTCTTACTCTATGAACTGGGCCGATGATGAGCATCAATATACTAAAGAGGCGGTTAGTAACACTGGGGTCCCTTTGTTGAATTTAGTTTAGACTGTGGTTCGTCTTCACACTGGCTTGTGTGCATGTATGCATGCATATGCACACACCCCCACCCCCGCAGTTTTATGTTTTTTGTGGGCCAGGAGGCCCACTTCTAAAAGCAATAGTATAGAGTATCTACAATGTGCTGTGCTTTGTTAGATGTTGTAGGAGGTACAGACAAATGAATGACACAAAGATGAATAACACAGTCTCTTCCCTCAGAGATCTCTACAGAATAATTATGGAGAAAAGATCTATCAAAATATCAAAACATAAATAAGTGCAATGTTAAAGGACACCCTTGGGACAGTAAACAAGATGGCATTAAAAACACTCCATGGTCTTGCATTTTAAAATTATCTGCATTGAGGCATTAATTATATACAGTAAAATGTACCCATTGTAAGTTTCTAGCCTCAGTTTTTGACCACTTCGTTCTTCATCCTGCTGCAATGACAAACTGCTTGTAAAGTCTTCCTGAAGTTCCACTTTCTCCACGCCTTTCCAAATATTCAGTTTTGTGGGGGGCCTTTGCTGCTTTCCTCTGTGTGAAATGGCCTTCACCTCACTTTATTTGCTTGATTCACTCCCCAAACTTTAGCTTCACATCGTGTTCTCAGAGGTCTGTGTGTATAACACCATTTACCAAAGGAAATATCTGCATAATATTCTTCTACAGTATCTTAACTATACATTTGCCTGCTATTAACAAAGCTTTTCCTTTTTCCTATTTCATCCATTTTGTAAATATTTTTTCAATATCCATTATATATCAGGCTTAATGATAGATCCTGGGGTAGATAGAATTTAGAGAGACTTTGGCCCTTTCTTCATAGGGCGGAATATAGTTGGGGTGACAGTCAGAAATGATAATGCAGTATGATAAATGTCATAAAGATAAGTGCGGTGATTTATGGGATCTAGAAGTAGGGAGCAGTCAACCATGTGGGGAAGAAGGAGTACTTCACTGAGGTTAATTCTAGATTTAAGGTGTCTGGGATTTGCTAGATAGAGAAGAAAAAAGCCATAAGAGTATAAGGAAAATTATTAATATTTATAAGAGCGTGGTGTTCTGAAGTCAAGACATATTCAGGGAATTCTGAGATGTTAGTCTTCTTGGAAGACCCTTTTTGCATATATTTGTATAAACACAGATATTCTCTTCTATAATCCCTTTGTATTCCATTTGTATTTAATCTTAAACTCCATTGCACACTATTACTATTTCTTTATGAGGCTGGTAAATCAAGTACTCTTAGTGTGCTAAATAAATATTTTAGGGATTGAAATTTTAAAAAAATATTTAATATATATAAAGACAAAATGCTAAACTATTGATATATCAGAGAATAATGTGGTTATTTGTAACAAGTCAGTAAGCTATCACTGAGTTTTTGAAAACAGATTACCTTTATAACAATGATTCTGAAGAAAGACAAATTAATTTCAAAGAAAAAACTAGGACAAAAAAAAAAATAAAAAGCCCATACACATAGAGGGAGTGGTGCTTTGTTTTCCAGAAATTCTATCACTTAATATTCTTTTCATTGCAGACAGATTAGCAGGTCAGACATTTCTGAGAAAGCAGCTTGTATTTCACCATTTTTCTTCTCAGTAGCTAAGTGGCATTTTGGAAGATCACTCTTCGGAAATGTCAGTATGTATAATGATAGGACAAACCACAAATGGATTTTCTGAAAGCTAAGTAAGGCTGGCTTTACCTAACAAAATAGCAATAAAGGTTGATCTTAGTTGATAACTTCTTTGTTTCCTGGCTACGAAAAATACCGTATAATAACTTTATCCATGAATCTAGAAGGAAAGAAATACGCAGGTGGCCAAGGAGGTAAGGTCTCTTGATTGGCTATTATGTGGCTTCACCACCTCTTTCCCCCATCCCCGTGACATTGGGCCTACTGGATAGGACCACATATCCCTCTCTTCAAAATAAATGCTCATTTTGTGAAAACATCTAGATTTAAGGTGCTGATTCTCTTGATGTTTTCTGTGGTTCTTTGCTTTTCTGACTCCATTTCCTGGCACACCAATAATAAGCACTAGCTTATGAATAAGAGATGAGCCACAGATCGTTTCATAGAAATGCCTTAGATGGGATTGGGCTCAATAGGTGGCCACTTAAGAATAGAATCGGGCTGTGTGTAAGGTTTCTCTTGGTATTTGAAACTATCAGCTGCCAAGGAATATATATCTCATCATGAAGTTGTATACTATGTACACATTTACTGTGTAGTATATGTGCACTTAAATAGCTTTCACTTAACCTACTTAACAGACTAGCTGATGGCTTGTCACTTGTTGTAAAATATACTGACTGATGCCCATAGTACTTGAGCCGGAAGTATACTTTTTGGTAAGCTTGTGCACTTCTCTCACTAGTTGAATTGTTTGCTTGTTAGGAATTATCTGTGTGTATTCCCAAACCTGTTTATGTCAGTTGTACTTGTTATTGTTACCTTGAAATTTAATGAAATTGCATAGATTGATGAACTATGACTATAAAATGAATTATTTTTTCTATGAAAAAATAAAATGCTGTGGAAAGATTCAGTAAAGGTAAGTTGTTTAATGAAAATTGCTGTTAAATTAGAGATGGGCAAGAAAATGGAATATATGGAAATAGTCATAAAAATTTAGATTTTTCTAGATTACAGATTTCTTACTCCAGTTTTAAATGTTTAAGTTAATTTCTCACTACACTTTAAAGAAGAAAGCAAAACTAGAAAATCTAAGTGATAAATTTTGCATTGGCTTTTGTGAGCCATATGGTATGGGCTCTGTGAAAAGAGCTTTCTCTATCATTTAAAAATGATCCCCAACCTTTGAAATTAATGGAATACCCGTTTTGCTGTATCTTAGGCAAAAGACTTGGGAAGCATCTGAAATACAGGAACCCCCGACCCCCTTTTATGTGCAATCATGCAAAGAGTATTCCCTATTAGAACCACTGGGCTGGAACACTTCTCTTTCATAGAAGAATGAATTTCTGGACATAGTCAGGGAAGGAGAGGTACAGACCTTCCGGCTATTAGAGAACCCATCAAGGATAATTGAACCACGGAGAGTTAATGTCTTTGTAAATCTGTTTTCCTGGCACATAATATTCAGGGGCATATCAGACAGATTTTCCCACCCGTTGATAATAAATGTATTCTTAGTCCCCAGTATGAGATGTGACTGGGAAGTAAAGAGACAGATTTAACCAATATACCAGAATTTACACATCCAAATGAGCTTTATTTTTTAAAATAATGACAGTAGGAGGTTCAACAGTTATCCCAAAGATGCTGTCTCTACTAAAAAATCATTTTTGGAACTTACTTGAAATTGCTTTTGAAGGCAATTTACATGTTTCATGGTAATGCTGAATTGTTTCAGAGTCACACCTGAATTTAAATCAATGATAGTTTTATCCATCTTGATTTGCCACCTTGGGTCCAAATAGATACCTACCTACTTATAAGTGCCAAGGTTTTCATTGCTCAGATATTAAAAAGCATGCGTTTCGGGTCTTAAAGACAGACCCCAGGAGAATTTCAATAAAGCTTTGAGCAACATGGCATCACTAAAATAAATATAAACTGTCTAATGAGGTGAATACTTTGAAGAGCATAGTGTTAACTTGGATGTATAAATTATTTGTTTAAAAAGTCGAATTAGTCATATTGCTCTGGAGCAGGAATCAGCAAACTTTTTCCATAGATAGTAAATAGCTTAGTCTTTGCAGGCCACAGGCTTTTGTCATCTATTCAACTGTGCACAAAAGCAGTCATGGACAATATGTAAATGAATGGTCATGGCTCTGTTCCAATAAAACTTTATTTACCAATTCAGGCAGCCGGTTGAATTTGGTCCATTGCTCTACAGAGTCCTGAAAAACAAATGGCCCTCAGTAGTACTGTCAGTCCCATCTCCTGAAAATATAGATTGGAATCTTTGTTCTCATCTTTGATAAGATAATCACCATTTTAAAGGATAGCTGCTTACATCAAATAATAACAAAATTCTGACCATGTGTAATTACATCTGGTATTCTTAGCCAGTAGCCTAAGGAAGAAGTATAAAGGGGAATTTACTTCTGTATCTAGTAATCAGCTGAAAGTGCTCGTTACCACTGTATTATCTGATCATCACTGTTGCTGCCCCAGAGTCTGGCCATACAGACGTCTGGAATGGCTATATCAGGGACTTAAGGAAGATGTGATGAGAAGGGTTTTCCCATTTCCCTGAATAATCTTCTAGAATACACTTCAGCTGTTTAGTGGCACTTTTATTCTCTCCTTCCCTCCTTTCTTCTCTCCCTCTCTCTCTGCCCTTTGCATTTACCCTTAATATCTTTCTTCTCTCTCCCTTTCATATCTTTAAGATATAAAAATATAATTCACGTATCATCAAATTCACCCACTTAAAGTATAGAGTTCAATTTTTTTTATATTCACAGTTGTACAACATCACGGCAAACAATTTTAGAACATTATCATCACTTCAAAAAGAATTCTTATTTAAACCATACCCTTTAGTAGTTAGTTGTCGTCTTCCCCACAACCCCAAAGAAGTTACTAGTTTACTTTCTGTCTCTATAGATTTGGCTATTGTGGATTTCATATAAATGGAATCATATAATATATGGTCTTTTGTGACTGGCTTCTTTAACATGTTTTTAAGGTTTACCCATTTTTTAGCATTATCAGTACCTCATTCCTTTTTATTGCTGAACAGTATAATATTGTAGGCATGTACCACATTTTTTTAATCCATTCATCAGTTGATGGACATTTTGATTTCCATATCTTGGCTATTAAAAATAATGCTGCTATAAACATTTATGTAAAAGTTTCATGTAAAAGTTTTTGTGTGGACATTGTCATATTTCTTGAATAAATAACTGGGAGCAGAATTGCTAGGTCATATGAAACCCATATGTTATATGTTTAACATTTTGAGGAACCGCCAGCTGTTTTCCAAAGGGATTGCACCATTTTACATTCCCACCAGCAATGTATAAGAGTTCTAATTCTTTGCATCCTTGCTAATACTTGCTATTGTTTGCTTTTTAAAATTATAACCATTCTAGTAAGTATGAAGTAGTATCTCATTGTGGTTTTGGTTTTTCTTTTTTATGTTTAATGATGATTAACATTTTTTCATGTTATTATTGATCATTGTATATCTTTGGAGAAATGTCTGCTCAAGGCTTTTGCCCATTTTTTCATTTGGTTTGTCTTCATTATCAAGCTGTAAATGGTCTATGTTCTAAATACAAGTCCTTTATCAGATATATAAATATTTCAGTTTTACAATTTTTCCCCATTCTGTAGATTGTCTTTACTTTTCTTGATAGTGTCCTTCATAGCACAAAAGTTAATTTTAGTGAACTCCAATTTATATTTTTTGTAGCTCATGATTTTAGTGTCATAGCTAAGAAACCACTGCTTAACCAAAGCTCATGAAAATTTACATTTATGTTTTTTTCTAAGAGTTTTATAGTTTTAGCTGTTACATTTAAATCTATGATCTATTTTGCATTTATTTTTGTATATGGTGTGAGGTAGGGGGTCCAAGTTCATTGCTTTGCATGTAGATATCCAGTTGCCCAGCACCATTTGTTGAAAAGACATTCCCCATTGAATGGATTTTTGACCTGTGTCAGAAATCATTGGCCATAAAACTAAGGGCTTATTTCTGACTCTCGATTCTCTTCTGTTGATCTATGTATCTGTCCTTATGCCACTACCATACTGTCTTGATTACTGTAGCTGTGTAGTAAGTTTTGAAATTGGGGAAATGTAAATCCTTCACATTTGTTCTTTTTCAAGATTATTTTGGCTACTCTGGGTCCCTTGAATTTCCATATGTATTTTAGTATTAGCTTGTCAATTTCATCAAGAATGGCAGTTGAGATTATGACGGGGCTTACATTGAATCTGTACATCAATTGGGGGCATATTGTCAGCTTAACGATAGCAAATCTCTGTTTCATTAACATAGAATGTCTTTCCATTTATTTAGATTTTTAATTTCTTCCAATAATGTTTTGTAGTGTTTAGTGTACAAGTCTTATGTTCTGTTGTTAAATTTCTTTATACATGTTTTGTTCTTTTAGAGGCCTTTGTAAATAGAATTGTTTCCTATCGTTTTTGCTAATGTATAGAATATAATTGATTTTTGTATATTGAGTTTATATTCTGTAAGCTTACTGATTCATTTATAAATTCTGATATTTTTAACAAATCCCTTAGAATTTTCTATATATGAGATCATATCATCTGCAAATTAGGTGTTTATTTTTAAGAATCTATTTTTTTGGACTCGGTTAGCATCCTTTTTCATTCCCTTCTGTATAACTGTTTCAGACTTGCATTACCGTAGTTGTCTCCTTCTCAGAAGCTGTACCCTCTGCTCTCAGCCAATGATCTTCTCCTAGGATGACAAAAGATAGAAAGACAAATCACACTGTATGTGTGGGAAACCTCAAGCAATTTTGCACTAACAGGACCTTAACTGCAAGTCAAGGAATGGCCAAAAATAAAAATAAACATTTTATCTTTCATAATTGGTTTGTAAAAATTTCCAAGGTCAGAATAGTAGTGGCAGCTTTTAAAAATAAATTATTATGATTTATTATTGGTGAGCTTTTTCTTTTGTGTTTGTCTGTTTGTTTTGAGCATAACCAGACAAGGTGATTGCTTATGTCATTTACTTGGAGCAGTGGGCCAATGAGATCAGGATCATTAATTTGATCACTGTGTTCAGCCAGTCTTATAAATAGGTACCAACATCTGTCATAAGATGGAGGTAAAAAGGTAAATTGAACTTGTGAGGCCTTGGGCACCAGTGGAGATGGAATTCAGTGTGTCTATTCTAACTGGAAGAGGGTCAGTCATGTTCTCTTGGTTTAGGAAGGACAGGCCTGGTTGGGACACATGGCTTGGCCAACTGTGTATTGAACAGCTCCAGGGAGTGCAGTTCACATAGACTGAAATGCACAGTTATGCTCTGTTGGTCCTGTAATAGCATTACACGTATTATTAGAATTGGAAGCCTTTCAGATTTGCTGGTAGAAAATTCAGAGTTTTGAATATTCATTTATGTTCATCAGCTCATCTTAGATTCCTGGTGCTTGGGTTGGCTTCAGCCCACTCCTTCCATTTCTTGGCGATTTTGTTGTTTGGGTTCTTTTTTCCCAGCAAGTGTTCAAGGGGTTTGTTAAAAATAAACTGGCATCTAATTGTGTAAGCTTTTTCCCTTTATGTACTCAACATGGTTTTAAAAGAAAATAATAAAAAGACTTTTTTCCTTCTGTATACAGAAATATGTCCAGTTACCTGAATTGGGTATGGTGTATGTGTCATAAAATAAAGTATATGAATATCATCTAGTAGGATAGGATGGGCTTTTAGAAAGTATTTGATCCAAGTTTAGCATATATATTATCCATATTGCCATCAGTGGTTTATTGGCCATTCTCCACTTGAGGAATCTTAGTTCCTGGGACCTTATTTTATGTTAAAGCCACCTATAATCAATTTTGGACAGATTTTGTATCAAACAGCTTTTTTTGTTTTGTTGAACTGAAATTTGCTCCCTTGCTGTCCTCCTCCCATTATATTCTCTCTTTGGTTCTACTCTTGTCTTAAGGTTTCATAGGGTAAATCTCATCCTTTTTCTACATAAAACTCGTTCTATTGTGTAAAAATGCTTATCACACGTACGCTTAGATCTCTCTCTTGGGTAAACAATCTGGAGAATATTCCTGGCATATTTTCCAGATATTCCATTATCCTGACTGACAAACTAGAAGGTATCTAGGAGAGCTCAGTGCCTCTTAAAATGAGTCACAGAGAATGGAATACAGATTTACAGGTGTGATATTATTGGAAGATACAGTGGAATCAATCACCTCCCAAGTCAGGGCATGTGTTATAAACTGCAGTTAGGACTCTAGGCTTTTGGGTCAAACAGACTTGAGTTAAAATTCCAGGTCTGCCAGTTTTTAGCTCTGTGGGGAAGTTCCTTGAATGTTCCTTAATTTCTTCATAAAATAAAGATAAGCATGAGAGCTCCTCTAGACTATGGTTTTCATGAGGGCAGGAACTGTATTGCTTTTGCCTACCATCAGTTACCCAGTTCTTAGAACAGTGCCTGTAGACCACAGTATGTGCTTATTAAATATGTGTGGAATGGATGAGTGAATGGATGCCTGTCACACAGAACTTGCTAAGATTGAAAGCACTTAGCATAGTGCCCAGAACTCAGCAAGCATTTAGTCATTTAAAAAATGCTTTTTAAGGAACTATGTCACAGTTTATCTTATACGTTGTTTTTCTTCTTTTTTCCAGTAACTCTTAAAGGGAGTTGTTAAAGATAGATTGACACCTAATTGAGTGAGCTTTTCTCCTTTATGTACTTAACATAATTTAAAAAGAAACTTAAAAACTTAAAAGTAGATGTTAAACTTCCATTCACCTAAAAGTCCATGATATTTCACTCATGAACTCGTTTAAAACTTATTTTCCCAATTTGGTCTTTTTAACCTCAATACACAAAGTTAACAAAGTTTGTTAATTTTGATATTATGAACTTCATGTCTTTTGTTCTATTGAATTCTTGCGTCTTCATTTTATCTCCCAAACGTATTAGTGACAGCCTTTCCCGGGTCTTCCCACTCTCCCCATTGGCTTTATAGGATTAATGAATTCAATGAATATGGTAGTCACACCTTTAAAATCTCTCTAAAATTCCTGCCCACAGTTTTGATATCGGACTTCCTAGCTCAAATAGAAGGTCGTTAAGATGGACTGGGTGTGCAGCTTTGGAGTTTTGTACTTAAATATTGGGGTTTTTGTTTGATGTATGAATACTTACTCGTGGGGATGCATCCTGAACAATTTCAACAGCCAAATTCTAATTGTCCAAGGTATCAAAACTAACAAAAACCATTCAGTAACTGAAAATACATGATTATAACTAATGTTGTAAGAGTGGTATTGTTATGTTTTCACACAGCCGCAGCAATCTGCGTAGCTGCATAGAATCCTCCTTTATTCTTAGCTCTGCACACTGAGTTTTCTGAAATTGAGAAATCCATGGCTTGCTGTTTCCAGTGTAGAAGTCAGATTTCATGAGTCCTATTTTGTTTTTCTCTTTTATTTAGTTTTAAAAACTTCATTCTGTAATCAAGATACCCTGTTTCTATATCCTTTCTATACAACTGAGAACGTTGATCGAGGTCTCAGATTGTATCATAGCAAAAATGTGTTGCTTGGCAACAGAAGGAAACATAATATTTTCAGATTTTAAAAATAATTCAGGGTTTTAGTAATCATCCTTTTATTAAAATGATTTCATTATTTGTGGAAAAATAGCCTGGAGGGAGAATAAAACAGAACATGGCATCAATATCTTTCTTGTATTTGTTTTCTGAGAAATGTTATAAGCCGGAATTGGTTTTTGTCCATTTGAGCTGTGTAGATACTCTGGTGAGAAGTCAAGCTCATGGACTGAAGATTTGCCCACTCTACCCATTCATTACGTGTGAGGAATATGCTTTTATTTTCTTTTCATTATTTCCTTCCAAAAAATTACAGCCCACATGTCCTCTTTCTCTAGGAAGCCTTCCTGGAATTACCCATGCCCGTCCATTGTCTGATACATCACCTGCTCCATCTTATCGGTGTGTTTTAGTAGTTGTAGATTCATGGTGACTGCATATTGGTCTAACCTCTCTCTCCTGTCAGAGTTCAAGGGCCTTGAAAGCCTTTTTTCAGGGACCCTACCCCAGGGGTTTGTACTGAGGTTTGTTGATGGCTGATCGCCCTTTTTGAGATATGCTCACCTTGATTTCAAGAATTGTGACTCAGTACTGGGGAAACTGGTGCTCTTCACACAGCACTTACCCTTTGTTGTGAGCTTTCCCTGTGACTTATAAGGTAGATCCACCTTATTTCAGCATCCTAGAAATGGCTGAGAGATTGAGATGGTTGTTTTTCAAGGACATTGCACAGCAGAGTTGAGGACTGAAGTTCCTCCATTGAGCACAAAGATAACTAGGTCACTAAGAATTTCTTTGTGAAGCCAGACAATCCAGTATTACTTCTGGCTCTGCTACTTGCAAATTCTGTGATATGAACAAAATGCTTAACTTCTCCGTGCTGCAGTTTACTTATCTGTAAACTGAGGGCAATGATAGTACCCACTTTATAAGATTGTTATCAGAATTAAATGAGACAACACACTGCCTGGCACACAGTTAGTGCACCATATGTTTGCTTTTATTACTTATGTTAGCATTTAAAGGCAATAACATAAAGGCTTATTCACTATCTTCCCCCTCCTCCTTTTATTCTTTAATTCCACTCTATTTGACCATATTAAGATTCAAAACAAATTGAGAGCTTTTACCTACCCTCTAAACTATGTATTCATTAGACAATAATATATTTAAATAATGAGTTTTCACGTTAACTGAATACCTAAAATGATTGCAAAGGCTTCTGAAAACCCTAAACTTTTTCCTGGTTCGGTGTCCCTCCCTCTCTGCCTCTCTGCCTCTCTGCCTCTCTGCCTCTCTGCCTCCCTGCCTCTCTGCCTCCCTGCCTCCCTGCCTCCCTGCCTCCCTGCCTCCCTGCCTCCCTGCCTCCCTGCCTCCCTGCCTCCCTGCCTCCCTGCCTCCCTGCCTCCCTGCCTCCCTGCCTCCCTGCCTCCCTCTCTCCCTCTCTCCCTCTCTCCTCTCTCCCTCTCTCCCTCTCTCCCTCTCTCCCTCTTTTAATGCAAAGCCAAGCTAAGGCTTTTCCTACCATAGTGCAGGATTGCTGTGACACAGGTACTTTTAAACAGCAAAATTAGGACCTATCCCCTCTGTTTGGAAATTTTTTTTTTTTTTTATGGATGTATTATATCTAAAATTTCATTTGTCATTTCATATCCAGTTTTTTTTTTAAAATTCTTCCAGTATTAGTTTATAAGGAGCTTAATCTTACATGATCAAGGCTCAGATTTACATCTGAATTTCAGTACTATTTTTCATCCATTTTTTTGCCTCCTTTTGATTGGCTGAGAATTTTGAACATGTGTAATTAATACATTAATGTGTAAGGTCCATTAATAGAGGACCTTAAGTATTTTTTTTTTTAGGTAAGATTATTAATTTTTTAGCTAGTAATGGTGGCAAAAGCTGTGGGGCAGTGACTGCTAGTCATTTTAGATCTTAGGTTTGCAAGGTTTTTTAAGACTTGGATATTGGTGGCAAGCTTGAAGTGTAGAGAAGAGGAGAGAAAAAGCGAGAGAGGAAAAGGAGAAGAGGGTAGGAAAAAGGAAAAGGAAGAGCATATTTGCTGGTATCATAGACCTCTGATTTTTGCTCGAGGTGACCATCAACTTTTTTTTTTTTTTTTTTTTTTTTTAAGAAGAACCATGTTGAAGCACAGTTACAGCCAAATCTATAAGTCTAGATTTTTTTTAAAAAGTGAAATATGAAAAGTGATTGATTTTTCAAAACAATATATGGTACATATTAGGCTTACAGAGCCTACTCTTTGTCTTTTATCTGAGGCAAAGATGAATCAGTCCCAACAAATGGGTTTTCACCAGGGGATCAATATAACTTTGACCTTGAGCTAACTTTGCTTTAGTAGCAAGATGTATCTGAATTTTGACTCTGCTATTACACTAAAAGAATTTGTTCATTGTAAGAGAATTTTGGTGATTTTGATACAGATATTAATGTTAGTAAAATTATGCTTAAATAAGTATTGCTGGGAAATTTTTTGTTTTTTAATACTGAACAGTATCATTATCAGAATCAGCCAGTGAAATTTATCAAGGTATTTGGCAACATCGAGCCTAGCGTATTCAAAATTCTGTTTTCTGTATCTCATGTTTAGTTTCATTTTCTGTGTTTCAAACATTTTCTTGAGGCTGGATGAAGTTTGCAGAATTACTTAGACTAATTAAACTAAACCCTTCTCTGCTTGCTTATTATATTAGTAACTCACGACTGATCATTAAGGACCATAACATTACTCTAAGAATAGATACCTGGGGCAGATGAAGTAATTCCTGGACACAGGTAGTAAAAGTACAGGAGTTGTTATTTTGTGGTGCTCTCTGATCTCATAATTAGTCACTGAAAGAGTCATAAAAGAAGTAATGACTCCTTCCTTTATATAGGCAATCCCAGGAATTCATATTTATTTCCTATTAGAAATGCTGCTGCTAAACTTCAAAGCCTAGATTATTTCCCAGTGGTTTTAAGTTTGGTGTTGGAAGCGAGATTTTAAAAACATAAATGAAGACTCTTTCTCAGCTGTTTCCATGGCTGGCACCTCCTTCTTCAGGTCTCAGATCATGTATTACGTCTTCTCAAAAGGTCCTCCTCTGAGCCCCCACCCAAGCTAGACAAGCCTCTCTGCTTTCGACTCTTTAATTTTTTGAAAGCAGTTGTTCCCATTTGAAAATGTCTCTTATGTTTGTTTATTTTTACTTGTTTATTGTCTTCGGTCTGCTACAATGTGAGCTCCATGAAGAGAGGGACCTTGACTGTCACTCAGCATTTGGTTCTTGGCCCCAGCCCTGGTACTGGCCTTCTGAAAGACCATGTAAGTGCTTGGTAGAAAATGCTGGAGGAAGTAAGAAAAGAACAAGAAGGAAGTGTTTCCGGTTCAGATACTCCTTTTGCTGTATGTTTTTGCTACTGAAAGTTTGCTGAGGTGCTTAAGTGAGTTACAAAGCATCCAGACAAGACCTGCTTCTCTGTTTCTTACATCTCAGGATTGCTGTAAAAAATTCAGTAAACTTGTCATACACAGGCTGGTATCTTTCCCTTATATGAAAAGGCAACATGTCGACTAAAGTGGAGATTTAGGAGCAAAGTAGAGATAAAAAAAATGAGTTCTTCCATTACAACTTTATCTTTTTCAGCCTCTGACTCTGTGGGGTCTGATGGTGGGGTACGTTAGCTGTTCACTCAGCATGACCCTAGAGTCTCTTCTGGAAGAATTTGGAAAATAACATCGCAACTACCTTCTGGGTAAAACACCATATGCTAATCATAGTCTTCCCAGCATGAGTTGGACTGAAGAGCAAGTTAAGTAACAGGGTAAGGCATTTGAGCCTGGAAACAGTCTCTTATGGGCCTTGGCACCTACGTGGCCAGCACTTCAGTTTAACAGCATCTCTTGGAGAAGTCAGTGAAACAGCTGGAGTCAGTCTGACTCAACTGCCCATAATTAAGCCTATGGGGTCTTTCTGAACCTGGGTGACTCCATTTTATGAGAAAGAGACACATTCTAAAGGGAAAGAGCTTCATGGGAAAGACAGGGGACCTCACAAATAATTGGAATGGTCTATGAACTCACAATTATTGGTTTCAGTTGGGTGAAAGAAGTTAGCCTTGGCAGTATGTTTACACTGTAGAGCAAGGTTTTTTAATGGGTGCTAGAACCTTAGGGGGTTCATGGCTTCAGGAAAGTCGGTCATGTAATCCCCCCTGATGTTTGATGCTCCATGTGTTAGTGTGCATTCTTTTTGGGTCTGGGACAAAGGTTCTTAGGTTCATCAGAGATATTTAACTAGTTTGTTCGCCTCCTCTCTTCACATTCTTGTCTTATCCCGCTCCAGTAATTCTTTAGTTCCCATCACTTCACTGAGATGGCTCCGTTAGAATCTCTCATCACCTCTATGTTGGTGATTGCAGAGGTCACTGTTCTGATCACTCAGCAGCATTGGACAGGAAAAGCCATTCTCTCCTTTGCTTGATCTCTTGGCTTTTGTGACATCATGTTCCCCTTGCCTACTTCTTTGGCTGTTCTTTCTTCTACACTTAATATCACTCCTCTGCTTGATATCTCAGTGTTGAAGGGCCCCAGGGCATTCTCTGGTATACCTCCCTTTTCTACGTGCACATTTAGGTAATTTCATCTGGTCCCATGGCTTTAAATATTAATTTAATACAGAGGATTCCCAGATCTTCGTATAGCCAGGACTTCTCTGCAGGACTTCATACTCTGATATCTAAATACCTATTCAGCATTATCACTCAGATGTCTAATTGGTATTTGATACTTGCCTAAAACCATACTCGACTTCTTCCCCATAGCTGCTTTTCCTATGGAATTACTGATCTTAGAAAATGGCACCAATTCCTCAAGCCAAAAATCTGCTTGCATTTGACTTCTTGCATTATCTCTCCTTCCACATCCAGTCCATTGACTTATTATATGTAATTATATATAATTAAGATATATATGAATGTATATGAGGATGCATGTTTGCATTTGTTGTCTATTTCCCCTGCAAAATGTCAGTTGTTAGCGCTGTGTCTCCATCATCAGCAATGTGCCTGACACACCATCAGAGCTCAATTATTTGTTAAATGAATGAATACATGATTATATGCAAAGGGTTCTGTGATTTGAAAAGGCAATAAGAATGGCTGATATCAGCAAAACAGTTGATTTATGGTTCAGGATTTGTCTTTTGTGCCATTCATAGTATGACCAATGCCTTTTGTGTTGTACAAATATGATGTCTCAGAAATGTGCATGTGAATGAAGAAAGACTTACATGTGAGCTAAGAAGATAAGGCCAAGAAATCACCAGCCTGTCCAGTTCCTGGTAGACCTAGGCTACTGACTGGTTGGTGGGATTGTAGTACTCTCCTGGACAGGCGAGGAAACTGAGGCTCTGACAAGTTAAATTAATCGGCCTATTGCATAGCTGAGGGGACAAGACTGGAACCTTGTCTTTCTGACTACAGAGCCTGTTCCATAACAAGGAGACTACACAGCTTTCTCGTGTCATCCTTTGAAAAATAGCAGAGGAAATGCATGCTAAACATTCGTGTTGAGAAACCCTGGCACTCTAAAGCAGAAGTCAGCCAACTTTTTCTGTAAACTAGATAGTAGGTATTTAGGCTGGGTTCTGGGCCAAAAGGTCTCTGTCATAACTACTCGACTCTACTGTTACAGTGCCAAGCAAAGCGTAGACAATATGTAAACAAATGGTTGTAACTGTGTTCCAATAAAACTTTATTATGGATACTGAAATTTGAGTTTTATATAATTTTCACATGTCACAAAATATATATTTTAAAAAATTCTGTTTAATCATTGAAAAACATAATACTCATTCTTAGCTTGTGGGCTGTACAAAAATAGGTAGTGGGCTAGATTTAGCCCAGGGGCAATAGTTTGCTGATGCCTGCTCTAAGGGATGTTATTGGAGTTTTCATAGACTATATTTGTGAATCTAAGAATGGCCCTCGTGACTCAGGTAAATGTGACTAATGCCTCAGTTGCATTAGTCCTGGAGGGAAGGCCTTGGTGATGTATTTCACACCACATTCTTTTACTGGTGCTTGCTTGAGTTGGCCCCATCTTGTTGAGTCCTGTTTTGCCGTCTGCATGGAAAAAGCACCCTCCCTACATTTTAGGTCCAAAAAGGGGGAAAGTCAGCTGAGGCATAATCAAGTTGGAAACGCACCAAGGGCTGAGTTGTTTTTCAAATATTATTTTCAAACTTCTGAGCCTTATAAGGTCTTGAGGGATAAAATGTAAAGGGTGTAGCATCATACCTGAAAAATGCTCTCTCCATCAAGAGGCTAGCTAGCACTTTCATTTGATAATACTGTTCTTCAGCATTTAAAATGGAGGCTATCTGTTCATATAGTTAACAGTATATGCACAGATAGTGCTTTTTCCGGTCCTCTTTTATTTCCAGATTCTTCCCAGCCTAACCCCATTAAAATGAGAAAGTCTCCTTTTTATTTATTCATACAGGGCTTTCTTGCATGTTTACTGAACTTTTTTTCCCTCCATGAATGAAAAGAGCCTGCATGCAAATGATGAGTCGCTTCTTTGACTAGAGAGCTTTCTCTTTTTCCTCATTATCTCTCTGTGCTTCTCTCCTGACAGTCATCTCAATCTGCCATCTATCTTGGTTTGTAGGTATAATGCTGGCTTTGTTTTCGTCATTTCACCGGGCTTCTGGAGGGTGAGGTTTTTCTTTTGTCTTTGTGGGCTCAGCAGCTCTTAGCATGGCATCTTGCCTTTAGTAGGACCTCAGTAAATAGGTGTTGAATTGAACCTGGCCCCACTCTGAGCTTGCTTAGCCTTTTATTTTTAGCTGTTGATCTTACCACTTCAAAATGTTTGGCTACAGTTATTTTTCCAATATTAAAAACAACAACAAAACAAAAAACCCTTCATGGATTTTCATTTTCTCTCATATTTCATGCTTATTCCCATCTTGGTTCATCTTGTTATTTCTCGGTCTTTTTCTCAAATTTGCCTGTTTTCATTTTAGTCATTCATTACTTATTATGCACATTTTTGTCTTCTCTGTGTTTCATTTCCCTTTCAAATATGCATGTTCTCTAGAGCCAGCTTAGACCTTTCTTAAAGATATCCAGAATTGATCTCGTCTTTCTAACCTTTTGGTTAGGTATTCATCTTCCTTCACTGGAGTGTTTACACATTCTTTTCTTGTCCTGTCTGTTTGCTGACTTAGGGAAGACACTCTCTCTGTTTTAATTGTTTGAATAATAATTGACACACATTATGGAAAGTTGAACAATTTTATCATCTCTGCTGATAAAACTTGTTTTGCAGATGTTCCCATATACCTGTAAGCCTGAGCATAAATGAGCTGATTTCAAGTTGTGAAAAACACTTTACTAAAATCTGAAACAAATCAAAACAGATGTAAGGTTTTGGTATCATTAATTTCCATTAAACTTCTGTGGAGACCTATGAAGAAGCTAAAAATATCTTCAGTGTATTATATGAAATGCCATCTTCCAGGGTGTGCAATGTAATAGGGGGAAAATAGGAAGCTAAATACTAATTTATGACTCCTAAAATACAAGCTTGTCTGAATGAAAATGTGGATAATCTTATTGCTTGGAATGGTTAGCATAGGCACAGGAAGTTTTCTGCATAGATTCCTTCCTTAATTGATTGTCAGGGTCCACTTACTATAGAACCAACTAGAGCCTTGATTAAATAACCATCATTAGATGTACTTAAAAAAATAATATAGTTATAGGAGGCTTATTCTGATATTGGTTTTTATACATGAAAGAAAAATGTAAATTAGGGAAATGACAAAACTAATCAATGAGGGAAGCAGAATGTATAAGACACTAAAAAGAGATGAAAATTTCTTCTCAAGGTTAGTATTTATCCATAAGTCATTCCTTGAGCAAACGTGTGTTGTGCATTTAATGCTGAGCACAGGCACCGATGTCATGATATTCAATCTCTGAAAAAAATGACAGTCCAGCAAAGGAGTTGGCGGGGGTGGGGGTACAAAATCAAATGGAAGTTCCATAAAGGTGGTACAAAACGTATCTGTAATATGTAAGAGAAAATATGATTTTTGACTAAGAGGTATGAGAAGTCCTTGCGGAGGAGGTGTGTTTGACATCAGCTTTAAAAAGTGGGTCCATGAGAAGTAGGAGAGCATCCCTCTTGGAGGGAAAGCCGTAGCAAGAACCAAAGGGGAAGAATGACAAGACTTGAGTAGGAAATGGTGAGTTCAGTTTGGTTGGTGTTTAAGGAATGATGCTGAGAATGTAGATGTGACCACATATGGAGTTTGAATAATTTTGGGGACAATAACAAAAATAACGAATAGCAACTTCCTTCTAGGGTTAGCATTGAGAATGATGAAGGAACCATCCTTGTGCGGTACCTGGTACCTACCAGTGTGCGCTCTGAGTTTGTATGCCTGGTGTTAGAGGGGCTGTAGGGTGCTGTTCTGTGTTTGAGCAGAGAAGTGATATTATCAAGTGCCTGATAGAATGGAGTTCAGAGACTTGGGGCAGCTGGGAGAGCAGGAGAGATGACAAGGTGTGATCTGAACCTGACCTCTGTTATCCATTTCTGGACTTGGCCTCTTTCTTGAATTGGAAATCAGGTTCAGATAATAGAGAGGAGGTGAGGAGAAGATTTACTGTAGATGGAAGAGGAGGAGAAACTAATGAAAGAGAGAGGAGGCCTGCGATCTCACACTTCTTAACCTTTTATGAGATGTTCATTTAAAATTTTTCTTGACTCTCCACCCCCATTTCACACATTCCGTTTCAGAATCTTAAAATGTCCTGCACTGTGTCAGGACAAGAGGTGGTGACTCAGGGCAGATAAGATAAAATAAGCATCCCATGTACCTAGTGGTGGGATAAAGAGTACCCAGGTCTCTTAAATGAGTCCTTTTCTCTCTGAAAACGGCTGCTTCAGCATTTTGGTCTCACATTGGTGCGGATTTATCAGGCCTCTTGTGTCCCAATCATTCTCCTTCCTGTTCTCATGCCTGAATGTGTGAAAGATGCGGAGTTACTCAAAAGGTACTAGATTTTCTTTCAGGCACGTAACAAAGTAGGGCCCCTCCCCTGCAAGAATGTTGATTTTATCATATTCTTTTGGTCTTGTCCAGATTGCCTATGAACTTATTTACATGGCTCATCAAAATGTGTTTAGTTAGTTGCTAATCCAGGCAAAATGCTGCTTTGATGCCAAGGGGTATTTCTAAATGGTGCTTATTTCAGCATTTCTGTGACATTGGGATTTTCACTGGGGATAGACCTGGAATCTGATTGCCTCGCTAAGAGGTCTGACCCTCAGTCCTTGCCGGGTGTGGAGAGCCACTTGCTCATATGTGGCTTGTATGTTTCGCCAAAGCTGGATGTCCTCTCCACATTCCTGGTACGACTTAAAGAGCACACGTAATCTACGATTAGTTCTTCAAGCTTATTCTTGTTACAGTTGTAATTCAAATAACAGGCAGGCCTAGCTCATTTGGCTGGGAAGGTTGGGTATAGGAGGAAGAAAGCAGGTGGTCTGCAGGTGTTTCTGTCATGATGTTGTTTTTGTGTACTGTGGTGGAGATTCAGCAGATTTATACCTAAAGGGATTCAATAGAAAAAAATCCATAAGAATCTTGAAAAATAATAACAGTAATCACTAATGTGTATCAAACACTGCATTAAGCAATTTACATGACTATCTCATCTCTATTTTAAAGGAAGCTGAGTTTGGGAGGTTCAGAAATTCAGTCCAAATTCACTCTACCAGCATGCGGTGGAGCTAAGGTTCAAACTCAAGTCTCATCATTGGTTTGCTGGAACTCTTAACTGTGATGCTATATTCACGCTAACCATTGAATACTACTAAAAAACTAACAAACAAACAAAAAAAAACACACCCAAATTTTGCTGTGGTAGAATGCTCAATAAAGTGTTACTATTCTAAGTGAAGAAAAATGTTGGTTAGGTCTCTACTACAGTTGGTCTAACGGATTGGGGGCTTGCTCTATGTGCCACATGCTGTGTTGTGCAGGGCATACTTATTTTCTTGTTGCATCCTCATGGCAACTTTAAAAGGTAGACATTGTCTCCATTTTAGTGTTGAAAGCTGAGGTTTGAAGAGGTAAAGTGACTTTTTCAAGTTTACCCACAGCCAGTTCGTGGCAGAGCTGGGGTTTGAACTCAGGTCTGCCTCACTGTCCTGTTCATTTTTGCTTTTTCCACTGTTCCATGCTGTCGTGAGGTAACAGGTTAATATAAAAGCAGTATTAGCATTCAACTGTTCAAAATGATAAGTGTACAAACATAATAGATGGTCTAGTCTTTTGTTAAAAATAGGGCTTATTGGGCGGCCGAATGGCTCAGTTGGTTAGAGGACGAGCTCTGAACAACAGGGTTGATGGTTTGATTCTGACATGGGTCACTGAGCTGTGCCCTGCACAACTAGATTGAAGACAATGAACTGCCGCTGAGCTTCTGGAGGGGCAGCAGGATGGCTCAGTTGTTTAGAGCGTGAGCTTTCAGTAACAAGCTTGCTGGTTCAATTCCTGCATGGGATGGTGGGCTGCATTCCCTGCAACTAAAGATTGAAAACAGCGACTGGACTTGGAGCTGAGCTGCACCCTCTACAACTAAACTGAAGGAAAACAACTTGAAGCTGATGGGTCCTGGAAAAACATACTGTTCCCCAATAAAAAAAAATTTAAAAATTGGGCTTATTATTTGTGACTGATTCCTGGCATAGTATGGGTAGTCCAGATGTAAATTTGCTAAGCATTGTACAAATAAGTACATTTGAAAATTATTTAGAGGTTTTGTGTTTATGGGGATGTTTGGTTAATTGGGGTGGCCAAATTGTGCAATTTGTTCACATAATCAGAGGTTTATTTTCCCTTCAAATAATCGATCATTTTCTTTATACTAGACCACTTACTGGGTACCATGCAAGAGTGATAAACTTGTACTATTTTGAATCATGGGTTCAGTCTACACAAAACCAACTCTTTTCATGGAAGATTGACTCATTTGATAGGCATCATGTACACATGTAAACTTGGTTGTATGGCTCTGACATGGGTGTTTGCTAAAGGTCATTTAACATCTCTCTTTTTTTAAAAAAATATTTTATTGGGGAAGGAGAACAGGACTTTATTGGGGAACAGTGTGCACTTCCAGGCCTTTTTTCCAAGTCAAGTTGTTGTCCTTTCAATCTCAGTTGTGGAGGGTGCCGTTCAGCTTCAAGTTGTCCTTTCAGTCTTAGTTGTGGAGGGCGCAGCTCAGCTCCAGGTCCAGTTGCCGTTGCTAGTTGCAAGGGGGCACAGCCCACCATCCCTTGTGGGAGTCGAGGAATCGAACTGGCAACCTTGTGGTTGAGAGGATGCACTCCAACCAACTGAGCCATCCGGGAGCTCAGAGGCAGCTCAGCTCAAGGTGCCCCATTCAATTTTTAGTTTCAGGGGGCGCTGCCCACCATCCCTTGTGGGACTCGAGGAATCAAACTGCAACCTTGTGGTTGAGAGCCCACTGGCCCATGTGGGAATCGAACCGGCAGCCTTCGGAGTTAGGAGCATGGAGCTCTAACCGCCTGAGCCACCCGGTCGGCCCTAACTTCTTTATTTCTTGCTTTTTATTTTATATTTTCCCTGGGAGATGGAATATCATGCTCAAATGTTTGGTACTCATCCAAGAGCAACATAGATCTTTTTACTTAAGATTTTCCTTGGCAGCTGAAAATAAATGCAAAGAAGCTTGAAAAGAGAGACAAGTTTCCTCTGAAAGTGCATTTACATTTAAAATGTTGAAGGGAGAAGAGTGCTGTTAGAGGTTCCCTGAGTAGATGTTTCTCTGTCTTTTTATTGAGCCAGATGTCAAGGTCACAATGTGACTGTGGAGTCTGCACAGACAGCCAAACAGGCTTGTTTGGGTAAGAAAAAGGGATTAATGTCCTCATATTCAAGGTACAGGTCCTGCTGTTTTCTTTGTTTAAAAGTGAGCAGGAGAGAGAAATCTCTGGATGATGAATCCCAAAAGAGAAATAGCATAAAGTGATCTATGCTTATGAGGCCAAGTTGACTAATGCCTTGTATTGGGTGACAAATTACTCTCTGTAGGTTTTATCTAGCTTGTTCCTGTTTCCTCTTCAAAATGCCTTTGTAGGAAACTACACGTTGCTGGGAGGTAGCCAAGAACATTTCAGTTCCCATGACTTGGTAGGTTAGGGTCTGGAGCCTTGAAAAAGAGCTCTGAAATATACTGAGGCACAGTACTCACGTGAGAAATAAATTTGAAAGTATTCATTTTCATGCTGAAGATTCATTAAGCAATAATTTTGGTGTGAATTTTTGCTTTACTAAGGACGTTCATCAACAGTTACTGAGTTTGATTCTTTCGACCAAGTTAAAGATTGTCTCCAGGTTTTGGATTTGGGAAAGGGCATAGTCTGGCCTCATTCTGCAAGCACATTGTCCTAACCATTCAGTGACAACGACTGGCGATATGATGTAATAATTTCTTGGAGAATTCCCTTGGAAGGCTTCCGGAATCATAATTTTAAGGACTGGAATCACACTTTAAGGACTGTCATAACTTGAGATTTTTTTTTTTTTTTTTATCAACTTGCCATTTTATATATTTCTGTTCCATGGTAAGTTTTTACTGGAATTCCTTGATATTTTTTTTTAAACAAAATTTGCCTGTTCTTAAAATCCACATACCAATAAAATTCATATATATATATATATATATATATATATATATATATATATATATATATATATATAAAATTGACATGCCATAAAATTCACTCTTTTAAAGTGTGCAATTCAATGGTTTTAGGTAAATTTACAGACTTGTGCAACCATCAACACTATCTAATCCCAGAATATTTTCATCCCTCCCATTAGCAGTTGCTCCCCATTTCCTCCTCTTACAATCCCTAGCAACCACTTACATACTATCTCTATGAATTTGCCTATTCTGGATATTTTTTACAAATGGAATATGTCACATTTTGTGTCTGTATCTTTAATATGTTTTCAAGGTTCATTCATGTAGCAGGTAGGTATCAGTACTTTAATCCTTTCTGAAGGCTGAATAAAAGTTCATTGTGTGGATGTACCACATTTTATTTATCCATTCATCAATTGATGGATACTTGAGTTGTTTCCATTTTTTGGCTTATGAATAATGCCAATGTGAATATTTGTGTACACGTGTTTGGACATATGTTTTGAATTTTCTTGGGACTGGAATTACTGCACCATACGGTGACTCCATACTTAACTTTTTGAAGAACTGCCAAACTGTTTTCCAACGTGGCTGCACCATTTTACATTCCCACTAGCAATATATGAGGGTTCTAATTGTGCCACATCTTTGCCAACACTTGTTATTGCATGTCTTTTGGATCATTGCCATCCTAGTAGGTGTAAATGATATCTCTTATAGTTTTGATTTGCATTTCCTTAATGACTGATAAATATCTTTTCATGTCTTATTGACCATTTGCATATATTACTGGATAAATTTCTATTCAGATTCCTTACCCATTTTTTATTGGGTTGTCTTTTTGTTTGAGTTATCGATTCTTTATATAATTTAGATATGAGTTTTTTGTATAATTTAGATACAAGTTGCTTATCAGATGTGTGTGTGTGTGTGTGTGTGTATATATATATATGTAATTTGCAAATACTTTTTCTCATTCTGTTGGTTGTCTTTTCACTTTCTTGATAGGGTCCTTCGAAGCACAACAAACTTTTAATTTTGATGAAATCATGTTTCTTTTCTTTGATTGCTGTGCTTTTGGTGTCATAGCCAAGAAACCACTATCTAATCCATAGTCGTGAAGAATTTATGCCTATGTTTTCTTCTAAGATTAGTAGTTTTGCCTCTTTTAGGCCTTTGACCCATTTGAGTTAATATTTATATGTGGTGTGAGGTAGAATTTCAACTTCATTCTTTTGCACGTGTATATCCAGTTGTCTCAGCACCATTTGTTGTTGAAAAGACTTCTTTCTCCATTGAAATGTTTTGGTACCCTGTTCTTTGTTGAAAATAAGTATGAGAGTTTATTTCTGGACTCTGTTTTATTCCATTGATTCATATGTCTAGTCTTATGACAGTGCTATACTGTCTTGATTACTGCAGCTTTTTAGTAAGTCTTCAAGTTGGGAAGTGAGAGTCCTCCAACTTCTATTTTTCAAGATTATTTTGGTTATTTTGGGTTCCTTGAATTTCTATCTGTATTTTAATATCAACTTACCAATTTCTACAAAAAAGCCACTGGGATTTTGAAAGGCATTATGTTGAATCTATCGGATAGTTTGGGGAGTATTGCCATGTTAACAATATTAAGTGTTGATTGATGAATGTAGATGTCTTTCCGTTTATTTAGGTCTTCTTTTATTTCTTTCAGCAATGTTTCATAGTTTTCAGTATACATATTTTGCAATTGTTTTGTTAAATTTATTTTAAATATTTTGTTATTTTCGATGCCTTTATAAATGGAATTGTTTTCTTAATTTCATTTTTGGATATTGTTCATTGCTAATATATAGAAATATAATTGGTTTTTGTATCCTGCAAACTTGCTGACCTCATTAGCTCTAATAATTTATTTCTGGATTCGTTGGGATTTTCTATATATGAAATCATGTCATTTGCCAAGAAAAATATTTTTACTTCTTTTCCAGTCCGTATGCTTTTTATTCTATTTTCTCACCCAGTTTCCCTGACTAAAATCTTCAGTACTGTGTTCAATAGCAGTAGTGAAAGGGGACATCTTTATTTTGTTCCTAATTTTAGAGGGAAAATATCAGACTTTAACTACTAAGTATGACGTTGGCACTGGGTTTTTCATAAATGCCCTTGATCAGGTTTGGAAATTTCCTAATTTCCTAAACTTTATTTCTAGTTTAAGTGTTTTTATTATGGAAGGTATTGGATTTTATCACATGTGTTTTTTTGGTTCTTCATTAGCAGGATTTATTACATTGATTTTTTTTTTTTTTTTCATATGTTGAACCAACCTTTTATTCCTGTGGTAAATCCCACTTGGTCATGATATATAATCCTTTTTATATTTAAATTCAACTTGATGTTCAGGCTGTCTTGAGAAGAAAAAAGTTTTACATTGGAATGTTTTGTACATTTTTTAACATAATGTAGTGAAAATTGGGCCGTGAGGAGAGATGATGGAAGTATGTGATATGAATTGGCAAATCTTAGCATCAACACTGGGTAGCCATTAGAGGATTATTGCTTCATTTGGTAAAGCCAGTCTATCCTGATAGTAGAGAGAAACTGCTGTTGCCCAGGAACTTTTTCCTAGTTTATGTGTTTTCGTCTTTCAGTCTTCATCTACCTTTGAAATCTTAAGTGAAGACATTTGGAGAAAACCAACTTCTTGGAAAGATGGTAGAGTCAGTGTAAGTTATGAAAGAAGGAGAACACATAAGAGGAAGAGGGGACTCAGAGAATGATAGGACAGTTAGCTCAGGTTTGAACATTGTACTTCCCATTGTACAGATAATTTCTTTCATTGAGATTAAAAAAATAAAAAGAAAATTTGTTGGATATGTTTCTGTCCTGTTCTTTTTTTTTGAAGGTTGATGGTTTTAAGACCTTTAGCTTTTTGAGAAAGAACAATTTATTCCAGTCATCTTACAGCCCAAATGTTTGTGATAGACTTGGAGTTGTGATTATAATTTTCAACAATGTTATTCTATGCAAATTCAGTGAAATCCTACTCTGTAATATTTTTATTGTGAGGATTTAGATATGCTGCATGCTAAATGGTGCCCTATCAAAACATGATTATGCCATAGTACGGGTTCTGTCCAGGGACCAAGACTTGCCTGGGTGTGAAGAGGGTGACTTTCTTATGTGGGAATAATTTGAAGGTGACCAGAACACAAAGGGTTTCCAGATTTTTCCTGTCTGTCATGGATCCCTTACTTGGGTTGGCACTGGGGTTCTCTGACATTGGGTTGCAATAAAAATACGTTGCTTGGGTAGAATGTCAACAACTCACTGATATCCAGTGATAGCTAGTACTGAGACATTTCAAATTTATTTTAATACTTTCTTGAAGAGTACAAACATAAAATATGACAGGTACATTTTTTTTTTTTTGTTCCTGGAAGGAAAAGAAAAGGAACTTGGAAGATAGATTTTGCGCCTGTAATTCTGCCTTGCATAGATCACACCTGGTATTATTAAAAGGGTATTTCTCTACAATCTTAAAGTAGTTGGAGTATTGTCCTGCCTTTTTTCATTGAGAGTATTGAGGCTTTTAATTCAGTAGGAGCCCACAGAGAGAAACGAGGTCCTTCCTCGAAGTTTCCATGTTTAAATTTGAAGTGTTTTGTTTGGGTATCTCCAAGCTATGACTTGTTTTGATAGCAACTGATAAGTGTCTCCTTTTGTGCTTTGATAAAAATATGAAATGAAAAAGACTTGGCCATTAAAAAATGGAAACCAAAAGACAGCATGAGGATATGAAGGACACTGCAGATAGAAGATATATTTTTCCTTCCAATACAGTTTTGTAAAATACATCTCTGTTTAATTCTCTTCTTTGAATCACAGGAAAAAAGAAGGAATGTACTGATTCAATAAATAAGTGGAAAATCTGGGGATATTGGAATCGGGACCAATGTTTTGCTGGTATCAGAAGCTTCTTAGAGAGGTACAACTCATTCAGAGAGGAAAGAGAGAGTGCTTCAGAAACTCTCATTCCACTCATTCGCAGGGGACTAGGGAGATATGTCAGGTGTATTCAAGCTTTACCAATTCAGCAGAAAGTTACAACAACTTTATCTTTCTCTCTCACACTAGATCATTTCAGAAAGCGACAGGGGACATAAGTGATATTACTCAGATGGCTGTTTCTAGATGTCTCAATTTCTGGAAGTCAGGATGTATCACTTTGATAAATGCTTTGGCTCTCTAAATATTCCACAGAAACGTCGGCTCTGATGGGAGAATGCCCTGCCACCTGGTAGGAAGGATGATGGATTTAGGGTAAAGGGCCTATTTAGGGCATAGCTGGCCCTACAAGCGGCTCCCTTGCTCAGATCTCTAGCCCTAGTGACTTCTGTTTGAGGGATAGCCCTGGCCTTTGATCAGGTGCTAGGATGGGGTGACATATGCAAAAGATTCACATGCTCGTTTGACTGGTATGGCTTGTCCTCAGGAAAGTGGGGAAGAAGACAATTTTCCCAGTTATTATCTATGTGATTTTGGATTAGTGATCTACCCTTGGTGCTATAGGGGAGGAAAAATTTAGGGTCCGTTAGACTGGTCTAATTATTAAATTGACATGAGACAGACAGTTCAAAGGAGAAAAACAATCACATTTCAGTTTGTATGTATGGGAATCCCAAATATATGAGGCTGAAAAAGTGACCAAATCAGGCAGCTTTTGTATCTTTTAGACAAACAATTGTGAACATTTGACAAAACAAAGAACATTTTGCTTAGGATAGCAGATTAATGAAAAAGTAACAAAATTTGTTTATACAACTCTCTCTGCCTTGAATTCCCCATCTCTGGCTATAAGGATATTTTTTATCCTCCTGGTTTAGGGAGATTTATTTCCTGCTTTCAGGGGAACAGAGGAGTCTCAGAGTGTTCTTGTATTGGCTGTTTATCAAGGAACTTTAATTTAGAATGATCAGTGTGCCACTTTGGCATATTTGGGGCAGTTTGTCTTGAGCCTGCACCTCCCTTCCGGTGCCAGCTTCTCTGCTTTGCAGCCAACTTGTGTCTCAGGCCTCAGTTTCCACTTAAAGGCCCTGGCATCCCAGGGCCCCCATTGTGACCATCCCCTCAGTCCTGGCTGTCGAGGCCCATGTGCTGGTCACTTCTGGGAAGATGCCTGCTTGGGGTGTTAGACAATCATAGATGTTGAATGTGTTGTCTACTTGAGGTATTTCTTTTTTTTTTTTTTAACAGACGTTATTTATTTATTTTTTTTTTAGAGCAGTTTAAATGAGATTTACAGGAAAATTGAACAGAAGATAAGAGATTTTCTGTATGCTCCCAAGGTGTTTTCTGTTTTAACAAGTGGCTTTTAGCAGTGAAGAGCCTCATCACCAAAGTGGGGACTGCAGGGAATAGCAGTGAGTGAGGGAAGAGCTGGGAAGTGATCACTGTAAATCATCGCGATGATAATAATGATGTTTATCAAGCACTTTTACATGGCAGGGTCAGAGCTACATGTCACAGACATTCCTTAAATGTCGTGACAACACTCTGAGCTGGGTTCCATTAGGAGCCCCTCGATGAGGAAGCGTGAAGAGGACAGACCACGAATCCAAAGTCATGTAGATAATAACTGGCAAATTTGCATCAGGGAGTCCGACATTAAAAGCCTCATTCGTAGCTTAGTTGTTGCCGGAAGACCATGTCGGGTAGGCAGCAGTATCACTTAGTATCAGTACCTCAGTACCTGATGTTTTGTTGTGTTGTATTTAAGTTACCCTAGAAGTGAATTTGAATGACTGAGTTGAACCAACATATCTTTCAGTGATAATTATATTAAAACCTTCTTTCTAATCATGCAAAAAAATAAATAAGAACAGGCGGCACTCTTTGCAAAGTTAATGGCAGGGTCTGTAACCTTCAGGCATGGGAAGAATGCACCAGCCTAAGGTGACACTGGACAGAGGAGTCAGGGCAGTAAAGGCCAGGTCCTCACTCTCTTCCTGTTGTCCAGGATCCAGCACATGCTGCTTCATAGTAGCCCTGGGGGAAGTCAGAGGCTGGGAGTACCCACTGCTGCAGTCCATGTAGATCAGGCTGGCAGCGGCAAGGGGACGAGGTGGCTGTCACCATGGGAGAGAGGCCAGCAAACAGGAACTCTGCCTTAGGTAGGGGCATGTACCTCCTGCCAAGCCACAGCCTGACAGGGAGAAAAGCCATTTTTCTTTACTACCGTCTCTTACCAGGGCCTTTCATTGGCTGAGCCCATTGAGAAGCTAGAGGGCAGGGGAGCCGGGGTGATGCAGCCTTCTGGGGCACAGAGCAGGATGGAGGAGGGTAGAGTGAATCTGGAGGGCCACAGCAAAAGCCTTGCTCACAGCCCATCTGTGAATCCTTCCCTGAAGACCACCCTCAGAAGACACAGTGTGGCAGCTTCGAGGTCACTGTGTCATTGGTCAGCAGTTACCTTTGTATATACAGCGTCTTTCACTTGACCTTGTTACTTAATCAGTTTTCTCTGAGCCTTCCAGAAGAAGCCTGCATCAATTTACTTTGCCTTCTGCATAAAAGCCAGCATGTTTGCAGAGGGCTGGTCTCCCCGCATCTGGATGTCTGTGTAGTTTGCAAATTCTTGACCTTGAGAAGGCCCTGGCATGTAGTTATCCCTCTGAGTGTACCCCAGGGCCCTCGGGTATTCGTGTCCTTCAGATGCCCCTTCCTCTGATACACTTTCCGAAGGTTCAGCATTTTCCTTGTCTCATTAAAATTTAATTTTCTGTAACATTGCCAAGGCCAGCCATAGCTATATTTAAATGGCTTTATTGCCTCATTCTTTGCGTTGCCTCTGCTTTTGAGGATTGTGAAGTGGTAAATGTCTTCAGTGAGCGTGCCAGCAGCCATGAAGGGCAGGCGGGGCTTTGCAGATGAGATCTGTGTGTGTACAGGTTTTGCTTCTCTGCAGTATTCATGGAAGGACTCAGGGGTTATTGTGAGATTGACGTGAATGCAAAGGGCTTTGTGGGACAGCAGGAAGCCTCTGGAAGCAAGTGTTAATTTATTTAAGGGCTTGGTACTTGTTTGATTTGGGGGAAACCCACTTAAGCTATAGTAAGATTTTAAGTCTGAATGATCTTTTGAGCATCAGCAATAGAAATGTTTCCTGGACCTATTTTGTAATTGACATAGAAACCACAGTGGATTTTTATAATTATTTTCATTTACCCAGGCAAGTGTAGATGCAATCTTTGGGAAATATTCTCACTTTGAAGTTAGTAAACAAAGGAAACTTTCTGTTGGGAACATGGTTGAGAAGGATATCGCAGTGTGTCTCAAGAATAAGATGATACACACTGACCAGGAAAAAGGAAGCACAAGCCCTTGTGGCTTTCTGGCATAGCAGTTGACATGGCAGGCAGCTGAATCAGGGAAGAACCAGGAGGGATGGGGAGAAAGTCCGAGAAGGTAGGAGGGGCTGGTCCAGGACATTCAAGCTGGGAATTGAGCCTCCAGGTCTCCTGAGAAGTGATCAGTAGAGATTTCTTCTCTAGGTTTTCAGAAGGGAATGTATTATATTAGGGAGAAGATTATACTGTGGTTCAAGTTTCTAATGTATGCTTCTTAAAAAAAAAAAAAAAGGAATCCAGGAAAATTGCAGCATTTGATTAATAAACCATTAGGTCTGTGTTCATTGAGTGACCAGTTGTCACTGTCAGAGATAGTATGTTGAACAAATAGAGAATATTAGAAGTGCATTTGAAGGATGTTAGATGCAGCGGTCTCTTACTGTAAATGTCATTTTTTTTCCCCTTTCTTTCATGCCAGGTTCCTAATATGTCTACCTGACCTCGCTTCTCAATCCTGTTTTGTTTTTCATTCTAATCGCTTTTTATTTGTTGTCTTTCCACTTTTAATTATTTGCCTTTTGTGGGTTTTTTTTTTCTTTTTCTTTTCTGTTTGGATGGTTTGGGTCTAACACTCTTCCTCACCTGGTATTATCTGTGCCATGCGTCTAATCAGTTTCTCCCCCCAAGTACCTCCCCTGACACCTGTAAGTATGCAATATTGTTGATAGATTCGGGGGACATGAGGCAGTTCTGCCTTGAGATGGTGCTCCTTCTTCCTGGCTGGTAGCAAATGAATTGTGAGTCCAGGTCTGCCTGGCACATAGTAGGTGCTCAGTGACTATTTATTAAACAAGTTGCTGTGTTCGCTAAAAACACTGGGCCGGTAGACGTGGAAAGTAAGGGTCGCTTTTGGGAACATGTTGTTGGGTTCCATTTGGATTTGCCTCTGGTGATGGTGACCTTGTGACTGCCTTTAGCCTCGGCACCATTTCTTTTGCAATTGCTTATTTTGGGTGGGTTCTGCCCTTTCTTTTTCCTTCTCTGTTTTTAATGTTGTTTACATCAAGTTGTGCGCTCCTCTTAGCTTAACCTCCCGTGGGCGATGCTGCCGCTGGCCGGCTCTGTGTGCTCCTTCCTTACTGGCTGTCTCATGGCCAGCTTCTTTCTTCCTCTTTGTGCTGCATCTTCTGCTGTTCTTATTGTTGAGATGCCTCTGCTTTCCTCCCTTCTTGCGTGCCTTTATCGATTCTTTCATTCTGCCTTCCTGAGCGACACAGGTCTTGGTCTTTCTAGGATAAGGAGCTTCTGCTTTGTCACACCAGATGAGCACTGAGGTGTGGGAGGGACCCCGAGAGAGTAGAATGTCCACAGCAGGAGAGAGAGAGAGAGAGAGACTATTATTTCTCCTGTCAGCGAGTCTCTGACACTCACTGTGACCTATTCTTTCATTTTTCCATGAAATTCATCTACTATTTCTTGAGGACTCACCTACGCCAGACATTATAGGGTGAATGGTCAGCAAACCCAGTCTGCTTCCAGGGAGGAATGTTGAGTTAGATGAATATGGAAGGAGGAAAACCTAGTTCCTGTTCACAGGTCATAAAGACGGCTTAGTGAACTGGCAGATGAGCCCTAACAGTCCCTTGGTGATGCTGTGCAGGTTGTATTGCTGCTATGTCCCTGTGCCTTGGGGGCGGGGGGTGGTAGCAGTGGTATCAGAGAAAAATGTTGACCCTTCCCTGAAACAATTGAATAGAGGTGACCAGACATTTATGCCAATGTCTGCTGTGTAGGAGAGTGCCATATTGATGAACTCATGCGTATTAGAAGCTAAGTATGATACCAGGCACTGGGTTAGACACTGTTGATACAAAGATGAGCAGCACCGATTGAGTTCACAAGTGCTTATTAATTTCTTCATGCTGTGCTGAATATTGGGTTTCATGGCGAATGAAAACAATGGTGGTGTCCCTGCTCTCATGGAGCTTATAGGCTAGTAGAAAAGGCATACATTGATTAAAGATTCAAAAAATAACAGTGATGTGCACCGTAGGGGAGGAATATACAGTGTTAGGGGAGCATATAAATCAGCATTGGAGCTATCCAGGAACATCAGAAAATGCTTCCCTGCAGAAGTGATGATTAAGTTGCAAGAACAATAGTATTATTGGGATAAGAGAGGCTGGTGAGAAAAGCATTCTATCTAACAGGGCAGTTTGAAGAGGCTAGGTTATGTGTGAGGAACACATTAATTCCTGGATTCCAGGGACTTAGCATTACAGAGGTTGGTTTCTTCCTTTCCCTACATGAGTGATGTAGCTTAGTGAGGAGATTCTATTCTTCATAAGTACTAAGGAACCCAAGCTGATGGGAGCTTCCCCTCTGGAGCATTGCAGGTCACTGTGTGAAGCACAAGGAGAGAATACATGCACTTCTCATGCCTTACTTTTCTCTGTTCCCATCCAGAAGTAACATACTTCTGCTCATGGGCCATTAGCTGGACTGACTGCATGACCTCAGCTAACTGCAAGGAACTTACAGGTGTAGTTTTCTACCTGAGGTGCTAATAATAATCACTGCGGTAATGATTTTGGTTACATCAAAGGAGTAAAGCATATCAATGACCATGCAAACAATGTCTCAGAATGATTTGGTGGCTGATAAATTGTGGGGGTGATGGAAGGGAAAGAGTCAAGGAGGAGGAGGTGGCTTTTAGCACTTGGGTGAATGTAGAATTAAGGTACAATTCATAAGGTTAAGCAAACAATGGTTAGAGGCTTTTCAGAGAGGAGATAAGTTTGGTTGAGGTTATGTTTAGTCTGGGGTGTTACTTAGAAGATATCGACAGTGTAGGACTAGAGCTTGCACAAGTGAGGGTTGGTGATGGCATTTTGAGAGAAGCACAAATAGGAGTGATAGGTGAATCTAAAGTACAGAAAGAAGATGGTAAGGATGGTACCCTGGGGTACACGTCCATGCAGCTGACACCAGGAGAAAAAAGTCATCCAAAGAATTGGATAGCACATGGAGTTAACAGTAGCCTGTAAGGGGCATTTCAAAAGGAAGTAGTGGCCTCCACTGTCAAATGCTATAGACATGAAAGAAGATGAATGAGACCAGGTCATTGGGTCAGGGAATGGAGGAGATCATTGATGATATTCTAGGAAGGAGAAAGGAATGGTGGAATCATGGGAGATTTTTAAAGTCATGGGTAGGGTTTTTGGTGGGGGAGAGGGGAAGAGAGTACATCCTAAACATGATGATAGGAATAGAATAGGGATTAAGCGGAGAGAGAAAAAACGAAAACACAGGAAGAATAGGATTTAGAGGAGACAAGAGCACACTGAGTACAGAGTTAGCTGAGACTCAGTTAGCCTTGGGAACGAAGAAGTGGCAATTTCATTCTTAGAGATAATAGCAGTAGATGGGAGGAGAATTGGAAAATACAGAGAAATAGTTGAGAATGAAGAAGGGGATGTTAGCAGAAATGAAACGATGTACATAGCCTATGTAGAATTCAAGATTAGAGTTTCCCCATTTGTAATCCTGAAATGTACAATAATTTACATCTAGGACTAAATATTCAGGTTAGCTCACAAAGATCAGAATTCATATATATCTTGATTGGGGGCCGCATATTGAGGACCCTGTGAAAGGGCTATTGTTGGAAAATTAAAAACAATAGTTTGCATTTTGAATAATTGTGCATTGATTATTGTGCTGTTTTTATGAGAACATAAACGAACCTGCTGGGTGGAATTGACTACAGATCTTTTAAAACAGAGTCAAGGTACCTTGTAGGACTATGTTTAAGAATTAATTAGTGAGAATATCTCTCAAATGTCAGGCACTTGCTTATTATTACTATTTTTGAAGTGGGCGCAGTGTGTCCTGGGTGCCCTATTGATCATTGTTATCAGTTTAAAACCTGTCAGTCAGCCTAGCTGTGAATTGCCTAAAGAAATTCAATTATAAAGTGGTTGACTAAAATAACTTATCCATAAGGAGGGAATGAATTATACCCATCAGAATTCATTTGCAATATTAAGTCAGATATTTTTTTAGAGGATTAGTTTTTCAGTGTTCACTTTAAATGTTGGGCAGACCATTTTTATCCTGATTTAAGAGCCAGACTTAGGTGTTGTTTGGCTGGATTCAACTGTCTTGGCCAGCCCTGCTGAATATAGACCTGCTGGCCCAATGCCTACGCTGTGTGAATGACTGCCCCATACGTTTAGAGTAAGCTCCGTGTGACTTCAGAAGTTGGGAAAAGAGTGAAAAGCCCTGCAGACTCATCTGAGAAGATTAAAAAAAAAAAAAAGTCAGGCACCAGTTGTAAAGTGTTGCTGGATGAATGCCATTTATTTTTCATTTGTGCTGGAGAGTTTTAAAAATAACTTTTGGTAATCTCAAACAGATTCACCTTGTCAAAAATTTTGGAAAGGAACAGGAGAGAGTTCACTCATAAGGGGAACATTCAACCGAAGTCCACATAGGCCTGCCTTTCTAATACCATGAATGTAGAATCACTCAAATTATGGTGGGATCGTGAACCATAATTTGGGGGTGAGGGTACAATGAAGAGCAGAGAGCAGGGGGAGGAAAACAGGAGGTGGGAAAAGGTGGGGTGTATGCAGTCATGTATTCTGGCAGAAGCAAGGGGTAGGGGTGGAGAAAGCATAGGAAGAAGCATCTGGGAGGAAGGTAGGTTTGGGCGTAATTAGGAGACTCTTCAATGCCTGAGTGAGAAGTTGGTACTTTTTTGAATGGAGGAGTGAGATACAACATATGTAAGTTTAATTAGGTATGTATTCAGGTGTATGTAAAATGGATTAGAGAGAAGAGATACTGGAGGCAGGGAGATGAATTAGGAAGGTGTTGTGATGATCTAAATGAGAAACTGTAAAGATGTAAGTAAGGAGAGTTGTTCTCTGACATGAAGGAAAAGATACAAAAGATGTGGTAGATGTCAACTTTTTTTTATATCAGCTACTGACAGGAAGAAAAGGGGATTGGAGATGGGGCTAAGATGTTGACATCCTTTCCATCAACAGAAGGAGTTAAATCAGGAGGAAGGACTACTTTTCATTTGGGATCAGCTAATGTAGCAAGTTCAGATATCTACTTCCTTCGTCATAGACGTGTTAGAGTTTATCAGAGGTGTTCTTCCTTGAGATGTCCACTTGGGAGCCATGGACATGACATTGATGGAGTGAATCAATTTTGGAGAAGGGAGTATGAGGGTGTAAAAGTAGAGAGCAGGGTTCAGCTGCATACCTACAGTTAAGAGGTGAGGGAGGGAGCGTGGCTGTGGGAAAAAGTAGAGGAGGATCATCCAGGGAGGGAGAAGAAAAATGAAGCCAAAGAAGGGCTAGAGAAGTCAAAAGGCGATGTAGAAGCCGATGGAAGAAGGAGTTGGCAGAAGGAGAGCACTGTGGATAATGAAGAATGAGAAAATATCTGTGGATGTGTCCACTAGGATCTCCCTGAAAGCCAGGATGCAAGAAATTCAGGGGTGAGTGTGTGATGGGAAGCTAGAGGAAGGCCGTGTGTTTAGTGCTCTCACTGCTGCTTCTCTTTCCGGTCGTACTCCACTGTTGGCTGTGGCCTGCCCTTGGCTTCAGTCCTTCTCCACAGAGAATTATGGATAGTCTCTACGAAACAGAGGTGGCCATGGGGTGAGACTGTTTGGCATCCCAGGACAGACTCTTCCATCCAGAATTTTGGTAGAATAAGGTTGTCATTTAAAAGGGAAAATGGGGTCAGGAGAGACCTGAATATAATTGTGACAGGATGAAATCAGAAAAAAATGAGATTGAATTACAAGAAAAAAGAACTAACTGGTAACATTACATCTTTGCAAAGTCAGGTGGGGAAGAGATCAAGTCTGGGTTTGGCTTGGCAAGGAAAGCCAAGAGACATGAGGGAGAAGGTAAATATACAGAGAGATTTTAAAAGCAGAATGGAAGGAATTTGGGGCACTTTAAGTTGGATTTCTTCAGCCTTCTTATTACAATTTGAAATAGTCTCCTGTGAGAATGAATGGGTGGTAAAATGCGGAACTAAGGCCTTTGAGAATGTTTAGAATAATTGATGAAGGTTAGGTGATTCAGAGTCGATGTGAGACAAATAACATAAGGATTGGACAACCCTGAGGGCCAGGTGAGGTTGGATGTCATATATTTGTAGTAACTTAGGTTATGGCTTTTTTCCTGCAGTGTTTGGCACCTGAGGGGCAATGCTGGGCTTACCAATACTGAGGATGGATAGAGCAGGAAACGTGGGGTGGGAGGGATACATTACTGATACTGGTTTTGGATGTGGCTCACTTTTTATGAACGGGATCATATGCACTGATTGTTTTATTCCTCCATACTCCTGGAAGCTGACATGTTGGAATTATTAATATCTTGAGATGGTAGACAACAAAGGAGACATGAGAGAAAGCTGTGGCTCTTCCCCAGTTCTTGTCTCCTAAGCTTCTTCTCCCATGAGGCTCACCCAATCCCTTACCACCCTGAGCAGGGCAGGGAATGTGCACACTGGGAGCTTCTAGTCCACTGGTGGGTGGAAGTGGAATTAGTTCTGTTCCGTACTCCCACGAGTGATACAGATGTGAATCCTGGCCTTTGGATGCCCATGGAGTTGTAGCCTTCACTTTATCCCCTTGGCTTTTACAGACTCCTTCTGGGAATCAGCTGCAGTTTCTGTGTAGTGCTCCCCCTGAGCTTGGGATTGCCTGAAACTCTGCTTGCATGGCTGGCCCTGTGTCACCTTCATGGGTCTTCTTAGAGCCTGTTCTTCAGGGACTAGAAGCCTAGACATTTGCTGAAGTCCTACTCTTAATAGAATAAAACCTACATAGCTCCTTTATCCCTCTTGTCAAATTGGGCCTCTTTAGATACTGACGATGGCACAGATCAGATCTGATTTCTCCTTGCCTCTTTGGACACTGAATGCTGAATTTCCCATGACTCATCTTGGGAGCCAGTCTGATAACGATAAGCTGGATCATCTCCACCCAAGTGGGCTGCTTCTTTACAAATCTGTGGTGCTGAGACCTCATTACTCCCTTGGCAAAACCTGTGCAGATGTTCATACTGAGTTGGCAAATTTAAGGTGGGGGTTTAGTAACCAAACTGGTATTTAAGACAAGAGAAGTATGGTATTTAAGACAAGAGAAATATGATATGAAGGAAACCAGAGGGTCAGAGAACAGTAAGACTGATGGGAAGTGGCGAAATATCAAAGTGAACATCAGCGTGCATCATGAAGTCTGGAAAGACAGCTTGGAACCAAAAAACAATAGGGAAAAATGGACAAGGCAACAGACAAAAGAAGGTGATTAGTAACTCATGTTCTCCCCCAAACACCATTGACCTCCTCGTGGAGAAGAGATTGTCTCAAGCTTGCCTTTCCTAGGGTGTTCAGCTAGAATCTAGGTCAGCGTAGGGGTAAAAAAAGTAAAGGTAAATCCTGATGAAGAATCACAGAATCTTTCCTTTGATAAATGCTTGTCAAGAAGATGTTTGTCACTGGTCATGTTGTGAGAAGTCATGCTTGAAATAAAACTTTAGTGGAACCAATTTGTTCAGTGCTGGGCTTACACAAACATGATAAATCGGTCCATTTTTTCTTAGGCTGCTTTAACGTGCTGTGGCTCTGTAGTTCAGCCTGATGAGTAGGGCATGGCTGTGTTGGTAATTATGTTGCTTTCATGACCTGAGTAATCCCTTCACTAGGTGCTGCTTCCAGGAAGCATCTTTCGGGGGTGAGGTTGCCTGGAGTTGGCCTAAACTCCGCTGGTTCTGGAAGTGTATGCACCATACCTGCCCAGGTTATTACTTCAGTAAAATGAAAGGGTCTTTTGGACATAGAAAAAAGTGTCATTTAGGAAACATTTCTAGTGGTTCAATTTGTTGCCTAAATATCTCATTTAGCCTGAATAGTCTCTGTATTGTTCTAAAATGTTTAACCTTTTATTATGAAACTTCTGTTTCTCATAGGTCTTGCCCTCACAAAAACATAACATAATTTTTGAAATGTACCTTGGTGTTACAAAACCAAAACCATCTTGTACAAATTTAATTTTGTTAGTTTGTTTTTTTTAGTGATGAAGTTGACATATCCCTGAATAAGCATCAGGACTCTGGGTTTGCTTCCTAGATCAGTCTTGTGGTGATCTGGGGAAATTTGCTAAGCCTCTGCTAATGGAGTTTTCTCATCTCTTAAATGAGAAGAATGAAAATTCCTTCATCAGGGAGATTGTGAAGAAACCTGTGGTAGCCCTTTGAAAACCACAGGGTTATACAAATATATGGTGCTATTCTTGGACTGAAACTGAAACCCTAAGGCTTGCACAGAGAAATAGAGCAGCAGAATTGGTAGTTTATAAGCTTGGGTGTTCTTATCTTCTTTCCTTCTTTTATGGATGTTTGCTTATCTTGCTGCATCCAAAGTGACTCCAGCACAGCCCTGCTGCCATTTTGAACATTCATACATCAGTTAACCAAATTCATATGCTAATATTTATCTAATTTAAGCCAATCTGAAATTCTACATGCATTGCACCCCCGTGGGATCACTTTGGTTGTCTTCACACAATCTGTGCCTTATTTTACTTAGTCCAAGTTACCCTTCGTTTACTGAGTGAACATCAAATCTATGTAAGGTAGGGAGTATGGCACGGCCCCTGTTCTCAAGGACTTCCCCTCTGGTGAAATGAAAATGAGCTAGCTGTAAATTTGCTGTATGAAAAGTAGAAACATCTAGTGACTTGAGGCAAACTGTGCTGTAGGGAAAATGAAGTTTGGAGCATTCTTCACATGCCCCATGATGATGTTCTTTACTCATGTACGGTGGCTCTCAATTGCCCAGAGGCCCAGTCTAAGCCATGGCTGGTCCTTCTCCCTTAATGCCTTTTTAACATCTACTGTCCTAGCTCCTCTGGCGACTAGGTAAGAGCTAATGAAATCAATCAACCATATATTCATTCAATATGTACTTCGTGAACATCTGCCATATGATGTATTGGGTTTTGAAATATTTTGAAGCTCAGAGGAGAAAACTGCATTAGCCGAGTTTTATGCTAATGGTGAAATTTCTCATGCCAGGAATAGGATTGTAGAGGGAATTTGAGAGGGTCAGTGGAGGTGTCAGCTAGTCTCCTATAGTTGTGTGATTACCCTTCTTACGTGTTAAACTGATTTTTAAGTCATTTTTTTGTTGTTATTGAACTTCACTAATTTATTGCAAATTTAGTGAGCTATGACATATGCTTAAAGCCAATGTAACTGTAGTTTTAATATTTTTGTCACTTTCTGATTTTTTCCATTTTTAAAATTGTATTATTGAGGTACAATTAGCATACAGCAGTATATTAGTTTCAGGTGTAAAACAATGATTTGATATTTGTATATATTGCTAAATGACCACCATAATAATTCTAGTTAATATCCAGCACCATACGTAGTTATATAATTTTTTTTCTTCTGAAGAGCAATTTTAAGATCTACTCTCTTAGCAACTTTCAAGTATGCAATATACAGTATTATTAACTATAGTCTCCATGCTGTACATTACATCCTCATAACTTGTTTTATAACTGGATGTTTATACCTTTTGATTCCCTTCACCCATTTTGCCCACTCCCACACCCCCCAGCCTCTAAGCAACCAGCAATCTGTTCTGTGAGCTTGTTTTGTTTGTTTGTTTTAGGTTCCACACATAATTGAGATCGTGCAGTATTTGTCTTTCTCGGTCTGACTTATTTTACTTAGTGTAATGCCATGTCCATCCATGTCACAGATGAGAGAAGATTTCATTCTTTTTTTTACCTAAGTCTTGATTGAGGTTTGGATAACTGAAGGGTGGGTTAGGCAGAACTAATTTAATGTTGATTTTGGATTTCTTAAAAAAAAAAAAATTATGAATAGGAGTGCATTAGATATTCTGGGGATTTATTTCAAACAGAAGAAGGTTTTCTCAGAAAGACTTGTTTTACTCTTTTCTATAACTAATTGTTGGAAATGTCTCAGTCAAATACAAAACTGGCTTTTACCCATTTTCCTTGGTTTCTAAGGGTTTTTCTGCATGAGAAAGCTAGGATTGGGTGATTAGGTACTGCTAGATAAACTGGTATAACTCAAATGCCCCCAGGTAGTCAAGAGTTGTTGTCACCTCACTGGGAGACACTCATTTCCGATGGCCACCGTCAATAAACAATCCACACATTGCTAAGGGTTCATTAAATTCTCTGTGGTATCTGGTAACTAGTGGCAGTTGTGTTTGTGAGAGACAGCAGCGAGGTCAGACCTCATGTGCAAAGTCAGGTAAAGGCAGAGCATTGCTATCTCTCACTCTCAGGATTATGCTTTCCCAGAGATTCATCGCAGGCAAGCTCCACGCACAGAGAATGTCCATATGATGCCAGCACAACAGCTCACAAATACAAAATTTAAGTACTCAGCCATGTGTCTCTAAACAGGGCATTTGGTGGGCCCTCTTCTCCCCTGAATGGATCATTCCATTGTTTTGGCAGGATATAACTACAGCTTCAATTACATTGCTTGGAAAATAAGAGGCGCCTCAGAGAACATTTTTTTTTCAAGGCCACTTAAAGCGTTGATTAACAAAGACACCAGCAGGGACCAAATGAATACTTAGTTCACAATAGCACTAGAAATATTGCAAGCAACACAAAGCAAGCCAAAGAAAGTACTTAATTAGAGTGTGTAAAACTTGACCTTTCCCGGGCACTATGACATCTTGTAGAAAGTATAATCCAGAGGCACAGAGTTCCTGTAGAGAGCTCAACACCCTTAGGTTTGCTGAAGTTCTCATGCATAAGGGGTGTTGATACCCTGGAGCGCTTTGTCTTGTACTTCTGCATACGTGTACAGAGAGCTTCTAGATTGTGTTAGTTTCTGTAAGTACTAAAATGTGATTAAGAAACAAATTCTTTAAAACTTGAATGAATGTTTGGAGACAAGTAGAATAATTTATTTTTTGGGTTTTGTCCCCTCTAGGAAACATTCAATGTAATTGAATCAAAACATGACCTTGAAGTTCACAGTGCATTTATTATTTGCCCCCGCACCCCCTTCACACTCTGCTTGCATTCTTAGGTGAAAGGAGTGATGCTCTGAGGTAGCATCCACAGAGCCCTAACCAGGGTAATTTCAAGTGTGTTCTCCTAAATTTGCACTCTAGCTGTAGACCAGGCTGGTCCTGTGGCTGTGCAACCTGGATGTGAGTGTGTGTTCTTGAGAATGAGAGAGACAATATATGTCTATGTGTATAAGAGGAATGTGCATTGGAATGAGAGACGCGTGGGACGTTGTAGACACTTGAGCAGCCTTCTTCCTGCTGTAGAGAGCATGGCTCTTGGGAACTGAGAACTGACTCACTCTCCTCTTACAATTGGGCAAGTAGGATAATTTATGAGAGATTCCTTCTCAGCCCCTTTTCCTGATTCATTTCATCTCTCCCAATTTACAAAGTAAGACATTGGACAGTCCAACGTTTCAGTCCTTGACCCTCTTCCCTTTTCTATTTCAACTAATTCCCTAGGTGATTTCAACCTTGCTGCAGAACTCCAGATTCTTATATATATTAATAATTGCGTATTTGATATTTCTTCTTGAATATCCAATAGGTTTTCTTACTTAACATGTCCAAAACCAAAAGTCTAATATCCCCATTCTCCCCAAACCTAGCTGTATGATCAGTCTTCATTGAGAGTAACGCCACCTTTTCTGTTTCTAGGCCAGGCACCGAGGAGTCACTGTTGACTTTCTCTGAAATTTCATATCCAAACTACCAGTGAATCTTATTGGCTCTGCTTTCAAAACATCCAGAATCCATCCACTTTCCCCACTTATCCTACTAGCACTCTGGGCAAGCCACCATCATTTCTCTCCTGGATTATTCTGATAGCTTCCAGACTGGTCTCCCTGCATGTACTCTTGCTCCTGAGTATTTATTCTTCACATAGCAACCAGAGTGATCGTGTCACTGTATCACTCTTCTATTTGCAATGCTCTTAATTGCTTCCCTTTTTACAGCCTGAAAGCAGAAGTCCTTACAGGACTGAATAGGTGGGCCCTCTGTGATCTGGCCCCTGCTTTCTCTCTGACCTCACCTCCCAACACACTTCACCTCACTTCCCGCTATGCCATCCTTGGTTTTGTCTCTTCAGTCACACCTAGTAGACTTCTGCCTCAGGGCCTTTGTGTGTGCTGTTCCCTATCTTTCACCTTCAGGTACTTTGTATGGTTTATGCCCTAATTCAGGTCTCTGGTAAAATGCTACCTCTTGGACTTAGCTGTATAAAATAACACAGTAATAGCCTCCTCATGCTACCATTACCTCAGTCCTTTATTTTTCTCCATAGTACAAACCACTGTGTATTATACAGCTTAATGAACCAGATTGTGGAGGGGAGCGGCAGACTTTGCTTATGGATGCTACTGGCACTCCCAAGTCTTACTCAAGAATGAGCAAGAGGGAAAAAGAGAAAGGAAGAGCCATTGGAAGGGGAAGTGCAAGCTATAGAAAGAAAGGAAAACCTGCCATTCAATGCCACTTTGTCAGCAGTGTCCAAGTTGCTTGTCTTGAACCAGTTTCCTAGAGGAATCTCTTCTGTGGAGAGCAATTCTATCAACACAGCTGCCAGTAAAGATGAGCCATAATATATATGAAATGAAGGAATTCTGGAAATTTATAATTTAAGGTTCAGGCCTTTGAGTTTTTCCTGCGAGTCTTACAGGGGTTAAGCACGTTCCTGATTCCTGTTATTCAAGCTTCTCTGTCCCTTTGCCTCTGTAGCTCCTGTTGTCACCTCCTTACTCATAACCCTACCCTAGTTATGTTCTCATTGAGAAAGACTATTAGCAAGTTGTACAAATGAAGGTGTTTAAAATACATTAACAGTTAATTAAGGCTTCTCTGCTGTTACATGTAGAGGAGGATAAAGACCATTAACACTAAAGTGGGGGCCGGAGTAATTTGCCTTAAATAAAAAGTGAGGAGCTAAGCACAAGATCTTTGACGATTTTTCTATTTGTGAATCTCCATGTGCTTGCACACATGAGGACAGCCTTATCTTTTTTTAATATGCAAGGTAGAGGTCGTGTAGTATGCAATTATGGACAATGAAATATGTTCATGGGCTTGGTTTGTGGTATTTCCAACTGAGAAGTAGAAGCTGTTCTAAAATGGAACAATTTTCGCCAGCTCTAAAAATAGAGATTAACTCCTCCTCCACCCCCCAGGCCCCACTTTCCTGCCAGTTCTCCAGTTCTCACCCGCCCTAGCCAAGGCTGTAGAACAGGAATCAAGCCAGCTCCCTGGGCAGATTTCTTTAACAACTAGTACTGCTATTTCTGATCTTTGTATCTTTTTTTTTTTAAAGCAAAAATTCATATCTGTGAAAAGATTAAACCTATTGGGAATGATAGTGTTTCAAGTGCTCATTGCCTTTTTACATAAATCATTTTAACTGTCCCCCCACCCCCCCCACCGTAGGTTTTGATTTTTCTTCAAAAATGCAATTGGTGTAGCCATCATAGTGCACAGACCCTCGTGCACAGTCCATTCTGACTGGGACCAGATAGGACAAATGTGAGACGCCAACATGACTTGGGCATGTTGGCACCCAGGGTGAGTGAGCTCAGGGGGCTTCTGAGCAGGTTTATCCACAGCCCTTACGGAGCATAAAACTGCCTATGTTTTACAGAGTTAGCCTCAGAAGACAATCAGATTGACCCATAATTCACTAGGAACATAGAAGGTGAGATTCAATGTAACTCAGGACTATTTTAAACATCCCTGTCCAACCCCCACCAGAATTTCAATCAGATTGACAATATTAGCTTAATTAGCCAAAATTGAACTACCAGATGTAGAAGTACCTGGAATTTCTCCTTGAACATAATTTAGAGACACAGGATAAATGGGTAGGGGTGTTAGAGCTGGTGATGTTTGGTGTGAAATTTGGTAGGCTCAGAAAGCCTATTTACAACAATTTTCCTAAAAATCAATTTCAAGGATAAATCTCATAGACTTTTTGTGTCGACTCTTATGTATGATATGAAATGATGCCCTTGAAGTGTCATATACAAAATTAAAGAAATCTTAGATCAAATTTATCTTAAAGATAAAAAGATATGTATTATCTTTTAATATATATCAGGTTAATGTATTCAATATTTTTGGAAGATTTCCATGAGCTATTCAGGTTAACACTGATTTAAGTTACTAAGTTTCTGGGGCTTTCACATATATGTGAGAAACGATATTTAATTATCCTATGGAATGTTGAAGACAAGGATCTAATATATAAAGGCAGATCCAGGTTTTGTGGGGCCTGAAACATAAAATTTGGAGGAACTTTTAAAGGAAAACAAAAGTTTAGGTACAAATGGAATATTTATAATGAGAAAAGCCATCACAATCAATTACAGATTAAAAAAATACTGATAAATACCACCATTATCATGTAATATCCAGAAAAATTATGTAACATTTTCATGGATTGCCTCCATTGTTCATTCTTTGCAAAACATTTTTGGCTGCATCGTCTTTGATCCCTTCAACAACAACAATTTTTGTGATATTTTTTACAGAGAGCTTAAAAAAATAATTACCTTCCCTCTGTCAAGGTTGATTGGACTTTGTTTTTTATTGCTAATTTAGGAACATTTTAGATTTTATTAGTAATGTCATATACTTTTCTTCTTTTTTTTTTTTTTTTTTTTTTTTAGCATTGCTGTTAAATTAGGGAAATTCAATCAAATTTCTTTCACTGTAACTTTCTATAAGATTTCAAACACTTTTCCATAGACTGATTTCTGGCTCTGAACATTTATTTCAAGCCTTGTTTTCTCCTTCCCCACCCCATTCCTTTTTGGTGTTGAGAAATGAAGGCCACATTTATTTTGCAATCTCTCCCTGCATCTTTGGGTCATGACGCAGGGGGAATTGGGACAGTGTGTGGTAAGAGCATTCATGGAAGCCATTTCTCTACTAGGACCCCTAGCAAGAACTAGCCTTACATGGAAGCACATAAATGTATCTGCCAAATCCTAACTAAATGTACTTACTCCCAACTCAGCTGCTGCTTAGCAGGGTTCCAAAATGCCCATAGATGTTACCACACCTCCTGGGAGGTGTATGTGTTTGACAGGGTGTGTGAAGGAGGAAAAATTGGAATTGAAGGAAGCAATCTTAATGGTAGTGGTAATAGATCTCACTTTTGCAGAATTTACAAAAAACGTAAGTCTGTCTGAACACATTGCTAGGGCTCCTCCCACGTCCTTGGAAGAGGCCCATGCAAGTGACAGTCCTAAAGCTTAAGCTTCATTATCATCACAGTAAATCTGCCCATTGCTAATATATATTAGCGATTCGTCAAATCCATCACCAAGAGTGCTCTCCAGAGTAAGAGTATGGCACTTTCCCTCACCAGCAACTCCAAACCCCCAGGGTCACATTCAGTTCTCATAATTTAAGCATGTGATTTAAAATCTTCTTGTATTTAATGATTCTGTCTATTACTCCTCCTATTAGCACCCTTGCCTTCATTAAAAAGTACTGAGAAAGAAAGTCTTTATTCTTTTTTTTGAGGCTATGCAAATGTTGGGCTGACTCTGGGCTTGAGATGGAGTTAACACCCATTCATTCCCTTGGATTAACTCAGATGAGCTATTAACCATAAACAGCACTATTATACTTTCCTTCCGCATTAGCTTTGCTGGTGATTTTAATTTAATACTCAATGTGGGATATGCATATCTATCAGTTGGACTGCTGTTAGGAGTCTTGTCTGCTAAATGCTTTCTTACAGTAATGGCATTGTCAGGCTGCGTGTCAGATTCATTTTGTGCAGAAATAGCCTGTCAAGTATACCTGACCTGTTTTCCTTCCACTGAAGGAATTAAGATCTTGACTGGTGAATGTATACACGTGTTTATGTCAGTCCAGATGGGTTGGCTTGCATCTGTTACACGTTACACTAATTAGTGGTAGAATCCAGAAGGTTTAATTGTTTATCTTCGTGATTGGAAATTGACATGTTAGGAATTGTGTAAGAATTAGCATAATTTTCTTAAGTATTATTCATATAATTTCATAATTTGATAGCAAAGTACAATATGTAAGAATTGGTTTATTCTCTTACTAAGTATCATGGAAGGGTAATGTTTTTCTTGAGATTTTTAATTACCTCCATCTAAATAATTTTCAGGTTTTTTTCAATTATAGTTGACATTCAATATTTTGTATTAGTTTCAGGTGTACAGCATAGTGATTAGACATTTGTATAATTTATGAAGTGATGCCCCTAATTAGTACCCGCCTGGCACTATATATACTTATTACAATATTATTGACTGTCTTCCCTATGCTGTACTCTGTATCCCCACAATCACCTCGCAACTAACAATTCGTACTTCCCAATCCCTGTGCCTTTTTCACCCCGCCCCTTAACCCCCTCCCATCTGGTAACCATCAGCTTGTTCATTGTATCTAGGAGACTGTTTCTGTTTTGTTTTTTTCCCTTAGATTCCACATATAAGTGAAATCACATGGTATTTTCTTTATTTCGCTTAGCACAACACCCTCTAGTTCCATCCATGTTGTCACAAATGGCAAGATGTCATTATTTTTTTTATTTTTATGGCTGAGTAACATTCAGTTGTATGTATGTACCACATATTCATTATCCAGTGGTCTGTTGACGGGCACTTAGGTTGCTTCCATATCTTGGCTATTGTAAATAGTGCTGCAGTGAACATAGGGGTGCATGTATCTTTCTGAATATGTTTTGGTTTTCTTTGGCTAAATACCCAGAAGTGGAGTTGCTGGGTCATAGAGTAGCTCTATTGTTAATTTGAGGAAACTTCATATTGTTTTCCATAGTGGCTGCACCAATTTACAACCCCACCAACAGTGCACAGGGGTTCCCTTTTCTCCACGTCCTCGCCAATACTGTTCTTTGTTGATTTATTAATAATAGCCATTCTGACAAGAGTTAGGTGGTTTCTCATTGTGACTTTAATTTGCATTTCTCTTGTGATTAATGATATTGAGCATCTTTTCATATGTCTGTTGGCCATCTACATGTCCTCTGGAGAAATGTCTATTCAGGTCCTCTGCCCATTTGTTAATTGGATTGTCTGTTTTTTTGGTGTTGAGTTGTATGAGTTCTTTATAAATTTTGGATATTAACCCCTTACCAGAAGTATCATTGGCAAATATCTTCTTCCATTCAGTAGGTTGTCTTTTCTTTCTTTTTTTGTTTTGTTTTATGGTTTCCTTTGCTGTGCAAACACTTTTTAGTTTGATGTAGTCACATTTGTTTATTTTTTTCTTTGGTTTCCCTTACCCGAGGAGATATGTCAGACAAAATATTACTAAGAACAGTCTAAGAGTTTACAGCCTGTGTTTTCTTCTAGGAGTTTTATGGTTTTGGATCTTATATTTAAGTCTTTAATCCACATCGAGTTTATTCTTGTATGTGAAATAAAAAGGTGGCCCATTTTCAGGTGTTTTTGTTTTTTTTAATTAAAGTTTATTGGGGTGACAATTGTTAGTAAGTTACATAGATTTCAGGTGTACAATTCTGTATTACATCATCTATAAATCCCATTGTGTGTTAACCACCCAGAGTCAGTTCTCCTTCCATCACCATATATTTGATCCCCTTTACCCTCATCTACCACCCCCTTCCCCCCTTACCCTCTGATAACCACTAAACTATTGTCTGTGTCTATGAGTTTTTTGTTTCTCATTTGTCTTGTTCTTTTGTTGTTTTTGGTTCATATACCACATATCAGTGAAATCATATGGTTCTCTGCTTTTTCAGTCTGACTTATTTCGCTTGGCATTATAATCTCAAGATCCATCCATGTTGTCACAAATGGTCCTATTTTATATCTTTTCTTACCGCTGAATAGTATTCCATTGTGTATATATACCACAATTTCTTTATCCATTCATCTATTGAAGGACATTTTGGTTGTTTCCATGTCTTGGCCACCGTAAATAAAGCTTCAATGAACATTGGAGCACACTTGTCTTTATGTATAGATGTTTTCAGGTTTTTTGGGTAGATACCCAGGAGAGGGATTGCTGGGTCATATGGTAATTCTATTCATAATTTTTTGAGGAAACTCCACGCTGTCTTCCATAGCGGCTGCACCAATCTGCATTCCTACCAACAGTGTATTTTATTTTTGTGTGGCATGTATCTGTCCAGTTATACCAATAATATTTATTGAATAGACTGTCTTTATCCCATTGTATATTCTTGCCTCCTTTGTCATAGATTAAATGACTGTATAGGCGTGAATTTGTTTCTGGGCTCTCTATTCTGTTCCATTGATCTATGTCTGTTTTTATGCCAGTACCGTGCTGTTTTGATTACTAAAGCCTTATACTGTAGTTTGATTTCAGGTAGCGTGATACGTCCAACTTTGTTCTTCTTTCTCAAGATTGCTGTGGCTACTGGGGGTCTTTTATGGTTCCATATAAAGTTTAGGATTATTTGTTATAGTTCTGTGAAAAATGCCATTGGTATTTTGATAGGGATTGCATTGAATCACTAGATAGCTTTGGGTAGTATGGATATTTTAACTATGTTTTTCTTCTATCCATGAGCACAGTGTATATTTTCATTTATTTGTATCTTCAGTTTTTTTCTTCAATGTCTTATAATTTTCTGAGTACAGGTCTTTTACCTCCTTGGTTAAATTTATCCATAGGTATTTTATTTATTTATTTTTGATGCAATTATAAATGGGATTGTTTCTTAATTTCTCTTTCTGATGGTTTGTTATTGGTGTATAAAAATGCAACCTATTTTTGAATATTAATTTTATATCCTACTTTACTGAATTTATCAATTCTAGTAGTTTTGTAATAGAATCTTTAGGGTTCTCTATAGTGTCATGTCATCTACACATAATGACAGTTTTACTTCTTCCTTTCCAATTTGAATGTCTTTTATTTCTTATCTGATTGCTGTGGCTGGGACTTCCAATATTATGTTAAATAATAGTGGTGAAAGTGGGCATCCTTGTCTTATTCCTGAGCTTAAGGAAAATGCTTTTAGCTTTCTCCCGTTGAGTATGATGTTAGCTGTGTGTTTGTCATATATGACCTGTATTATGTTGAAGTATATTCCCTCTATTTCCACCTTACTGAGAGTTTTTATCATAATTGGATGCTGGACGTGGTCAAACTCTTTTTCTGCATCTATTGATATGATCATATGATTTTATCTTTCATTTTATTTCTGTGGCATATCATGTTAATTGATTTGCAAATATTGAACCAACCTTGCATACCAGGAATAAATCCCACTTAATCATAGTGTATGATCTTTTAAATGTATTCCTGAATTCATTTGTTAATATGTTGTTGAGTGTTTTTGCATATGTGTTCATCATGGATATCAGCCTATAATTTTCTCTCTTTTTTTGTAATATCTTTGTCTGGCTTTGGGATCTAAATAATGGTGGCCTCATAGAAGGATCTTGGGAGGCTTCCCTTCTCTTGAATTTTTTGGAATGGTTTGAGAAGAATAGGTGTTAATTCTTTGAATGTTTGGTAAAATTCACCTGTGAAGCCATTCAGTCCAAGACTTTTGTTTGAGAGTCTTCTGATTACTGATTTGATTGTGTTAGTAGTAATTGGTTGGTTGGTTCAGATTTTCTGTTTCTTCTTGATTCAGTCTTGAAGATTGTATATTTCTAAAAAATTTATCTATTTCTTCCAGATTGTCCAAATTGTTGGCATATTATTGCTCATAGTATTTTCTTATAATCTTTTGTATTTCTGTGGTGCCCATTGTCACTTCTCTTGTTTCATATTTTATTAATTTGGATCCTTTTTTTTTTTTTTTCCCCTCAATGAGTCTGGTTAAAGGTTTATCAGTTTTATCTGTTCAAAGAACCAGGTCTGGTTTTACTGATTTTTTGGTATTTATTTTAAGACTCTATTTTGTTTCTTTCTGCTCTGATTTTTATTATTTCCTTCTTTTTACTCACTTGGGGCTTTGTTTGCTGTTATTTTTCTAGTTCCTTTTAGTGTAAGTTTAGATTGTTTTTTGGATATTTTTCTTGTTTCTTTAGATAGGCCTGCATTGCTATGAATTTCCCTCTTAGGATTTCTTTTGCTGTGTTCCATAGATTTTTGGGTCATTGTGTTTTCATTTTCATTTGTCTCAAGGTATCTTTTGATTTCTTCCTTGATCTCATTGTTAACCCATTCATTATTTAGTAGCATGTTAGCCTTTATGTGTTGCATTGTTTAGTAGCATTGTTTAGTTGCATGTTAACCTCTATGTGTCTTTGTGTTTTTTAGTTTTTTTCTTGTAATTGATTTCTAGCTTCATAACACTGTGGTCAGAGAAGTTGCTTGGTATGATTTCAGTCTTGTTAAATTCATTGAGATTTGTTTTGTGGCCTAAAATGTAGTCTGTCTTGGAAAATGTTCCATGTGCACTTGAATACAATGTATATTCTGCTACTTTGGGGTGAAATGCTCTAAAAATATTGATTAGATCCATCTACTCTAGTGTGTCATTTAAGGTCACTGTTTCCTTGTTGATTTTTCTGTCTGTAAGATCTGTCCATTGGTGTCAGTCAAGTGTTAATGTCCCCTACTATGACTGTATTACATCGATCTCTCCCTTTATGTCAGTCAATATTTGCTTTATATATTCAGTTGCTCCTGTGTTGGGTGCATTGATGTTTACTAGAGTTATGTTCTCTTGTTGGATTGATTCCTTTGTCATTATGTAATGTCCTTCTTTGTCTCTTATTGTAGTCTTTGATTTAGAGTCTATTTTGTGTGATATAAGTATTGCTACTCCAACTTTTTTTTGTTGTTGTTTCTATTTGCATGAAATATCTCTTTCCATCCTTTTCTTTCAGTCTACATGTCTTTCAATCTGAAGTGGGTCTCTTGGAGACAACATATGTATAGGTTGTTTTTTCTTATCCATTCAGCTACCCCATCTCTTTTGATTAGAGCATTTAACCCATTTACATTTAAAGTGATTATTGATAGGTACATAGTTACTCCATTTTGTTATTCATATTTATGTTATTTCCCCTACCCCTTCTCCTTAAAGAAGTTCCTTTAATGTTTCTTATAATACTGGCTTGGTGGTGATGAATTCCTTTAGCTTTTTCTTGTCTGGGAAGTTCTTTATCTCTCCTTCAATTTTAAATGGTAGTCTTGCTGGTATTCATCACCTTGAATATTTCATGCTAATCCTTTCTGGCCTACAAAGTTTCTGTTGAGAAATCAACTGACAGTCTTATGGGAGCTCCCTTGTAAGTAACTAGTTGCCTTTCTTTTACTACTTTTAGGATTCTCTCTTTGTCTTTAACCTTTGAAATTTTATTATGTGTCTTGGTGCTGGCCTCTTTAGGTTCATCTTGTTTGGGACTCTGCACTTCCTGGACCTGTATATCTATTTCCTTCACCATGTTAGGGAAGTTTTCTGTCATTATTTCTTCAAATATATTCTTGATCTCTTTCTTTCTCCTTCTGGTAATCCTATGATGCAAATGTTTTTATGCTTAAAAATGTGAAACACCTCATGAATTTGCATGTCATTGTTGCACAGGGGCCATGCTAATCTTTATTATTCCAATTTTAGTATATGTGCTGCTGAAGCGAGTACTAGAGGCTGATTTTTAAAAGGCCTGGACAATTGGGTAGACTGTTGTTACTATTCAGATTTCCAAAGAAAATGTGATTATAAAATACCAAAGAGCAAGAAAAGCTTTGAATGAAATACATTTCTACCATTTCCATTTAAATGCCTGGAGTTAAAAGTAGTAGACATTTTGTAAGTATCTTCAGTATATGCCAATCATTGTGTACCCCCAGACAGTTCATTCTCCATTTAAATCAAGAACTGTTAAAACTAGAAGAGTTACTTTATAGTTAATTTACATGTTGAAATTAACAACACATAGATGAAAAGATTACCACATCCTTACATTTGAGAGTCTCCAAGGCAACATGCCTAGCCCATACATTCCAGCCTTTCATAGAGCCTCAACTTTTAAATGCAGATATGCAGACATAGATCATAAGGCATTAGAGAAAAGCTTTCAACATGGAAGACACACTGACATGAATAAATTGAAAAAAAAAGGAAGTAAGGGAATGGAGACAAGAAAATTTCAAAAATAACCGTGTTTAATCTTAAAGAGATTTGGGATGGTATTGCATTCATGCATTAAGAAGAGGATGTTATAATAAAAGAGCAATTAAGAATAGACAAGAGGTCTTGCAGATAAAAACATACTTAGCTAAAATTAAGAAAAAACAAACAAAAGACGATTTGGAAGATAACTCTCCTAAAAAGTAAATAAAAAGAAAATGTGGAAAACAGAAGATGTTCTTCTTAATTCTGCAATAATACAGACTAACAACACCAGAGAACTTTAGATCTGAAAACATTTCTTTAGAGATAATTTTACCAGTCGCTCCATTTGACGCAGGAGACAAAGAAGCATAAAAACATTCACATGACTTGTTTAAAGTCATAGGGCAGTACTCAAAGTTTGACTTGCTATATGATGATTGCTTCATATATTATATTTTAGAATTTTCTGGAAGAAATCCACGACAGAATTCATATCATCATTGATTCACTCATTTATTCTTTCAGCTAACATTTTTTAAAAACACCTTCTATGTACAAGGCACTCTGCTCAGCATTGGAAATGCTAACCTGAATAAGATGAGGCTCTAGATTGTTGGATCAGAGTCTACTAAAGATCTGCCCCTAAATATTTTATTTTTAGGAATCACCATAATGACAGTAGCACTTACCTTTCTTAGGTTTCTAAGAGGTGGTGACTCCTGCTCTGAGTTTAGGAAGATGAGTTGGAGTAATTCAGACAAAGATATTAGGAAAGGACATATTGGACAGACAGAGTAGCATGTAGGGAAAGTAACTCAGGACAGGTCATGGTGTTCCGAGCAGCTTGGCATGGCTGGAATTAGGAAAGCCTGTGAGGACATGTGGGAGATAAGCAGAACCCGTGTCTTCACGGCACCAGGGAACTTTTGAAGGATGGAGAATAATACATAATTATATTTGCTTTTTAGAAGGATCAGTGTGACAGTAACATGGAGAATGACTCTCAGAGCAGAAACTAGGGGGCAAGGGATGTAGGGAAAGCAGTGGTCCAGGCATGAGCTGATGAAGGTTAAGGGCACTAGAGCTGCATGGTTGGATCAGCTGAGGTTATAGGAGGAGACAGTGAGGTGTGGGTAGGTGCTTATGATTTCAATCTTGAACTTGCTGATTGTGGGGAGCTTGAGACGTCCAATAGGCACTTGGATATGCTGGTCAGGAGCTCAGGGCATGAGTCCTGGCTAGAGGCACAGGTAGGTTATTATCAATGATCCAGCTGAATAATTCAAACTGATAATCTGGCCAGGGGCTCACCTCTTTCTCCTTTCCTTCTAAGTGTTGCCCAGTGTTCAATCTGAGGGGTGTGGCATGTTAGCAACATGATCTAGTTAGTCTCACTTCTTCCTCCTTTTTATGACTTACAATTTTTTGTGTGTGCGTTGGACATCTAGGGTAATCCTCATAGGGAATCTAGCTTATGTTGTCTTCCTTGAAGGAGATTGGATTTTCTTCTGGCCAGTAGTAAAATTGCTGGTGAATCCTTTGGACCCTGTCAGACTTGGTTTCATTCTACGTTAGGACAACCCTGTTTTAGGTTTTGTTCTTAGTCTGTGGGCATAACCCTTACTTAGGGAGTGGTGTTTTTGCGAAAGGTGTGGCCTCTCTGTGATCTTAGCTGAATGCTAAGGTGTTTAGTGAGGTGTCTTCACTCTGGATGCTGCAGAGCCCCAGTGTTTTTTAGCATAGTGTAACATCTGGTGTCTTTGCTCATCTGTCAGCCTTGCAACAGCTTCTCTCTGCTAGGCCTGACAGAGTCTCATTCCATACTTGTACAGCTCAGCCCTTAGTCAAGGACTTGTGGGAGACTGCCAAACTTCTGGGTTAACCCCCGGGGAGCTCCCTCCTGCCCAGTTCCCAACCCCCCAAAATGCAGTTGCTTCAGTGGCTGCAAGCTCCAAAGTCTATCTCCTCTGTTCAGGGACACAGTGCTATGCTTGGGTTCCACCTCTCAGTACCAGTTCTGGGAAGTGCTCCTGGCAGAAGACCAGGGCAAACATGGGCTTACCTTGTGTGCTTCTCTTTCAAAGATTACTGTTTTCTATTGCCTGTTGTCTAATGTCTGAGGACAGTTGTCAGTATCCCATTCAACTTTTTCGTTGTTTATGTCAGGAGAGCAAGTCCAGTTCCAATTATTTGTCATGACTAGAAGGAGAAGTAATAGCCTCTGTTGAATGCATGTTAGAGTTACATAACTGAAACTCTGTTAGCCTGTATTCTTTTTCTACCAGATCTCTGACAGGCTCAGCCTTTCAGACCCAGTGTTTATGTGGCTCTTCATTCTTGGTTCCAAGACTATTTTCCTTTATTTTCTCACTTTTACCCTTATTGAATTATTTCCCATTTCACCATTTGCCTGAATTTAAGAAATGGGACATTGTAGCACTTAACACCCAAAGTTCTGTGCATATAAATGTGAACTACTTTTGGGAGTGTGCAATTTCCTTCCCAATTTGGAGAGAAATTCAGGCTTCTTCAGTTTCTTCCCTGTTACCTTCAGATTTCCCCTCTTCCCTAGAGAGCTCCCCGTGAATCATGAAAGAGGCCCTCTGGGAAATCTTTGGGGTCTATCTCCTTCCTTTACAGAACCTGGTCAGTCTCACTTCTGAACACAATGCTTTTGGGGATGATTGAGAGTTTTACTCCCTATTGCTGAGAGGGAGCGGTAATATACCAGGGTGTTCATATTCATTGCAGAGGGATGGAGTGGACAGAGGGAGACAGAGGTCTTTACATTAGTGTGATGAATAGTTTTATATCTGGTCATAATCCCAGCATTTTTATTTAAAGCAAGCTCATCATGACTCACCAGGTTTTATCTTCACTTTCCCCCTCTCCACACTTAAACTTTCCTTTTGTTTTTTCTTCTCCTTTTAGCATCGAAACAATCAGATGTTTATATATTACCCAAAGCAGAAAACAGGAATAAATTAGAATGAAAATTACTGCCAGTTTTTAAGCTCTTGTAAAAACAAACTAGTTTAATGTTTTTGACTGACACTTTTCAATAAATAAATAATGAAATTATTAAGAAATAAGTTAGAATTAGTTATGTCTGTCTGCATATGTTAGCCTCAAAGAGTGCTTTACTGAAGTACTTTTAATGTGTTACACATAATTATGTTTACCTTTAATTTGGCATGAAAATGACATCTCCAGTACCAAGTTCAGTGGTGTATTTTAGAACATATCAGTAGAGGAATGTGTTTCATGTCTTGAGGATCTGTTTCTTTTTTCCCCATACCATTATTAAAGTCTCAAATCATATATATATATATATCTGACAAATCTGGTTGTGCCTAAATTTTAGACCCTAAAACCAGAGTACCACAATTAACACCATTTTCCTAGTCAATGAACCTTGCAGATTTGTAGTTTCGTGTCTGTACTAATAGTTCAAATGACATCTGATCTTTGAAGTGGAAAAGTGATAATTATTTCTAAAAGTCTGTGTGCAGAGAGCCTTGTGCCCATATATAGCGACCCTTTAGTTGCTGAGGGTTTTCCTAACATGGCGGTAAGTGTCTGAACAGTGTAAGCAGAGGTGGCATAAGAGTAGTGTTGGGAGAGAAGATTGTGGCCTGGGATACAGACAGGGGTTCCCGGGTATAGGCAGAGCTGCCTAAGCTGTGATTAGCATGTCAAATGCATATATATTCATAAGTCAGTAGGCATCAGGGCTATGATTTCTCATTACTGGCTGAACTCGGTTTCAGATTATCACTCTTTTGTCTCTCTTTTTGCATATGCGTTTTTTCATGTATTTAGTCACTCTTCCTATATTTATCAATCACTGTTTACTATTCACTGGGGCAGACATTGGGGATATAGGCCTGACAAATAAATTGTCAAGTAAATGGACCATACAACATAGTATAAATATTCTGATACAGTTACGTGAGCACGGGAAATGCAGTTAGACTGAGATGGAGGGGATCTTATGGAAGGCATCTGAGGCAAGTCTTGAAAGGTAAATAGGAGTTAGGTGAGCAATGAGGAGATGATGTGTATGGGAGAAAGGCATTCTAAACAGGGAACCTGAGAGAACAAGGCATGTTCGGGAAGCTATATAGTTTCATATGCTTGGACTGTAGAGTCCAAAACAGGGTAGAGGTAGAGGTGAGGTGGGGGACAGTGAGACATGGAGCTGGAGAGATGGACACACACCAGATTCTTGAACAGCCTTCACAGTTGTCACCTCTACCACCTTCTTCCCACCATTCACATACTCTCTGCAGAGTATGTAAACTTCAGCTCTGTTGACTGAATTGTCAAGAATTCTCATTTAGTGAAGCTTAATTTAATGTTTTTATTATTTTTGAGGGATACTGCTAAAGCCCACCAGGGCTTTCTGGTCATGTAAGACCATGTTGGTAATAAAATATAATCTTTGTCAGGTACTTTCTATTTGAATGTTTTGTAATTCAACTATAGATCTAAGTTGAAGAGATTATTCTGATACTAGGCTTGCAGACCATATTCCGGAAGACTAGGGGAAGTGATTGTCCTGGTTGTGACCCAGGTCCTTTTTGTTTTTGCTATTATCTGGTTCTCAGTCACTCTCCCACCTGCTTCTCTGCTCTGCACTGCTGTGGGCCACAACCTTGTACAGTTCCTTTGTCTTACCCTTGCATCAGTGCTGACATTTCAGTTGTAGTGAGTTCCCAGTCTCTCTGTCTATAATCACTCAAAGATCAGTCTTAGAATTAATCCATTATCTGTCTTGTCATTCTAGTTATTTTGGGTCTTAATTATTACCTATGTAATCCATTTAAATGCCAGGGGTGTAACTTTTGCCAATACTAACATGACATCTCTATTTTTTTCAGTGCTCCTTTTTTCTTGTTTTTGGTGGGAGGGTTCCTATGAAGATCCATCATTTGTGGGGGGAGGGGAGAAAGAAGAGCTTTTGCCATTTTTTTGTGTTATGATTAAATGTGCCTTACTCTTTGCCCTCTAACAATAGCAGATGAGGTCAAATGAATTCGGTTTGCACCCATGGTGAAATTTTGCTCTGTATCTCTCCCAGACTTACTCAGCTTTGGGTTGAACTCACAGTAACATCAATAATAAATGATGGTGATCATTTAATTATCCTGAATATAAACAGAAGAAGGAAATAGTGTCAATAATTTTGAAATTATATGTTAACCTCTGGTCTATAGATCATTGACTTTTAACTATCATTGTTAGTGTTTCAAATTATGTCACTAGCATATTTACTTTGAACCCAGCAAATGTCTGTTAAGAAAACTATATTTGACATTTTCTTACATATTTATCTGGAAAATTGTTTCCAAAATGTATCCTGTGAAAAACTAGTTCTTAGGAATGTTAATTGGTATTAGTATAAAAATTGGTTCTGTTGTCAAATTAAAATGGAAAATCTTGGGTTAAACAAAGTTAATCAGGCTTCTTTACTATAATTCTTTTGGCGTCTTTAATATGCTAATGTGCATTGTGAATCCCAGGAAAAAAAAAAAAATAATAATTGCAGTGTTTGACCGTGTAACTGTTTTGGCGGTATAATTTTCAGAACTAATATCGTGGGTTTTATGATAGTCACTATTAGCACCATTGATAGTAAATTGGGAAACTCTGATCTTGGAAAATTTAAATATACGGGTATAGCCCCCATTTTTGGAAAGTTCTCTTTACACCACTTCACTTTTACAGAAGATCTACATTAGTACCTCTGTTCACTAACTGCAATAATTCCAAAGTAGATTTTTTGCTTTTATGAAAAGGCAGAAAGCAAAAATAGCATGGTGTATCCTAAGGTAATCCCTTCTTCACTGTGCACCATTTCGGCTTACAAAAGGTTGCAATGGAACGTTCTACTTTCAGGTAGCAGAGAATAACTGTATTGCTTTCTCATTTAGAGACCAATATTAAAGAGTACAAATAGAATAGTAAGAGAATTAAGAAAATCTTGATGTCTTAATCTTTGAGTAGAGACTCAATAACAAAATATGCATAGATGGATCCAGCTATATTGTGGGTTCTCAATTCATTTATTAGTCATTCAGCAAGTATGGATGGAGTCCTCCACTATGAGACAGGCTATGCTGGGTTCTAGGGACACAACAGTGACCAAGATACCATTAATCAGTGCGATAAAGGTATAAAGGAATGGACACATCAATAGATAGTGGTGGTAAGTGCTATGAAGTAAATGAGAATGGCTGTGAGAGAGAATAACAGGGTGGGATCTACTCTGGCTAGAGTGGTCAGAGAAGGCCTCTCCCAGTAGGTGATGTTTAAGCTGAGACTTAAAGGATGAAAAGATGCTATCCCCTTGAAAATGGGGGAGAAGATTGGAAGAGTAGTGAGTACAAATACCCCGAAGAGGGAAAGAATGTTTAAGGGGCCATCAGAGCCTAGTGTGGTTGGAGCATTGCAGACTAATGGGTGCAGAGCATGAAATGAGGTCAGAAATGTAGATAGAATATGTAAGGCCACGTAGACTGAGTTATATGTCTAACTTTTATTCAAAGAAACATAGGAAGCCTTTTTAGAGTTTGAAGGAGGGAGATGTCATAACCTGATTTACATGTTGGGAAGGTCATTGACTCCTGAATAGAGGGAATTGTAGGGGAAGGAAGAGAAGTATGGAGGCCGGTTAGAGGCTGGTGCAGGCCCAGGTGAGAGATGGCAAAGGTTATTGTGAACTAGGGTGAATGTATGGAAATAGAGAGAATTAGGCAGATTTGAGACATACACGTCAGTAAAATCCATACCTCGATATAAACATTTATTGTAGCAAAGGCATATATTGAGTTGCCATATGATTCTAAACTTGAGAGAGGATACACCTTTTCTTTCATTTCCTTTTGGTCCAAACCTTTCCATTATGGCCTTCAGAGGGAGCTACAGACCCATCTACCTTCCATAATCCTCCCTTAGACCCCAGGGAAGGGGAGGGTTATATGAACAATCAATTGGATTTAAGGTAGGATGAGGGACAAAATGTTAGTCTGGCCTATTTTTAGGGTTGGAGGCCACTTGTACCTGCCTCAGATTTAATTAAAAATCAATCAATCAATCAATCAATAAATACTAAATAACAAATACTCCATGTGATCTGTTTTGGGTTACCAGGAGTCTGCACTGGTGTACAAGTGCCTTGGAGATACCCATTCTTACATGTATCTTCCAAAGGGGCCATGAAGGCATTGTAAGTATCATAGGGCAGGATTTCAGTGTTGTGGATTTTGGTTCCTGGCTAAGTATCATCCCATCCCATTATGGCTAACATTAATGAGGTCATCTATAAAAAGAAGTTGAAAATGAGGTAGTATGCAGACATATGGAGGTGCAACTTCCTCCAGATATTTAAAATAGAGGGGATAATCCTATGGAGTCAATTGGTTGCTCATTTGGAAGAGAGGAGGGCAGAATAGCACAGCATCCCAGCCTTCTCATGTCATGGCACACATAGAATATGATAGCATTTGTACAGCATGGTGGAGTGAGTGGGCCAGACCACTCACAGCTGGAGAAGACCAGAGTCAGGGTTTGGCCACCTTGGGCACTGCATGGCTGCTCCGATGGGACTAGCATATTAGTGACCCATTTCATTTGCTGCCCACCAGATGTACCAGTTGGAATGTTGTAGGCTGGAGGGTTTCATGAAGAGAAAAACTGAAGGTATATCAGAAATGGGACTTAAAAGTCAGTTTTCCAGGTGTTTGTTTTTAATTCTGTAGGAATGGTTACAGCCAGTGCTATCCAGTCACTGACATTCTTAGTTTGGGAGTGGCCTCTTGGAATTAGTTTATTTTCTTGCTCACCCCAACTAGATAACTCTGATGGGAATTAAGGATTCCAATCTGTGTTTTTTCTTCTTCTTTTTTTTTTTTTTTTTTTAGTCACTTACTCTATGATCATGTAGGGACTGCCTGACGATGACAGATAAAACACTTAAGCCCCATCAGAACCTGGTGCTGGGGATAAGAGTGTGAAAAGAGGGTAATGTTTCCAGGTTGCTGAGTTCGAGGAGAGACTTTCTGGAAAATCTCACATTTCAAACTCTAAGTCCACTATAAGACCCGCTGCTTTTTTAAAGAAGAGCTTTAGCTGTGAGGAAGTACATGGTGGTTCCTAAGGCCAATATCCCCAATTGCTAGGTACCTGAAATCCCCAGCTCGGGTTGGTGTTGTTAATAGTAATAATTACAGCACAGATTTCGGCAGTCCTAAGGACTAAGCACATGATAGCAGAAACTCGAGTCATTGAATTGTATGTATTCCCTGATGTGAATGTAGGTTTCAGGACATTGTATTTACAACCTCCTGATTGCTGAAGAAGTTGCTATGGTTTTTCTGCGCCAATTTTTTGAATTGACCAGTTGCTTTTTTTGAATAAATGAATGAATCAGACACCTTCCTAATTCCCCCCCCTCAAAAAAGAACATTTGCTTACAGCTTCAAAGAAAGAGTAGCATACTTATTTTGATTAGCGTACTTATTGAGTTATTATTTATTTTTTTCTCATACTTTTTTAAAGGTCATTAGATCATTGTTTCTGAACTTTATCCTAATTTTTTTTCTTTTGTGTAGTGAGACCTAAATCAAGGTTTCCTTTGTGTTTCTTAAACAGATCTTCCAGTTAGGTTGGTTTCTTTACAAAGGGCCAAATTTTGCATATGGGACATGGCATAAGTATAACTGATTAATAGAATGCTGATAGCTTTCACTCTTTGTGATGCAGAAACTCAGCCTACACATGGTTAATGGATAGGAGGTTGGCCTCAGAGGGCTGGCAATAGCTGTGGGTGGCAGGTGCGTGGCTGCAATAACGAGAACTGACCCTTCTCTCTTGGAGTGTGGGATTCTGCTGCCACTCACTCTGGTTCCAGATCATTTTTGTCTACATTAAGAAGGTGATGTCTGTGTAAGGTTTTCTTCCCATGAGCTTTAGCATCATTATCTACTGTGAGGAAAGTCTTTGGCGACAGAATAAGAGGAATCCCTCTCCCTCCCCACACCATACCAGCATTTCGCTTTGGGCAACAGTCCTGGTGAGAGGGTGAACAAAGGAAACCCGCCAGTGTCACCAGTGTCACCACCCAGGTGCCATGTGCCTGAGGATTTCTGTGTTGTTGATAGCAGATCAGAGTGTCTCCAACTCTGTTGTTCCAAATCTAGTTGACAGGGTTTTCTACTGCTTTCCAAGTAAGTCTGTAAAATGTTGACATCCTTTTTGCATATACAATAAGGAGAGGGGAGGCAGGCAGCCCTGAACATGGAAAAAAAAAAGTCAGTTTTTAAAATGTGAAATCTACAGTCAGTGATTTTCCTTTCCTCTATGTGAAAATATCAGGAACTTCAGCACAGGAACTTCAGCACACCCGCGGGCTCTCATGGGAGAGCTTTCATTGCCTCTCTTTATTCCCTCCTCAATATTTCCCACTAACTGGAAGCTTGCAAATGTATCTAATGGCCGTGTGTGCCTCTTTGGCTATCATCACAGCACCTTCGTAAAAGGTTTATCTCAAAGTGTCATTAATAGTTCAGAAAAGGATTTCTTTTTGCTGAACTGTGTCAGGATGTTATGAAATAACTTAAAAACTGTTTATAACGTATCTACTGAGCAGTCCCTGGAATACGATAGTTTTCCTCTTTCTCTTTTGCCTGAACAGCAAATGAAAATGAGAGAAGTCGAGACTGTTGAAGCTCCCCTGTCACCAGACACCCTGTCATTAGTCTATGGAGGTGTTTAGGTGATCCCCAACTAGTGTTTTTTCTTAAAGTAGGGTATTAGCTTGTAGAGGAGGGAAGGGGTTTGAGTGGATTTTGACATTGAATGAGCATTAAGCAGGCATTATACTGAATGCTTTTCATTGAGGTTGTTGCTTATTCTGTAAGAGTCATAGGACAGAGCACCTGAATTTTATACCTTAGACATGAGGGAGGAAACGGTTTATTTTGGAAGGGAATTTTCCATTTTCTTTGGGGAGGAATGAACCATTTCTAATTATGGAAAGGGGAAAGAGTTAGCAATTTAAACAATTTACACGGCAAATTAATAGCATAATAATGATCCATTTGCTTATTTAAAATGGGCCAGAAATGCGTACTTTTTTCATGCAGGACTATTTCACTGCACATACTAAAATTGAATAATACCATACAGAAAAGCAGTAAAAATGAAATAAGGCTTTTGAAAACCTATTAATATATAAAATATTGATTACAGAGGCTCGGAAGTGTTTGCATTGAATCATTTTTATTGTGTATCAGGGATTAGTCACTTCATTCTGAATTCTGAAAAATGAACATGAGATATTTTGCAAGCACAGCTTTTTCTGGAGTGCACTCGCAGTGAGATTTACTGAGTAAATACTTATTTGTTGAGAGGTGGGGCATGTAAGCACATTATAAATGCTTCCCACAGTGGCACTAAAATCTTCAGGGGAAATAAGAAGCAAACCAGGTGAGGTTGCTTCATTGAAATGGAAGTTTATCATCTGATTGGTATATTAAACGGAGTGTGGATGAGTCGGGGAAACTTACTCAGGACAGCAGAGGGGCGGTGCCTCTCTTCTAGCTCTGTAAGTAGAAAACCACATGCTTCTCTCAGATGTTTTTGGACATCAGTCTTTATACTAACCTGTGTTTCCCATTTTGTGGCCTTTATGTGGCATACATATATTTTTCTGGTTCCCAAACATGCATATATGATTGTTTGAGTTTCAAAGCCAAGAATTGGAGCATTTGTGACATAGCTACTTAATAAGCATCTCCAAGGACAAGGGTATGTTCTATTCTCTGTCAATTCCAAAAGAATGGGGTAGTGGGAAAAATACTTGCACGCTAAATTCAGATGACTGTCAGAGCTTTCTGTTTGAGATGATTTGGGGGTCTTGGATGCTAGTGCTTGGAACTGGGTCCAGAGTTTCTTTCTCCTTCAGCCATTTGGCCAAACTGGGTGACACTTGGCAGATGGTTATCTGGAGCTTGGCACCAACCACTGGCAGTGTTTAGGGTTGTTAAAAAAAACAAAAACTGAAATAGTAATACCTTCTAACCTGTTCCATGTTTGAGACACTCTGACCTGCTATCAACAACATATCCATCTCTGGGAAAGGTTTTAGCTGTGATTCTGAGACTGTGCCATCCCACACAGACTGCAGATTTACAGCGTCATGTCCCGGGTACCAAAGCCATCTTTCATAGCCATGGATAATTCCTGGGGTTTGTAGTATGTCCAGAAATGAGGCCTTGCTTGTGGATGCACTAGCTAAATGGCAACTTGTGCCAAGAAGGTATTTTCATGTCATTTGACGTTGAATAAGTAGTAGTGGTTGTGGAATGGCAGCAGGAGAAATGGCAGCAGGAAAGAGAATAGGCAAGACTGAAATGATACCCAGTGCTCTGAGTTTGCTACAGAGTTAATTGCAGAAGTGAGGGTTCTGGTGTATGAATAAGTCCCAGACAGACACCTGCATTGCCTAGGAGCATCATGGAGTTTTAGATCTGAAAGGGACCTAAATCCAGGAGAGTCCTCCTTTTAACCACATGATGGTCTGCATTATGGAGAAAAGATATCTCTTCCACATTTGATGAAAGGAACATATTACAATTATCATAAGTATTTACATCCTGAATTCTGTTTCAGGGCTCAGCTGAATTTTTCTTAATTCAGAAATTCTTAAGGAAAATCTTTCTAATATGTATAGTATCATTAATTCCTTGAGGATATGATGAAGTGACAGAATCTTTTAAGCCTACTATCCCTTTCCTAGTTTCAAACTCTTTCCAGGACAACTGGAGTCGAGGAGGTCTCTTGAATGGTTTGTGGTAACATCACTTATCTAAAAAGTAGAGAACAGTTGGAAATTAGAAGAGGCATCTAATTTAATTGCAAATAAGCTTTGCAAGGTTGGACATTTGGTGGTCTTACTAATAGAGCAAGTATTTAACCACACGCATCAGTTCTCTTGGTCTTTTGTGGCCTTGGGAATGCTGTGATTTTATTAGCTAGCCAAATTTCAAAGGTCTGGAAGGGAGAGACCTGGGACAGGATTGCAATGCAGAGTGGACAGAACAGCTGGAGAGAGGCGAAGGCCAGGATCAAAGGTACAGATCCTTCCTCAAGTCTGCTATTCTCATTACCATTTCGGACACACAGAGTAGCAAATCCAGTCACACTGTGGCAAATGCCAGGCTCAGGCATGCATTAGTGTGACAGGTCTGAATTAAGCTTTCCACACCTGTAGTTCCCATGCATTATTTATCGCTTGTACCCCCTCTCTTACTCCTCTTATAACTGCACTCAGTCTGAAAGAGTAAAGCGTACACAGGAAATCTTCAGCCCTTGGCCTGGTGCTCAGAGGATATTGCCTGCCAATTTTCTAACTGTGATAACTGCAGCAGTATTCTTGGGTAGCTTGTTTCCAGGGCATCTTTAATGGGAGGAGAGGCTATAAGGAGGCTATTAGCCTTGGCTGTGCTAAGTTCAGAGTGCTGTCACTGATCCACTGTACCGATGCCCCCTGCTGATTTCTTCCTTGATTAGGCTTTTCTAATATTCTTGCCTGGGTGCATCTGTGCTGCGATTGAGAATTAAAATTCATAATCTCTGTTTGGGATCCCGAGGCTGTTCTTGGTTCTGGAGCCCAGACATCCTTTGTTTCCTAGCTTTGCCACTGGAAACAAAAATTTCCTGACAAGTTGGCTGATTGTTGGATGAGTAGCATGAACCTGAGAAAGAAAATGCTGGGCATGGAGGATGGTCAGTTACAGTCTGTCTAACTCAGAAGAGGAGATTCCAGCTGCTGTGTAGATTAGAAAGGTCCATAGCCAGTGAATAATTGTGAGGAATCAAGAAACTGGGTCGGGTGAGGGATAGATCATGGTAAGCAAGAAGACTACATGAGATCCCTGAAGTAGGATTAGCTGTGATTCCCTGCCATTGTCCTCATGAAATCAGTTGATGCTTCCCTCCCCTCCCCCCATTGCTTTTTACAGCTGTGTTAGTCCGTTTGAGTTTGACATGGGACTGGGGAGTGAGTTTTTACTAACTAGGTCTTGAAGTGATTCGTTTGAAATATGCATACAAAGAGAACACATTTCTTCAAAGTCCCAGGTGCAGTAACTCAAAGGGCATAATGGAAACTAGAAGAGTTAACTCAACCAGGTTGGGAAAAACTAGAAGAGGTGAGCAGCTGGACAAGAGACGACTTTTGGCATGTTCAGTAGGCAAGGAAAGAAAGGAGTATAGTGTCTGGAGAGAATGGTGGCAGGTAAGAGGCACTGGGTTAGATAAAGGTATCGTGGTGGTGGTCTAAGGAGGGACCAGCATTGAGAAGCAGAGAGTCCACAAATATCCAGGCAGACCAGGCCCTGGTGACTGTGATTCAGAGAAAGGACCCATAGGTCCCAGCCTAGAGGAACTGGCTTGTTGGACAAGTTATCACGACATAGCATCAAATATTAGGGGAATAAGATAGGACATATCTCCTATGGGGAAGGGATGGGTGGAGTTTAACCATATATATATATATATATATATATATATATATATATATATATATATATAGAGAGAGAGAGAGAGAGAGAGAGAGAGAGAGAGAGAGAGAGTATTACTAAACACTAAATACTAAAAAGTCAATATTGAGTATTGACTTTTTATATATATTGAGTATTACAATTTTAATACATATTTTTTCTTAAAATGTGTATGCTTTTTTTTGGCACCCTTTGTAGATCATGAGACCCTTGAGGGGTATACAAAATAGGTTCTAAATAAATATTTGGTGAATAGATAAATTAATATGGAAAAAAAAACCACTATTTCTCAATGCTGAAAACAGATTCAGATGTAATCTATCAGCAAGTATAAGTTAATGATAATTTGTTAGTTAGTTGACTTAGATATTCCCAGTAATCCCCTTTACCCTTTTCCCCTACCATGAGACAGCTTTAGTTACCTGGGGGCAGGGCTGAGCTTAGTCGGGGAGAAGGGGGTTTATTAGAGGCTGACCAAGTGTTCTGAGGTGGGTGGAAGGGAAATACAGGGGCAGATAATGCAAATTACTCTAGCAGACCACTGCCTGATTTTTCAAGAATGGACTACCTTTAAGTTTGTAAACTCAATAAATTTATAATTTTTTGTTCCCCCAAAGGATTTAACGAAGCTATCCAAATAAGCTATCCAGTTATTTATAACCTGTTGTAATAAAAAACAGTTACAGTGTGGATGGGGGGCCCACTCTTGTCATCTCCCATTTGTGGGGTGTTCTTTTGTTTGTTTGTTTGTTTTTTAGTATGATTGTGTTTGTGATGTTTACCCTGGAAGGTTAGTGAATTAATCTTCTTTACAAATTTAAGTTTTGAGTCACATTAATCACATTAATTTTTTCTACAAACACAACCTTCAATCTACAGTACCATCTAAGTAATCTGGATTTTGAAACCCTGGTTTTATTTTATAAGCAGCACTAAATGAAAAGAGTAATATTTGACTCTCTCTAGTTTTTGTTTTTTAAATCTGTCGAAGCTGCAAATAAGTTAATTTTTTTGCACCAGAAATTTTGTAAAAGAAAATCCCTAGACTTTGGATGCTTTACTGAAATAATGAAAAGCTCTACCCTAAAATCTTTTCCCACTGAACATAGTATTTGTTTGTGTCGTACTAAGTATTTATGAGGCAAATCAAATTACTTGGTGGTCACTAAGTGTGTCCTGGGTTTGTGTGGGTGAATGTGAGTATTGTGTAGAGTGTGGTGTGTTGTGTGTGTGTGGTTGTGAATGTACACATATGAGTGTGCAGAGTTCTGTCAAGGATGAATTTACAACAGGACACTTTTCTCTGAGTATGACCTTCCTACCACCTGAGAGAGAATCACCTAGAGTACTAGTTAAAGTATAATTTATTTGGCCATACCTCCCCAGTCAGAATTCCTTGAGGTTAGAGTCTGGGAATCTCTATTTAAAAAAAGTACACCCCTGCCACCTGTGATTTTGTTACACGGGACATCAGGCAATATAATTTTGTGGGGCAATATGTGATTAACACCAAAAGCATAGGAAGTAAGAAAGAGAAAGGACACTGGAGATGGTGTTTGGAGGGTTGAGAAAAATCTTTATAGGTAATGTGGAATCTGAATTTTTGTAAGTGCTGAGGCAGGAGATAGACATTTTATACATAAAGAGTTCCTTAAAAGAAAAGGTGACATTGAAAAGAAAGTAAACAGATCTCCATCAGCTCGAAGGCTTTGTTTCGCTTAGGGCAGTAGAAAAAGATATTTGGATAGGTAAGAGGAGGCAAAATGAAGGGCTTCGGAGAGAAACTGACTGGTGTTGAGCTCAGAGGGTAGGAATGAGACTGAGTTGTAAGACCACTGAGAATAACATGCAATACTTTGGCCCACATAGGTTTCCTTCCTGTATCCTACCTGTCAGAAAATGAAATAGGCATGGCCTCCAGAATTTTGGACCGGAAAAACGAATCACATGATTACAGGACGAAAACTCCTTGGGAGAAATATATTTGGTTTTGTACTATTCGCTTAGTACAAAGAGATCTGGACAGAGATTAGTGTGTCCAGATACCATCTTTCCAGAACAATGACGTCTTTGTTTCTCATGTTTTCTGGTGTGAACCTAATCTTAGACTAATCTGGTAATTTCAACATAAAGCTCCTTTTGTAGCCATCTAAGTCACATTCACTGTGCTGCATGTGCATTGTGCTTATTTGTGAGTGTTAGGCTGGCTCTTCTAAGCCTTCCTTTTATCTACTTCTCTAGCGCCAGCCTAGTGTAAGAACTGAGAACAAGGTCTTAGGAGATTGCATTTCTTTTTCCTCTCATCTGATGATCATATGAACCCTTTGAGACAGATGAAACTGGCAGGCTTTGTTAGAGCATTTAAGCTGATAACCTGAATGGGGGAGAAGTTAGGCCATGGGCTCAGTGTCACGGGGTGTCATGCTGTCACACAGAGCTAAGTGAGGGAGGAGTCAGGCCAGGCTTCCTGACCAGTGACTGCTTTCCCTCTCTACAGGCCATGCCACCTTGGAAAGGACCTGCTGATTTCTTTTTGGGAACTCCAGGATATTTTGTCCTTGATGCAAGTGTAAAGCTTGTAGGCTGCTGGCAGTAATGTAGATTTGGTTTTTACAGAGATTTCTCACAAAATTCAGAGACTTAGTACATTCTCTGGACTTTTGTCATAGGATTACGTTCATCATTAAAAACAATCATAGGAAATATTGAACACTTATTGTGTTTTTCTAAACACTTTATGTAATACATATTGACTTATTTAATCTTATGTTAACCCTCTGAAATAAGAACTATTTCTATCCCCATTTTAGAGCAAAAGAAACAGGCTCAGAATTGGTAAGTAACTTGCTTAAGATTGTACAGGGCCAAAGAAGTAAGGAAAAACAAAGGAGATTGTTTGGAGCTGTCTAGGCTGGAATAAAATGTTGCTAATATGAGCATTGAATGGGCCTTTACTTCTCTTGCGTGACTCAGAAGTGTTCTGTTCGTCTCCTGAGATGCTGATTATAGTATCTAAATTGCAGGACATGCTGACATAGGACAGCTGACAGTTGCAAAGTGGATGAACTTTAGTGGGTTTAGAGATTTCTAACTGCATTTACTTCTAATAATTGCAGTGTCACAGAAATCTTTCATCTTTTTACTTAATAACTTCCATATATAAGGCATTTAGGGGCACACACAGGATTGTAAATTACAGGTCCCCAAAAGTTTACCATCACATTTCTAATGTATATGTTGTGGGGCTGAAAATAAGGAACGAGGTTTAAACTTTGCAGGGAGTAGTTTCTTTCCTATTTAAAATAAAGTTTCAACCATTTGGAAGTGATATTATTATTCACTATCTTATTAGTAAACTTGACTTTCCTCATTATTTTTATTTCACCATATCTTGGTTCTTTTGTTTTCTCTCTGGACTTAGCTCAAACCAGGTAAAACAAATGTTTTGCTGGTTTGTTTTCTTAAAAGCTCAGCTGGCTAAATGTCACTGATGCCCTCTCCCCTGTGCCGTGTACTGCAGTAGGTACGTGCGATTGATACCAAAAAAAGTTTGAAACATGGTGCTCGTCGTGAAGGAATGGCAAGTACTGATGGGAGTACAGGTCTCTCACATGCATCATCTTCCTGTCACCCCTCATATGGACTCTGTCCTCATTCCCATCAATTCTCTGCATATTTAATGTTCATTATCTCCCCATCAGCTTTTTATAGAATTATACTGTCCTCTTAACTATTGTACTAGTTTCTTGTTATATGGCATCCCTATCCTCGTGTGATGCAAATCTGGTCTAGACTTCTTCCATGTATTATTTTGCAGTGGCTCTCCGTTGCCCTAGCCAAAGGACAGGGTGAAAGTAGGTAGGGGTTCTTCATTACCTGGCCTCTACCCACCTTCCTGGCCTCTCTGCCTACCTCCCTGGCACTGCTTTTGCTCCCTTGTATCTCCGTGCCCTCGCTCTCACATCCAGATACAGTGTCCCCGCCTTGTCTATGTGCTACCACTGTGAAGGCATCTCCAGCCGTCTCCTCAACCCAGAAAGGATCTTGCTCTGTTTTTTTCGTAACACCTTATACTGATAACTTTTATAAACCTATCTCATTACATCATAATTCTTTGTTTACTTGTGTGTCTATCCCCTGTGCTAGACTCAGAGTAAGCTGCTTAATGCCGGGATTTAAGTCTTCTCTGTACTTTATACTCCCCTATCCCTGGCACAATCATGTAATGTTTAAATGAAAGACTGTGCATGATTTTGTGGTTCAAACTAAAAGCAGGACAAAGACCTAATACTGGACTATAGGAATTCCGAGGGTATCCACTGTTGTTTTCTTCTCTGTTGCACCCTCAGTTCTTAGCTCAAGACCTGGCATAGGGTATGTGCTTAATTAGTATTTGTTGGATGAAGAAATGGAGGAAGATCAGCAGGGACTCTCACAAGTAGGAAAGAACTTGATTTGAATACTGAACCTGGAAGGATAAGAAGTTGAAGGGCACCAAGGAGGAAAGGCATTCTAATGATGGTAATTGCTGTGAGCAAAAGACTTGGGAGAATGAGAAGTTTGTCTTTATGGGGAGCCGAATCATTGTTTTTTCTCCCTGAATGATTGCTGTATTTATAGTGCAGATGAGAAACTACCAGGCTTTTTTTTTTTTGGAGGGAAGAAAATTACTATATTCATAAACGTTTTTAAGTATCTTTGTTGCATGCAAGGAGCAATTAGTTGATAAGTATGGTTTAGACTGTTATGCCCTGGCATCATTAATGGACAAGCAATACGTTGGTTGACGTGAGTATCTCCTAATGAAGGTTGCTTAGAAGCTGTATCTGCAAGGACACTTTGGGGAACTGACACTATTTGAGGAAGTTTATCGTATCAAGTAAAGCCAGGAGAAGCTGTGAAAGAGATAAAGACTAGAACACAAAGAGGAAAGAGTGGAAGTTACATCTCTATGTCCTAGTGATTTTCATCAAATGAAAGCAGTTACCTAAGTCATTTCAATTAGGTAGCAATTGTGATGGCTCCTTGCATTGCCATGAACTAGGCTGTTGTAAGTGCATTCTAATTAGGAAATAGGATGTGTTATCTGAAATACCATCCCATTCCATAACCAGTGCCACTGACAATAAAGTTCACCTTTTATTCTGTAGTTCTATTTGAATATGGCACATGTTATCTGGGCTTTCTGAACTTAAGGAAAATTCACAGAACTGACATTTCAAATAAAGAATTGTCTTTGAAACACTCATGCTCACACTAAACAACGGCATTTAAGACTGGTGTTGAGTAGAATTTTCAATCACAGGAATATGCGATGCATGCACGTTTGACTTTTGTGCAGTGGCATTGATCGTTTCCTCTAGGACTGGTGCATTTATAGGAGAGTTCACCGAGCCACGTAGACTTAATTAGGAGGTAAAATAACACTCATTTTATTTGCATCTATGCTCGTGACAGAATAGGAAATTAAAATTGTGGGAGGAATTGTTAGGCCACCCACATTAATATTGTGATGAAAGTGAAACGCAGAAATGTTGAAATGGCAAACAGTTCTCAAATATTTTAAAGAAAATGTCTGGCTTCAATAAACATCCTTAAAATATGTTTATTTTTTAAATGTTTAAAATGTTTGTTTTGATAATTCATAGAAGATTGTCCTTATTAGGAGAATAAAAAAAAAATAAAGAGTAGTAATGGTTGTCATGAATATATTTAGGACATAATGCAAGTGTCACATTTTCACTTTAAGTGAATATATATGTTTATTAGTAATGGCTAACATTTACCAAACAATTACAATTTAGCAGGTGCTGTTTTAAGTGTTTCATAGTTATTAACTTACTTGATCTTCCAACAAGGTTGTGAGGTAGGTATTATTATTATCCCCATTTTATCGAAGCACAGAGAAGTAACCTACCCTAAGTCACACAGCTGGTAAGTAGTGGAGTTGGGATTTGAACTTGGACAGTCTCTAGTTCCTGTGTTTTTAAACACTAAAACATACTGCTCTTGTTTGCAGTTGGGGAAGTACTTTTTGTATTACACAACCTCTGCTGCCAGATTTATTCAAAAGGCAAGGGCACAGCCAGTAAATAATGACTCCAAGTGATTCTGTAATTTGTTTATCTGCCTCAAAGGCAGCAAGATCAGGCTTCTTAAAGTTTTGAAATAAGGAGGCCATTGGACTCTGGTGGCTCTGTTGCCTTGTTTGCCTGGGTAAGGTAACCAAAACCTAAGCCAAAGTCAAGCAGCGAATCACAAACAGCCAACTAGACTTTCCCAAATAAGACAATGGCTTAAGCTACAAGCAGTCAAATAATTTGCTTTGCTCCCACATCTTCACTATAAAAACCTTGCTGCTGTTAATGAAGCATGCCTAACCACTTTTGGTTTGGCGTTGCCCAATTTCAATCAATGTTTGCTCAAATCAACTTTTCAAAAATTGTATTCTGCCTCAGTTTACCTTTTAACAGTCTTCAACAATGACTCAAGTTTCATTACTTGCAGAATTCAGCAAATTGTTTCTCAACACTTAATGATGAAAGTCATGGTCTTGGTTTTAATTGATTGGCTAGTTTATATGCTTAAAATTCAATATTGATATTTACAAGCTGGCACACTTGCTTTGATTAATTGCTGAATTTAATTAAGTATAGAGTCCTTCTGATTTTGTATTCAGCATTGCTGATTTAATAATCAAGTACTCCTGTTTCCCAGATAATGACATTAATTACCAAAAATGACAATTTGAAGATTGACACATTTCTTTTCAGTGGAGCTATAACCTTGTTCCAAGAAGAGATTCCGTTCAGTCTTGTGCTATCTTCCTTCTTTCGATTCCTTCATAAAAGTTGTAGTGAAATACTTGCCAGGTCCTAGAGCTGTGTTAAATGACATGGCTACAATGATGAACATCAAGAAATTGGTGGCCTCTTGCCCTATGCTATAAGTTCTGTGAGACTTACAGAACAACTTCCAGAACAACAACAAGAACTTATTAATATGTCTTCCTAAACAGCCATTTTCAGTTTGATTGAAAATGTTTTATGGAAATGTTCAAATTTTAACTCATTTTATAACCACTTAGGCAATAATACATCCAATTTAATTAATTCAGAGGAGGTATAAGTTTAAGTTAGTGAAAAGTATGAATTAGAATGCTTTATTTACTGTATGTTTATTGCGTGTAGTAGCCACACGTTGTGATCTGTCTTAGCTCGGGCTACTATAACCAAAATATCATAGACTGGGTGGCTTAACAACGGAACTTTATTTCTTACCTTTCTGGAGACTGATAGTCTAAGATCAGGGTGTGAGCATGATCAGGTTCTGGGGAGTGCCCTCTTCCTGGTTGCTGGATTCTTACATGATATATATAGAGAGAGATCATCTCTCTAGTAATTTTTTCTTGTAAGGTCACTAATCTCACTCATGAGGGCCCCACCATCATGACTGAATTACCTCTCCAAGGCCCTACCTCCCAATACCATGACTTTGGGGGTTAGGGATTTGAGGGCACACAAGCATTGAGTCCACAGCACGGCCATACTGTTCCTGGCTGGAGATCTGCCCATTATACTAACACGTCAAGTAAGCATGTTCAGCACTTGGTCAGGCACTAGATATTTATTGAATACCCACTGTGGGCCATGCCCAGGCTGGGTGCTGCGTGACAGCAGTGAGCAAGATGCACTGCCTGTTCTGGAAAAAACTTTCTAGTAGGATACTGCCAAACTCCCTGAGATTATCATCCGAAGTGGGTTATGTTTTTCCTTTCACAGCTATTATTATGTTAGGAAGACATTTTGTCTAGTTCAGGTTGATGGACTGAAAATTCAGAATGAGTGGATTTACTAGATTCAGAATTTATGTGACCATCTTAATAACAGATTTTTTTTAAGCTGAAGATAAGGTTAAGCATTTAAAAAAATTCTAGAACTGCAGATCAAGCCAAAGAAATCTAAGGGGTTCACTTTATAATTTACTTCCTGTGCTTTGAGTAGATGAAATTTGAGTCTTTGTAAAATAAATAGTTTATTATAAATAATGTTTTGGAACTCATTTTTCTTCATTTTCTTGCATGCTTATCAGTTAAAGGGATGGCCTACTTTTAAGTATGCAAAGCAAGAAAAATGGTAGATAAAACAAATTTTACCAAGATGAAATACAGTAATTCTATAGTGCAGAAATGATTATCTGTGCTTAAAAAATAATTGGATTCCAGCCCAATTACTGGATTCCAGTTTTCAGTGGAGTCAAGCTCCCTGTGGGCCTCTCTCATTCCCAAGACTAACCATAGTACCTAATCCAGTGATAGGAGGTAGAAATTTAATGAACTAATATCTGTGGAATAAATAGCTGTTTTTCCTATATTGAGTGACACTTATACATGGAGACTTTGAGTTTTCTCTTCTTTATTGATGTATACATATGGAAATAATAATAATTAGTATAGCATTGATTGAAGGTTTATATTGTGCCAGTTTTATCCTTACAGAAATTCTACAAAGTATTTTTGTCCTCATTTTACAGGTGAGGAAACTGAGGCTCAGAGAGATTAAAGACTGCCTAAAGTAGTGTACCCAATAACTGGCAGCCCCAGGATTAAAACACGTCTCCATGACTTCAAAGCCCATATTTTGATCATGTGCTGTTTTATTTAGTGAGGCGAGATGGTGGGTCCAGTAACGGTTTAGGTTGGAAAACAGAATGCATACACAGCTAAAGGACATTCCAGCATTAGCCTGCAATGAAGTGAAGTTGACAGAATAGCCTGTAATGGTTGTTATTTTATTTTACTTCTAATGTCAAGATGTTCCTGCCTGTTCCTGGCATTGCTACAGAAGATGTAAGACCTATGACTAAAGCAAACCTGATATAAAATGATTTGACCTGTAGGAACTGATTTACACAGACCAAAAAAAAAAAAGCTTTTCCAAATATAGCTGTTACATGCAAACTAGTAGATATGGTTTACATTTAGGACTGACTTCTTGATGCTTTGAGCAGTGGCTATGGACAGGGAAGGTAAGCTCGGCTGTGCGTGATAATGCAGGAAAGAACTTTCTGAACACAGTCACGATGACATCATTGTCGGCAGCACACTCTTAATGTCTTTAGGAAGCACATTTTACGTGACTCACTCCCATTCTGAAGTTCCTTCACTCAGAGATCATCCTGTTTTTTACTCTCATAGCATGACTGGACATTTCAGTGACCTGGTGGTTTGATTGGAACCCAAATCATTTTGGGCAAATCTGGACATTTTCTTGAACTAGTCATGAGAAGACCCTGCAATTCACCATTTTCAGACATTTTTTAAAGTGAGACTTTTCTTTAAAGAGTCTCTCTCTCTCTCTCTCTCTCTCTTTTTTTTTTTGGAGAAGTTTTAGATTTATAACAAAATTGAGAAAAAGTTACAGAGATTTCCCATGTCCCTCTCCTGTCCCCACACATGCACATGGGTGAACCGATGTTGACCCATCATAATCACCAGAAGTCCATAGTTTGCTATGGTTCATTCTTGGTGTTGTGCGTTCCATGGGTTCGTACAAAAGTGATGACATATTATTTATCATTATAATATTCTACAGATTATTTTCACTGCTCTAAAAATCCTCTGTGCTGTCTGTCTGTTTGTCCTCTCCATTCCTAATAACACTGATCTTTTTACTGTCTCCATTGTTTTGCGTTAAATGTCATATAGTTGGAATCATATAACCTGTAGCCTTTTCAGATTGGCTTCTTTCTCTTAGCAATAATGCATTTAAGGTTCCTCCATCTCTTTTCATGGCTTGGTAGCTCATTTGATTTTAGCACTGAGTAATATTGCATTGTCTGAATGTGCCACAGTGTATTTGTCCATTCATCTCCTGAAGGATACCTTGGCTGTGTCCACAAGAGGGATATTTAATTGATGTTCATCAGAATGTGTCTGTTGTGAAGCCCACTCGGGCTATTTATTCCTCTGTAGAAAGAACTCTCCACTCCAAACTCTCAAAATGGAGGACAGTGTTGGGGGAGCTGTCATCACTAGATTTATCTAAGGGTTCTGGATTCAGCCACTATTGGTTTTAGGGAGTTGATTGTATTTAGAGAACTGTGGAACTGTGAAGATCTACTTAAGATGGCAGTTAGCAAGATTGAGCTTTCTTTTGGACTCAGGAAGACTTAGATTCAAATCCTGGGTGTGCTACCTTTTGCTGGAGAAACTTTAGTGAGAAGTAGGGGGGAGACTCAGTTTTTCTGAGCTTTAGTTTCCCAAACCTGGAAACTGGAACCTCATAAGATGTACCAGGAATGTTTTCTGTAAGTTTCTGACTTTGTTGATATTACCATTCACTGCAAACAAAGGGCGCTTCAGCCCAAATGGCATTTATTTGTGAGTGGGACCAAAGAGAATGTCCACTGAGCCCAGTGCATTGGCACATACTGTCTCATTTAATGTGTACACTCTGCTCTCGACAATCCAAAGCTACCTTCTTTGGCTTTGGAGTCACAGACACTTAAGATGGAATCCTAGCCTTGCAACTTAAAGGCTACTGCAGGGAGAGAGAGAAGGTTATGTTTGGGAAGTGAATGGAGTCTTCTTTGGAAACCAGAGCTCACTTTCATAAAGGTAGAAAGGAAAAGGGGGTTTCCCTAGCTTCCAAAGTTCCAGACTCAACTGGACCTTGAAACTGCTTCCTATAGAAATAACAGGAAAATATTAGTAATGTGATTGTACTGTGTTGAGAGTTAATAAGGTTTGGGCAGGTGTTCTTTCTTTGGGGGAAAAAAAACGGAAAAAAAAACCGTGAACTTAACAACTTTTTTCATAAGCAACTGCAGACAAAAATATTAGATTTTATTTCTTGTTCAAGGACTGTACAGAAAAAAGAAAATAAGTGGGTTATGACATGAGTCCCTGTAATGGTTAAATTTTTCTTTCTTGATATCAGACCCAGCTCTTAAATCCGATAGGTAGCTATGTGAATCATAGTTTTGTAAATGTTTTCTGAGACTCAGCTTGCAATAAGTGACACTGCCAGTTTAATTATTATAAAAACTTCACAGACCCTGGTTGGTATTATGAGCTCAGTTTCTAAAATATTTTATGGTACAGTGATAGCCTGTTTAATGCCACAATGTAAACTACTGCTCCGAAAGTAATGGTGACACTGATGTGAGAGGTGACAAGATAATGTGCAACAATGGTTAACAATAAAAGTGATTTTTAAAATAAAGTTTGTGACAGTTTGGTGAACTAGGGAGATGAGTTTATTTGTTAATGATTCATTTAGCAAACAGCTTTGGGAAGGATATGAAGAAATAAAGAAGGTGTCATATTATTCCAGTGTGGAAGTTTGTCCATGACTTTGACCATCATGCTCGCTGGGGGCCCAAAAGGATGTTAGCTGAAAAACTGAATGCTTCCGAGAATGTGCTAGGATTTTGGCAATGGGGTTTGAGGCTAGCTTCATCACAGCATGGTTGGCTGAATGTCAGCAATTTTATGATTGCTTCTTAAATTGTTACAACATTAAGTGCTCTATGTCTAGTAGAGAAACAACGATTGTTTTCCTTTCTCCTTCAGTTCTTGGCCCTTTATGCATATCCACAAGGCCCTGGAGGAGTGACACTGTTCACACCATCAGGTTTTTCCAGTTTGTCCCATATAATAAATGAAGAACCAGAGGCCTAAAGACATGACATACTCCAGATCCCATCCAACATGTGACAGGGTTAGAGACATTTGCCATCTCCAGTCACAGTTGCTATTTAACCTACACTTACAGTCTTGGGGCAGACAGTGACATTTCTTGGGTGTCATGACCGTGTTCATTGATGCAACTGATTGTCGAGCAGATCTTTGTTTATTTTGACAAGGAGAAGGGGGTCCAGAGAGGAGGGCTGCCTCTGAAAATAGGAAGCAGTTTCTGATAGACTGAGGACCAGCTGAGGGTGCTGAAGAGGTTAGCATGTATTCTCACTGAAATCTAGCTTTCTGTTACTCAGTCCTGTCAACTGCAGCTACGAGAAGCAACACGAAATCTCAGTGTTCATCTAGGATGCAGCAGAGATCTCAGAATAATTCTTTCTACACAAAATGGATTTCTTCTGTTCTAACTTATAACAGGGCCCTCGCAAAGTTAGACCCTGATGATGATTATATGTTAAGAACCAAATCAGTCCAACCAGACCAATCAAGCAAACAACCAAAATAATTGATCTACTTTAGCTTTACTTTATTGGATGGTCTGAGCACGTTCTTAATTGATTTCATGTCTCCTGGGCTTAGCATTACTGTGATTATTAGCAGAATTAAAAAGAAATAAATATGTGGCTACATCTGAGAATGCCCATTTAAGAAAGTACCCCAAAGGTGGAAAGAAAATAGGATTCCTATTGTTAGAGCTGTTCCCTTCACATGTAACTGTGTAAGAGCTATAGCACTTTTAACTATTGAAAAAAAGAAGTATCCAGGAATTCTTCCAGGAAGCACAATGAAAGCAAGGTTGTATGGTCAATGCTTCTCAGGAAAAGAGGATTAGTTGGTTTGATTTCCTACTTCAGGTTTACAGGTCTGAACAGACAGAGGACATGAAGACTGATGAATTCCTATTCCTCCCACAGCTTGAGCCATTTCTCTCTCTCTTGAATTCAGACCTTCAAGGAACTCTTGATCCTTGCAATGCTGATAACGTTTAGGGAGAAAAATGTCAAACACCCAAATTTCATGTAAGTGTCCTTAAACATTTCCATGGACATATTATTCTTACATGTTGGTGTTTTGACTTACAACATAGGAGGGAAAGAATTTTGATTAATATTTTTGGTCCAGTTTTAAAAATTCACCAGAATTCTTGGTAATCTCTGGTGATGAGGCTGAGGAGAAAAGAGAGAAAGAGAATATGAAATTTACTGTCTCAAACTAGAGTCAGATGTTTGGAGCAGTCTTCTGCTCTGCTCTCATTCACACTGCATTCATTCCCACCATTCCTCAGGAGTCTAAGCCTTTCTCCACTTGACAGTTTCCATCAATGCTCAAATATAGGATTTTGGCTTTTGCTGGATTTTATACTAGCAATTCTGGTAAGAGTTGTTTGAGACTGCTTCTAAAAGGTCAAGCTAATGATCTGTTAATCGTGGTGGTGGTTGTTTTTAATGACTTTGCAATAAAGGGAAGGTAACTAACATTTTATGAGAATCAAACTATGTGTGTCAGGTATTGTGCTAAGAGCTTTTGTGTGAGTTTAATTTGCCTTTACAATAATTCCAAATATCTAGCAATAGACTCTCCCTTTTGCAGATGGAAAACCAGCTCTGAAGGCTGTGTAACTTGCTCAGGGTCTCACAGCTGGTACAGAGCAGAGCAGGACACAAGCATCCATAGTGTTCTACTGCCTTCGTCTCAAGGGCTGTCCAGGGAGTAGCAACAAGAGTGCTAACAAAGCCCAGATCTCCTGAACCAAAACTATAGCTGAAGGCGATTCATAGGTGATGTGAATGCACAGTAATGTTTGAGAAGCACTGTTTGAGTCAGAATTTCAGACACACTGGAGACTGCAGTAGATACAGAGTCAGGGACCCTTGCTTCAGTGTGCCACTGTTTAGGTGTGTGATGTTGGGCATCTCCTTTTCCAGCTTTGATGAAGCTGGAGGTAGCAGAAATGACAAGGAGAAGCATGGCATTAATGGTGACCTACAGATTAATTTTTGAGGTGTAGAAACACCACCATCACTACCATTATCAATGGTACACATCTACCAGGCACCTTTTTCTTTAACAGTAGCTGTCAGTTGTTGAAATGATTTAGAATGCCCTTGTTTGTTATGAGACATTTATCAGGAGAAAATGGGAATCAATCAGAATTTCCTGGAGACAGTGCTAAAAAAATTAAAAAGCAAGAAAACCATTGTTGAATATTTAATATTTGTTATAGTTTTGACAGTAGTCTGAGTTGGAATTTATAATAGGGTTGTATTTGTGATATGGGTGCAATGTCTGATACAGTAGGGTGCTTTGTATAATCTGTGTGTGCCATACACGATGTCCACATTATGGGATTTGAAGACTAACTTTAGTACTTTCCATGATTATAAAGATTTATAATTATTTTCTTTTTGCTTTTATGGCATCGTAGATCATATTCGTGACAGCTGTAACACTGAATCCTAGGTCAGAAACAAACACCCAATTATAGTATAGTCTCAGTGGGAAAACATGATCTGCTTTATGAATGTCAACTTTATAAAGTCATTTTAAGGATTTCAACCTGACAAAAAGGAAATAGTATCTATACAGCACTTTCATGTAGACATTCCTTTATTTGACATTTACTGAGTGCCATCTATGTGCTAATTACATTCATCTCTAATTTTGGAAATATGACAATATTCACAAGTCCTGAAACTGATTTAATGTAATATTTCTGGAGTTTTATATAAAAAGGATAGTCTTGTTAGTCTAGGTTTTAATTCTGATACACAAAAGCATGATAACTAAGTTTGTAGAGCTCTTTATGCTTCCAGAATGCTTTATACATACCAACTTATTTAATCCTCACATGGGTTAGGTCTTAACATGCCTGTTTTATGGAAGGATGGATGAGTTGGGTGACGTTATTGCCCTCTGCATCTTAAAAGTCTTTTATTATATTCATAGATGAGGGATTGTCATTTTATTGCTCTGAACATTTGTGGCTGTTATTGTCTGTACAGTTTAGTTGGCAACTAATCATGTTCCTGCTTTTGATAACTGTCTTCTATTTTTATCTTAATAGTCATTTAAATCATATTTCTTATGTTTCACTTTGATTTTCCCAACTAGACTATGCAAATCTCATGTGTTATATTTCTTTATATTCCTAATATTACCTGACACGTCGTAGGACCACGATAAATCTAGTTGAATTTGAAGTGGGAATAAAGACTGATATCCTGATTTGCATCCTGCCCTCATATGTTTCTTTTCCTAGGTAGGGTTTCTTCTTGAGTCCAGTCAAGCCTTGAACCACTGCCTCTCCTTTCCAAGCTCTTGCTTTAAGCCATGTCTCTGCCCAGCAGACCGTGGTACAACAAAGAAGATTTGGAGCCCAATATATTCAGTTTTGCCAAATGTTCACTACTCTGTTAAATCATCTATTGGCTAAGCTAACTTGGGGGAATTATCTGTGGACTTTAATTCTATTATCCAGCTCCATCTGGTTGCCATGGATACTTGCTGTGGCAGAAGGTTGTCCTACTCACACTGGTACAAGATGTTGCCTGTGGCCTCAAACAGTTTGGTGGGCAGCAGAGGAACAGGGATGGGGCATGAGAACCAGATAATTATTATTCAAAGAGGGAGGGACTTTGGTTGGGCCCAGCAGAGGCGATGGGGTCATTCTATTCAGGTGGTCAAGGCTGGGCCTGTGGAGGGAGCATGTGGTGTCAGGAGATGGTGTTGCTGCAAGCAGTCATTAGCGTTGAAGAGGCCCATTAAGAGCAGCAGGTGTGTTTTGGGTGATGACCAGCCATGTTGTGAGGGATTCTGGTGGCAGGTAATCTGCAGAGATCCCCGTGAGCTGGCAATTGAGATTGAATTTTGTATTGAGTAGCGAAAATTAGGGATGGAGTCAAGGGCAGTCTTGAATAAGCCTGGGCATTCAGCCATGGAGGGAGGGGGAAGGCAGAGCCTTAGGATCCTGAGGGAGGTAGGTGGTGCTAGGGCACAGGTGCCTACCAGAATTGAACCTATAGTCAGAGCTGGAGTTAGAAGCTCTGTGGTGCTGTGGAAGAAAGAGTACTGACCTAAAGTGGGAAAACTCTTGAGTTCTAGTCCCTTCTCTCCCACATATTAACCCTGCTATCTCAAGGAATTATTTTGCCTCTCTAGGCTTCAGTTTTCTCATCTGTAAAATTCAAAGAATGGGCTGATGTTCATTTTCCAACGTATTACCTCTATAGTCTTGTCCTTTGCAAAAATAATTCTGTTTTAAAATAGTTTTGGGAATGCTGCATAGTATATCTTTCCCTACTATTGTCAAGATTTACAATGTTCATTATTATCTTAAAGTAGCCAGTGATGACCTGGGATTGATTCTATTTAGCCTAGTGGTTTGTAAACTGATTGACCATGAAATGTCTTTTCTCCAGAGCAGCTCTTCACTCGGTGAGGGAATCTAGAGTTTGCAAGCACACAGATTGAGAAAGACTGGGCTCAGTGATTTCTCAGATGCCTGCCATTTGAGCGTGCCCTCAAGTACGTCTACCATTCATTGCTGAGGCCGCTGGTACACAGATGGCCTGTGCAACTGGGGAGCCACAAGTGGTCCCTTCCCTTCAAGTTTAATTTGGTATTTCCTTTTCTCCTTCCTCTTGACAGTTATAGTGGAGACTGTACTGCTATTTGGAATTTCCTGTCCCCCAGCACTAGTGCATTGGACCCCAATTCCCAGATCACAATACACAAGAAAGGGTGTGGCGAGAACCTGTAATTGTTCTCCTTCCGCTCCCAGAGCCTTGGTGTTGGGGGTACAGTCATCCTTCTCAGATCTGCTTCTGTTCCCTTACTAGAGCTTCTCTTCCTCCTGGCCCCTTTCACTTCATCTGTTGCAGGCTTCTGGAAAACAACCCCCCACATAGAGCATTATTTCTGTCCCTGGGAAAGTGTTTCCTCTTTCCAAACAGCTGATTTACAAATAAACTTTTGGAATTCTGCCCATCCACCCCACCTCCCATGGGGTTGGCTGAGGTAATTCCTTAAATACAATCTGTTTACACATTTTGTAATCCAGAATGGTGAAAAAAAAAACAACTAATTATTTTATCAGACTTCATTTTGCATAAATACCTTAAGAACAGCTTGACTTTTTCCCTCAGCAGCCTTTTGGGAATGGGGAAATTTCATAAAATAAACTTAGTGGAAGTAAATGTGACTGTTTTTTAGTGATGCAATCTAGTTATGGTAATGACTTTAAGACAGAAAAATATTTACCCACGTAGCAAGTACTTATGTAGTTTACACCACATGTCTAAAACTGTGCCAGACACTGTGGGAGATCGACTAAGCTCCTGCCCTTAAGGAACATAAGCAAGTGGGGAGGTGAGGCCACGGTATGGATGCACTAGGATGGAATCCATGGTTAATATACATAGTATTTCATTGAGTTAAGGGAAAGTATGGTATGATTTCAGAGATGGGAGACCAGCAGAAGCTAACTTAGTCGAGGGATGCTCTGATGAGATGGAAGGACTTGAGGGCAGCTATTGAAAGATAGTTGGGATTTGTTGATTTTGTAAAGAAAAGGGACAATGTTTAGCTGGGCAAAAGCATAAGCAAATGAAATCTCACATAAACTATGTTTGGAACCCTGGTGTGGGGTAGGCAGGGCATTTTGTACCAGGATGATAAGGAGAACTCCCTCCTTGAGGGGGCAAGCGGATGAGTAGGACCAGAGAGAATGAGTGTGTGTAAGTAGGTTAGGTAACTACAGACTGAAAGAGTCCGGAATCCCAGCTTCCCTGCTGAGTTTTAAGTTGGAACTTTCCTACCTTGGTGGGAGTGTGCAGATCAGCTTGAAGAGTCAGCTCAATGGCGGGCTTGGTATTGGGAGCCCTCGGACCAGCTGGAGTAATGACAAGGAAACAACATTAACAGTAATAATAATATAGTACATTCCTGAGACATATTTGTTAAAAGAATTTAAGAGATTTTGATTAGTTGACAGCTAATGAGATTATAAATTTCAAATACAGTGTAGGTAAGTTTTCATTTGGAATCATCGTAAGAATTGCGTCAGTGCCAAAGTTGGTTTGGATAGCTTTTAACCATCAGTCTTTTCCAGGACACTTACATTGTTGTATGGACACTTATATGGTTCTCCTATAACCTGTTCTTGAATATCAGGGGCAAAATCGATTCCATCCCAGCTGGGATTTCATTTCTCTCACATATTTAGACAAAGCATCAGAATTTGAGTTCTGCTTTTGACATTTGGTCCATAAAGTCACAAAGGATCTTGGTCCCATTGAATGAATAGAAAGATCAGTCCAGTGATTCACCTAAGTTTTGATTTTGGCTTTGTTACTTACAAAAAATTGACAGGCTATTGATGAAGCTAACTGGTCAATTCTATTGAAGCCTTAAACTGTTTTGCAGGTGTAGACACAATCTTAGTGCTTGACTTGGAAATGTCACTAACCTTTGCTAGGTCCCATCCACATCCACCCTGTCTGTGGACTAGTGATGATACTTTTATGAGGATAAAACAAAAAGTGTCCAAAAGGCACACTATAAGAGGATTATAAGAGGATATTCTGTTAAATGTACCCGATTAGGATTTTTTTTTTGTTTTTTTTTGTTTGTACAGACACATGGTTGACTGCTTACACATTTTGTTGAATGAATGCATGATTAAAGATTCACACTTTGGTTTCAGGCAGTTACTCACAAAATGGCAAAATGTCACTTTTTTTTATTAAAATTTATTGGGGTGACAATGGTTAGTAAAGCTACATAGATTTCAAGTGTGCAATTCTGTAATGCAGCATCTGTATATCACATTGTGTGTTCACCACCCAGAGTCAGTTCTCCTTCCATCACCATATATTTGATCCCTTTTACCCTCATCTACCACCTCTTCCCCTCTTCCCCTCTGGTAACCACTAAACTATTGTCTGTGTTTATGAGTTTTTGTTTCTTTAAAAGGTCACTTTTCTATGGTCAATAGATGTCATTGACATTCAATAAATTAAAAGTATTAATGATAGTTGTCAAAGGTTTTTAAAATGTCATGTGTATGTGCATGCATGTCTGGGTGTCTTATTCATGCCCGGAAAAACATTCCTAAACCAAAGTCATAATTTTTCTTCTATTTTTGTGTTCAAGTGGACTTTCTACTCATAGAGCATATTTTAGCTTCCTATGTTGAAGAATTAACTCAGTCTATCTCATGTTATAAGAAATGCATATAGTAAATGGAAGATGGCAAAGTGGAAGATTTTTCTTTTCCTGTTATTAAAAGCCTGTATTTCCCATAGCTAAGCCAATTCAGCAAAGACTGGTAGGCACCGATTAAGATTTTCCTTATAAGCAGCAAACTTTAATTAAAATATATAGTTGCTATGGTTTCCGAGCCACCCATTTGAGCAATATAACTGAAAAGATATTTTCACAAAATAAATTCCACGTTAACTGGAGGTTTACGTTTGGTATTAAGGAGCACACCTACACCAGCCAGTATATAGCAGTCCAAAAAGCCTAAACTGGAATTGCTGCATGGAGCATTTTCCCCAAATCTTCTTTCCAAATGAAACATTATACCATTTTTCATAAATATTAATGTTTGAACTAAGGCTGTCTATCTTGTCTTGCAAAACTAAGTGGGAAATTAAATACTTAGCTGGGCAACCCAGTTCATCTGTCCCCAGACTCTTTCTTTCCTCATTAAGAGGAAATTTTACCTGAAATATTGGAGTTGTGTTCGTAATTGGAAACGAGTTTTTCAGAAAGGACTTGCAAAGGGTGGTTGTTTCAAAGTCCCCTGCAGAGTGTTTGACTGATGCTCTTGAACAGCCTTGGAATTTAAACTTTAAAATCTCCATCTCAGTTTTTAAAAAAGGAATTACAGTAATATTTTAAACTCCAAGTCATTCATGGATCTGCTTGCCTGTTGTTATGTAATCTCCAGTCCCCATGTCCATCCTCCAGTCTTCCAGTCCTTTCAATGTGAAGATGGGGTATTATCCATGACTACTCTTTCTTTGACTAACCTGATCACCACAAAGTTTCTAAAATTCAGTCCATCTTCTTTGTTCTTGTAGCGAAGGCTGATGACTGCCATGCATGTCATCTACGGAAACGCCTTCCTCTGGCATTTTTGTCTTAGTCAATGCAAACTGTTAGAGCCAGTGTAATCTGCCTTATCTGTGCTTATCGATACCTAACTTCCTATAGAAATTTATAGAATTTCAGAGCTGGAAGGGATTTCATAACCCTCATCACCAACTGGTTTGAAGCAGATACAGACTTGAGGTTTAACACTCTTTCTTATTGTACTCTCTACTAAAAAAATACAAAATACTGTGCTCATCTCCATCACGGGCCTTTGCATGTGCTGCTGCTTCTGTCTAGAAGGCTCGTCCTCTAACCAGGCTGGCTCTCACTCGGTCACTATTCATCAATGTACATGCCCGTTCCCCAGAGAGGGCCTCCCTGACCATCCAATCATTCCTTCATCCCCCTTCATACATTCGAAATGATTTCATTTGCTTATGTTCTTGTTTCTTATCTGTCGTTACATATTGTTTGTTCTCCTTTGCATTCCAGTATCTGGAACATTCAGATATTTGTTGTATCAGTAAATATATTGCTTATCTGTGACCTTTGTTTGGACCTCATCTCAATGTTTATTAATAGCCAGAGTGTAATTGGTTAACTAGCACTAGTCAAACAAATGTTGAGCACATTTAGTCATTTTGTCAGTGTTGCTCCAACACATAGGCATTCTCTGTCTTTTCAGTCTTCTTATACACTTGGATTCAGCTGGTTTTCACTTCCATTTCACGGAGTCCCTCTGCTGAGGTTCAGTGCTCCCTGCAGTAGGCAGGGTGCACTCCTTGAAAGCTGCTGTTACTTGGCCAGTGTTAGGGTGGAGGGCTGAGCCGAGCAGCCCATGAACATCTATGACAGGAAGCCAGGACCGAGACTCTGCGGGCTGCAGTGGGGTAGATGGTTGCACAAATGGTGAGCATAGTCCTATCTGCCATCATGGCACTGGAGTAGGAGGGCAGAGCAAAGCAAGCAATCTTCTACTCCACTGGCGAGGGCCAGAGACATGGTGGTGGGGGCATCCAAACCACATTTAGCACTAGAAGGGAGGCAAGTAATAATAATAGCCTTCCTATGTGCCAGGCACTCTCCTTGGTGCTTTACACATAGTAACTCACTTAATCCTCCGCTTGTGATGTAGGTATTGTTACTGTTCCATTTTACAAATGGGAAAACTGAGACCCAGGAGTGTAATAACTTGCAGAGTAGGGAAGAGAGAGCCAAGATGCAAACTCAGGCAGTCTGGCTGCAGCATCTGTGCTCATGACTACCGAGCTATACCGGATCCCCGATGAGCATCTTCAGGGAGCTGATGCTGAGCAGTATAAAGGGGACATCGCAGAGACAGAGCAGGGTCGGCTAACAGTTGGAACTGTCTGGAAGATTTGTAGTTGAAGTTAGTAGAAGCAAACGGACAGGAATGATGCCTAGTCCTAGAAGTCAGGCACAGGCCAGTCATCGCCCAGCTGAACTTGGTTCCTAAGGTGTCTCCTTTGACGGTCTAGTGTCTGCCTCCCTGCCTGGCCCTTGCTTTCCTTAAAGTGCAGTGTTCCACCATCTGGCCTGACTTTGGATTTGTGGTTTGATTCCAGGTCTAGATTGTCAGACCAGAATCTAGTTTGTCAGAGCAGATTAAAAGCATCCACAATGTGCAACTTCTCAAGAGCACAGTAGGTTGGGTTAAGTTTGTCTGTCTTCTGGCCCTAGACCATAACCCTTTTTCCAAGAAAGAATATCTTAAGACTTTGGATCTGACATGCTCCATTTTTCTGTAAAACCAATACATAATAATTTTCAATGCAGTAGCATAAACGAAAAGTTTTTTCAAACTTAGAAACCTTTAAGAGTAACTTTTAAGAGGCGAGACAAGTTTTTAAAAGAACACATTAACTCTTGGTAAATGTGGTTTTGAAATAAATATTACATGCACGTTGCAGGTGCTAGTAAAAGTAGAATACAATATGTGGAAAACAGTAGAATAAATGAACAAACCGTGGGCACAGCTGATGCCATTCTGATGCTGCAGTCATGAAAAGTCCTGGAGATTGGCTCGGGAATTCACTGGACCCCACACTCACAATGACTGAGCCGTGAGCACTGAGTTCAGGTGCTAAGAGACTGACCAGAGAACAGAACTTAGCTTCTGAAAGTGTAAGAAATGGAGGCCAAATCCAACCACTGTGCAGGAGAATCTGTGATGAACTTAACTCTGGAGCTACTGTACCATCTGCCTGATGTTTTGATCAGAGTGAACGGAAGATAGTAACAGGCAGTTCCTGACCTTGGGGGTTTGGGAAAATTCTATCTGATGCTCCCTTCCTGAGGTACAATCTTCTCTGACATGGTGTGAAGGACTTGTCTAAGCGTCTATTTTTTTTTCTTCCTATGTATCAAATATGCAATGATGGTAATGAGCACATACACAGCAAGTCCTTTTCTAGGCCTCTATAAAAAAAAAAAAAGGCTGATTTAATCTTACTTACACAGATTTGAGGAGCACTGCCTTCAGAATTTTAGTGTGTACTCCTTCCAGGTAATTCATTTTCATTTTATTCCCCATGTATATCAAGAGCTAAATTCTTAGTTTGATTGCCATGATAGGTAAAGAGAGATCCGTTGTCTCTTGATGAGAGATTGATTTCTCAGTCACTCCGGCATACACAGCAATAAGAAAATAAATTTCAAGGGTGGTGTTATTTAGACAGAGAAGATTTATCTATAGATGAGTTTGCTAACGTGGCCATTGTTGAAAGATATATATTTGTAAATGTAAGCAGTATCCATCATTTTCCATGGATTTGAATTTACATGGGCCATGGGCCTATTATTTCATTCTACCTTCATGTTCCTGGGTACTTCTTAAGGACAGACTAAAAAAAAAAAAAAAAAAAAAAAAAAGAAAGAAAGAAAAAGAAAAACAATCATCTGTCCTATTCCTGGGTCTAATATGGTTTAAGGAGCTCTTTCTCAGTACATCTGCTAAGCTAGTAGCCTCAAACGGAGGCCCAGTTGAGTTGCTGGTGCTAACACAGAAAGCTTAGCTGTCCACAGAGGAGAGAAGGATGGATATACATATAAGCAATTCTGTTGGCAGACCCTCCACTCTCTTGCATTGTTTTAAGTTCTTACATAACTTTGTTTATTCCCAGGGAGAAAATAGACTCATAATTCTCTTTACACAATGACGGTGTCCCCATAGCTGTGTACTCCCGGAGATGCCAGGGTTGAATAACATTGATTATTAATTGAAAGAATACACAGACGGAGGAGCTCCCTCTTTGCCCAGCTTCTCCCACCCAGAAGGCTGTGAGATATCTTACTAAAATAGAATTTTTGCCAAATATGTGAAGTCATCATTTATTATTTTTTAATTAGAATGCCTCAAGCCATTTGGGACCAGGTAGACTCTATTTTTATCATAATTTGTCCTACAGGGGAATGTTTTTATTGTTACCTTATTTGTACTTCTAGTTAGTGTATGCA